>NW_027461645.1:0-312500 GCF_050947455.1 Rhinoderma darwinii
ATATGATGTATATAATATAATAGTTACAGGCGCAGTAGTCACATGATGGCGGTGGTGAGATGATGTGTTACATGTGGAGTTACTGTAATATATGATGTATAGAATATAATAATTACAGGCGCAGTAGTCACATGATGGTGGTGGTGAGATGACATGTTACATGTGGAGTTACTGTAATATATGATGTATAGAATATAATATAATAGTTACAGGTGCAGTAGTCACATGATGGCGGTGGTGAGATGACGTGTTACATGTGGAGTTACTGTAATATATGATGTATATAATATAATAGTTACAGGCGCAGTAGTCACATGATGGTGGTGGTGAGATGACGTGTTACATGTGGAGTTACTGTAATATATGATGTATATAATATAATCGTTACAGGTGCAGTAGTCACATGATGGTGGTGGTGAGATGATGTGTTACATGTGGAGTTACTGTAATATATGATGTATAGAATATAATAATTACAGGCGCAGTAGTCACATGATGGTGGTGGTGAGATGACATGTTACATGTGGAGTTACTGTAATATATGATGTATAGAATATAATATAATAGTTACAGGTGCAGTAGTCACATGATGGCGGTGGTGAGATGACGTGTTACATGTGGAGTTACTGTAATATATGATGTATATAATATAATAGTTACAGGCGCAGTAGTCACATGATGGTGGTGGTGAGATGACGTGTTACATGTGGAGTTACTGTAATATATGATGTATATAATATAATAGTTACAGGCGCAGTAGTCACATGATGGTGGTGGTGAGATGACGTGTTACATGTGGAGTTACTGTAATATATGATGTATAGAATATAATATAATAGTTACAGGCGCAGTAGACACATGATGGCGGTGGTGAGATGACGTGTTACATGTGGAGTTACTGTAATATATGATGTATAGAATATAATATAATAGTTACAGGCGCAGTAGTCACATGATGGCGGTGGTGAGATGACGTGTTACATGTGGAGTTACTGTAATATATGATGTATAGAATATAATAGTTACAGGTGCAGTAGTCACATGATGGCGGTGGTGAGATGACGTGTTACATGTGGAGTTACTGTAATATATGATGTATAGAATACAATATAATAGTTACAGGTGCAGTAGTCACATGATGGTGGTGGTGAGATGACGTGTTACATGTGGAGTTACTGCGATATATGATGTATATAATATAATATAATAGTTACAGGCGCAGTAGTCACATGATGGTGGTGGTGAGATGACGTGTTACATGTGGAGTTACTGTAATATATGATGTATAGAATATAATATAATAGTTACAGGCGCAGTAGTCACATGATGGTGGTGGTGAGATGACCTGTTACATGTGGTGTTACTGTAATATATGATGTATATAATATAATATAATATAGTTACAGGCGCAGTAGTCACATGATGGTGGTGGTGAGATGACGTGTTACATGTGGAGTTACTGTAATATATGATGTATAGAATATAATATAATAGTTACAGGTGCAGTAGTCACATGATGGTGGTGGTGAGATGACGTGTTACATGTGGAGTTACTGCGATATATGATGTATAGAATATAATAGTTACAGGTGCAGTAGTCACATGATGGCGGTGGTGAGATGACATGTTATATGTGGAGTTACTGTAATATATGATGTATAGAATATAATATAATAGTTACAGGCGCAGTAGTCACATGATGGTGGTGGTGAGATGACGTGTTACATGTGGAGTTACTGTAATATATGATGTATATAATATAATAGTTACAGGTGCAGTAGTCACATGATGGTGGTGGTGAGATGACGTGTTACATGTGGAGTTACTGTAATATATGATGTATAGAATATAATATAATAGTTACAGGCGCAGTAGTCACATGATGGCGGTGGTGAGATGACGTGTTACATGTGGAGTTACTGTAATATATGATGTATAGAATATAATAGTTACAGGCGCAGTAGTCACATGATGGTGGTGGTGAGATGACGTGTTACATGTGGAGTTACTGTAATATATGATGTATAGAATATAATATAATAGTTACAGGCACAGTAGTCACATGATGGCGGTGGTGAGATGACGTGTTACATGTGGAGTTACTGTAATATATGATGTATAGAATATAATAGTTACAGGCGCAGTAGTCACATGATGGTGGTGGTGAGATGACGTGTTACATGTGGAGTTACTGTAATATATGATGTATATAATATAATAGTTACAGGCGCAGTAGTCACATGATGGTGGTGGTGAGATGACGTGTTACATGTGGAGTTACTGTAATATATGATGTATAGAATATAATATAATAGTTACAGGCACAGTAGTCACATGATGGCGGTGGTGAGATGACGTGTTACATGTGGAGTTACTGTAATATATGATGTATAGAATATAATATAATAGTTACAGGTGCAGTAGTCACATGATGGCGGTGGTGAGATGACATGTTACATGTGGAGTTACTGTAATATATGATGTATATAATATAATAGTTACAGGCGCAGTAGTCACATGATGGTGGTGGTGAGATGACGTGTTACATGTGGAGTTACTGTAATATATGATGTATAGAATATAATATAGTTACAGGTGCAGTAGTCACATGATGGAGGTGGTGAGATGACGTGTTACATGTGGAGTTACTGTAATATATGATATATAGAATATAATATAATAGTTACAGGCGCAGTAGTCACATGATGGCGGTGGTGAGATGACGTGTTACATGTGGAGTTACTGTAATATATGATGTATATAATATAATAGTTACAGGCGCAGTAGTCACATGATGGAGGTGGTGAGATGACGTGTTACATGTGGAGTTACTGTAATATATGATGTATATAATATAATAGTTACAGGCGCAGTAGTCACATGATGGTGGTGGTGAGATGACATGTTACATGTGGAGTTACTGTAATATATGATGTATATAATATAATAGTTACAGGCGCAGTAGTCACATGATGGAGGTGGTGAGATGACGTGTTACATGTGGAGTTACTGTAATATATGATGTATAGAATATAATATAATAGTTACAGGCGCAGTAGTCACATGATGGCGGTGGTGAGATGACGTGTTACATGTGGAGTTACTGTAATATATGATGTATATAATATAATAGTTACAGGCGCAGTAGTCACATGATGGAGGTGGTGAGATGACGTGTTACATGTGGAGTTACTGTAATATATGATGTATAGAATATAATATAATAGTTACAGGCGCAGTAGTCACATGATGGCGGTGGTGAGATGACATGTTACATGTGGAGTTACTGTAATATATGATGTATAGAATATAATATAACAGTTACAGGCGCAGTAGTCACATGATGGTGGTGGTGAGATGACGTGTTACATGTGGAGTTACTGTAATATATGATGTATAGAATATAATAGTTACAGGTGCAGTAGTCACATGATGGTGGTGGTGAGATGACGTGTTACATGTGGAGTTACTGTAATATATGATGTATAGAATATAATAGTTACAGGCGCAGTAGTCACATGATGGCGGTGGTGAGATGACGTGTTACATGTGGAGTTACTGTAATATATGATGTATAGAATATAATATAATAGTTACAGGCGCAGTAGTCACATGATGGTGGTGGTGAGATGACGTGTTACATGTGGAGTTACTGTAATATATGATGTATAGAATATAATATAATAGTTACAGGTGCAGTAGTCACATGATGGTGGTGGTGAGATGACGTGTTACATGTGGAGTTACTGCGATATATGATGTATATAATATAATATAATAGTTACAGGCGCAGTAGTCACATGATGGTGGTGGTGAGATGACGTGTTACATGTGGAGTTACTGTAATATATGATGTATATAATATAATATAATATAGTTACAGGCGCAGTAGTCACATGATGGTGGTGGTGAGATGACGTGTTACATGTGGAGTTACTGTAATATATGATGTATAGAATATAATATAATAGTTACAGGTGCAGTAGTCACATGATGGTGGTGGTGAGATGACGTGTTACATGTGGAGTTACTGCGATATATGATGTATAGAATATAATATAATAGTTACAGGCGCAGTAGTCACATGATGGTGGTGGTGAGATGACGTGTTACATGTGGAGTTACTGTAATATATGATGTATAGAATATAATAGTTACAGGTGCAGTAGTCACATGATGGCGGTGGTGAGATGACATGTTATATGTGGAGTTACTGTAATATATGATGTATAGAATATAATATAATAGTTACAGGCGCAGTAGTCACATGATGGTGGTGGTGAGATGACGTGTTACATGTGGAGTTACTGTAATATATGATGTATATAATATAATATAATAGTTACAGGTGCAGTAGTCACATGATGGCGGTGGTGAGATGACGTGTTACATGTGGAGTTACTGTAATATATGATGTATAGAATATAATATAATAGTTACAGGTGCAGTAGTCACATGATGGTGGTGGTGAGATGACGTGTTACATGTGGAGTTACTGTAATATATGATGTATAGAATATAATATAATAGTTACAGGCACAGTAGTCACATGATGGCGGTGGTGAGATGACGTGTTACATGTGGAGTTACTGTAATATATGATGTATATAATATAATAGTTACAGGCGCAGTAGTCACATGATGGTGGTGGTGAGATGACGTGTTACATGTGGAGTTACTGTAATATATGATGTATAGAATATAATATAATAGTTACAGGCACAGTAGTCACATGATGGCGGTGGTGAGATGACGTGTTACATGTGGAGTTACTGTAATATATGATGTATAGAATATAATATAATAGTTACAGGTGCAGTAGTCACATGATGGCGGTGGTGAGATGACATGTTACATGTGGAGTTACTGTAATATATGATGTATATAATATAATAGTTACAGGCGCAGTAGTCACATGATGGTGGTGGTGAGATGACGTGTTACATGTGGAGTTACTGTAATATATGATGTATAGAATATAATATAGTTACAGGTGCAGTAGTCACATGATGGAGGTGGTGAGATGACGTGGTACATGTGGAGTTACTGTAATATATGATGTATAGAATATAATATAGTTACAGGTGCAGTAGTCACATGATGGAGGTGGTGAGATGACGTGTTACATGTGGAGTTACTGTAATATATGATGTATAGAATATAATATAATAGTTACAGGTGCAGTAGTCACATGATGGCGGTGGTGAGATGACGTGTTACATGTGGAGTTACTGTAATATATGATGTATAGAATATAATATAGTTACAGGTGCAGTAGTCACATGATGGAGGTGGTGAGATGACGTGTTACATGTGGAGTTACTGTAATATATGATGTATAGAATATAATATAATAGTTACAGGCGCAGTAGTCACATGATGGCGGTGGTGAGATGACGTGTTACATGTGGAGTTACTGTAATATATGATGTATAGAATATAATATAATAGTTACAGGCGCAGTAGTCACATGATGGCGGTGGTGAGATGACGTGTTACATGTGGAGTTACTGTAATATATGATGTATATAATATAATAGTTACAGGCGCAGTAGTCACATGATGGCGGTGGTGAGATGACGTGTTACATGTGGAGTTACTGTAATATATGATGTATAGAATATAATAGTTACAGGTGCAGTAGTCACATGATGGTGGTGGTGAGATGACGTGTTACATGTGGAGTTACTGTAATATATGATGTATATAATATAATAGTTACAGGCGCAGTAGTCACATGATGGTGGTGGTGAGATGGCGTGTTACATGTGGAGTTACTGTAATATATGATGTATAGAATATAATATAATAGTTACAGGTGCAGTAGTCACATGATGGCGGTGGTGAGATGACGTGTTACATGTGGAGTTACTGTAATATATGATGTATAGAATATAATATAATAGTTACAGGCGCAGTAGTCACATGATGGTGGTGAGATGACGTGTTACATGTGGAGTTACTGTAATATATGATGTATAGAATATAATATAATAGTTACAGGCGCAGTAGTCACATGATGGTGGTGCTGAGATGACGTGTTACATGTGGAGTTACTGTAATATATGATGTATAGAATATAATATAATAGTTACAGGCGCAGTAGTCACATGATGGCGGTGGTGAGATCACATGTTACATGTGGAGTTACTGTAATATATGATGTATAGAATATAATATAATAGTTACAGGCGCAGTAGTCACATGATGGTGGTGGTGAGATGACGTGTTACATGTGGAGTTACTGTAATATATGATGTATAGAATATAATATAATAGTTACAGGTGCAGTAGTCACATGATGGCGGTGGTGAGATGACGTGTTACATGTGGAGTTACTGTAATATATGATGTATAGAATATAATATAATAGTTACAGGTGCAGTAGTCACATGATGGCGGTGGTGAGATGACGTGTTACATGTGGAGTTACTGTAATATATGATGTATATAATATAATAGTTACAGGTGCAGTAGTCACATGATGGCGGTGGTGAGATGACGTGTTACATGTGGAGTTACTGTAATATATGATGTATATAATATAATAGTTACAGGTGCAGTAGTCACATGATGGCGGTGGTGAGATGACGTGTTACATGTGGAGTTACTGTAATATATGATGTATAGAATATAATATAATAGTTACAGGTGCAGTAGTCACATGATGGCGGTGGTGAGATGACGTGTTACATGTGGAGTTACTGTAATATATGATGTATAGAATATAATATAATAGTTACAGGTGCAGTAGTCACATGATGGCGGTGGTGAGATGACGTGTTACATGTGGAGTTACTGTAATATATGATGTATAGAATATAATATAATAGTTACAGGCGCAGTAGTCACATGATGGCGGTGGTGAGATGACGTGTTACATGTGGAGTTACTGTAATATATGATGTATAGAATATAATATAATAGTTACAGGCGCAGTAGTCACATGATGGTGGTGGTGAGATGACGTGTTACATGTGGAGTTACTGTAATATATGATGTATAGAATATAATATAATAGTTACAGGTGCAGTAGTCACATGATGGTGGTGGTGAGATGACGTGTTACATGTGGAGTTACTGTAATATATGATGTATAGAATATAATATAATAGTTACAGGTGCAGTAGTCACATGATGGTGGTGGTGAGATGACGTGTTACATGTGGAGTTACTGTAATATATGATGTATAGAATATAATATAATAGTTACAGGTGCAGTAGTCACATGATGGTGGTGGTGAGATGACGTGTTACATGTGGAGTTACTGTAATATATGATGTATAGAATATAATAGTTACAGGTGCAGTAGTCACATGATGGGGGTGGTGAGATGACGTGTTACATGTGGAGTTACTGTAATATATGATGTATATAATATAATAGTTACAGGTGCAGTAGTCACATGATGGCGGTGGTGAGATGACGTGTTACATGTGGAGTTACTGTAATATATGATGTATAGAATATAATATAATAGTTACAGGCGCAGTAGTCACATGATGGTGGTGGTGAGATGACGTGTTACATGTGGAGTTACTGTAATATATGATGTATAGAATATAATATAATAGTTACAGGTGCAGTATTCACATGATGGCGGTGGTGAGATGACGTGTTACATGTGGAGTTACTGTAATATATGATGTATAGAATATAATAGTTACAGGCGCAGTAGTCACATGATGGCGGTGGTGAGATGACGTGTTACATGTGGAGTTACTGTAATATATGATGTATAGAATATAATAGTTACAGGTGCAGTAGTCACATGATGGTGGTGGTGAGATGACGTGTTACATGTGGAGTTACTGTAATATATGATGTATAGAATATAATAGTTACAGGTGCAGTAGTCACATGATGGCGGTGGTGAGATGACGTGTTACATGTGGAGTTACTGTAATATATGATGTATAGAATATAATATAATAGTTACAGGCGCAGTAGTCACATGATGGAGGTGGTGAGATGACGTGTTACATGTGGAGTTACTGGAATATATGATGTATAGAATATAATATAGTTACAGGCGCAGTAGTCACATGATGGAGGTGGTGAGATGACGTGTTACATGTGGAGTTACTGTAATATATGATGTATAGAATATAATATAATAGTTACAGGTGCAGTAGTCACATGATGGTGGTGGTGAGATGACGTGTTACATGTGGAGTTACTGTAATATATGATGTATAGAATATAATATAATAGTTACAGGCGCAGTAGTCACATGATGGTGGTGGTGAGATGACGTGTTACATGTGGAGTTACTGTAATATATGATGTATAGAATATAATATAATAGTTACAGGCGCAGTAGTCACATGATGGCGGTGGTGAGATGACGTGTTACATGTGGAGTTACTGTAATATATGATCTATAGAATATAATAGTTACAGGTGCAGTAGTCACATGATGGTGGTGGTGAGATGACGTGTTACATGTGGAGTTACTGTAATATATGATGTATAGAATATAATAGTTACAGGTGCAGTAGTCACATGATGGTGGTGGTGAGATGACGTGTTACATGTGGAGTTACTGTAATATATGATGTATAGAATATAATATAATAGTTACAGGTGCAGTAGTCACATGATGGTGGTGGTGAGATGACGTGTTACATGTGGAGTTACTGTAATATATGATGTATAGAATATAATAGTTACAGGCGCAGTAGTCACATGATGGCGGTGGTGAGATGACGTGTTACATGTGGAGTTACTGTAATATATGATGTATAGAATATAATATAATAGTTACAGGCGCAGTAGTCACATGATGGTGGTGGTGAGATGATGTGTTACATGTGGAGTTACTGTAATATATGATGTATAGAATATAATAGTTACAGGCGCAGTAGTCACATGATGGAGGTGGTGAGATGACGTGTTACATGTGGAGTTACTGTAATATATGATGTATAGAATATAATATAATAGTTACAGGCGCAGTAGTCACATGATGGCGGTGGTGAGATGACGTGTTACATGTGGAGTTACTGTAATATATGATGTATAGAATATAATATAATAGTTACAGGTGCAGTAGTCACATGATGATGGTGGTGAGATGACGTGTTACATGTGGAGTTACTGTAATATATGATGTATAGAATATAATATAATAGTTACAGGCGCAGTAGTCACATGATGGTGGTGGTGAGATGATGTGTTACATGTGGAGTTACTGTAATATATGATGTATAGAATATAATATAATAGTTACAGGTGCAGTAGTCACATGATGGTGGTGGTGAGATGACGTGTTACATGTGGAGTTACTGTAATATATGATGTATAGAATATAATATAATAGTTACAGGCGCAGTAGTCACATGATGGCGGTGGTGAGATGATGTGTTACATGTGGAGTTACTGTAATATATGATGTATATAATATAATATAATAGTTACAGGCGCAGTAGTCACATGATGGCGGTGGTGAGATGACATGTTACATGTGGAGTTACTGTAATATATGATGTATAGAATATAATAGTTACAGGCGCAGTAGTCACATGATGGCGGTGGTGAGATGAGGTGTTACATGTGGAGTTACTGTAATATATGATGTATAGAATATAATAGTTACAGGCGCAGTAGTCACATGATGGCGGTGGTGAGATGAGGTGTTACATGTGGAGTTACTGTAATATATGATGTATAGAATATAATATAATAGTTACAGGCGCAGTAGTCACATGATGGTGGTGGTGAGATGACGTGTTACATGTGGAGTTACTGTAATATATGATGTATATAATATAATATAATAGTTACAGGCGCAGTAGTCACATGATGGCGGTGGTGAGATGACGTGTTACATGTGGA
Organism: Rhinoderma darwinii; assembly: GCF_050947455.1. Lineage (NCBI taxonomy): Eukaryota > Metazoa > Chordata > Amphibia > Anura > Rhinodermatidae > Rhinoderma > Rhinoderma darwinii. Next base: position 9,839 of record NW_027461645.1, read on the forward strand.
GTTACTGTAATATATAATGTATAGAATATAATAGTTACAGGTGCAGTAGTCACATGATGGTGGTGGTGAGATGACGTGTTACATGTGGAGTTACTGTAATATATGATGTATATAATATAATAGTTACAGGTGCAGTAGTCACATGATGGCGGTGGTGAGATGACGTGTTACATGTGGAGTTACTGTAATATATGATGTATAGAATATAATCTAATAGTTACAGGCGCAGTAGTCACATGATGGCGGTGGTGAGATGACGTGTTACATGTGGAGTTACTGTAATATATGATGTATAGAATATAATATAATAGTTACAGGTGCAGTAGTCACATGATGGCGGTGGTGAGATGACGTGTTACATGTGGAGTTACTGTAATATATGATGTATAGAATATAATAGTTACAGGCGCAGTAGTCACATGATGGCGGTGGTGAGATGACGTGTTACATGTGGAGTTACTGTAATATATGATGTATAGAATATAATATAATAGTTACAGGCGCAGTAGTCACATGATGGTGGTGGTGAGATGACGTGTTACATGTGGAGTTACTGTAATATATGATGTATAGAATAGAATATAATAGTTACAGGCGCAGTAGTCACATGATGGTGGTGGTGAGATGACGTGTTACATGTGGAGTTACTGTAATATATGATGTATATAATATAATAGTTACAGGCGCAGTAGTCACATGATGGCGGTGGTGAGATGACCTGTTACATGTGGAGTTACTGTAATATATGATGTATAGAATATAATATAGTTACAGGTGCAGTAGTCACATGATGGTGGTGGTGAGATGAGGTGTTACATGTGGAGTTACTGTAATATATGATGTATAGAATATAATATAATAGTTACAGGTGCAGTAGTCACATGATGGTGGTGGTGAGATGAGGTGTTACATGTGGAGTTACTGTAATATATGATGTATATAATATAATATAATAGTTACAGGCGCAGTAGTCACATGATGGTGGTGGTGAGATGACGTGTTACATGTGGAGTTACTGTAATATATGATGTATAGAATATAATATAATAGTTACAGGTGCAGTAGTCACATGATGGTGGTGGTGAGATGACTTGTTACATGTGGAGTTACTGTAATATATGATGTATAGAATATAATATAATAGTTACAGGTGCAGTAGTCACATGATGGTGGTGGTGAGATGACGTGTTACATGTGGAGTTACTGTAATATATGATGTATAGAATATAATATAATAGTTACAGGCGCAGTAGTCACATGATGGCGGTGGTGAGATGACGTGTTACATGTGGAGTTACTGTAATATATGATGTATAGAATATAATATAATAGTTACAGGTGCAGTAGTCACATGATGGCGGTGGTGAGATGTTACATGTGGAGTTACTGTAATATATGATGTATAGAATATAATAGTTACAGGCACAGTAGTCACATGATGGTGGTGGTGAGATGACGTGTTACATGTGGAGTTACTGTAATATATGATGTATAGAATATAATATAATAGTTACAGGCGCAGTAGTCACATGATGGCGGTGGTGAGATGACGTGTTACATGTGGAGTTACTGTAATATATGATGTGTATATAATATAATAGTTACAGGCACAGTAGTCACATGATGGTGGTGGTGAGATGACGTGTTACATGTGGAGTTACTGTAATATATGATGTATAGAATATAATATAATAGTTACAGGCGCAGTAGTCACATGATGGTGGTGGTGAGATGACGTGTTACATGTGGAGTTACTGTAATATATGATGTATATAATATAATAGTTACAGGCGCAGTAGTCACATGATGGTGGTGGTGAGATGACGTGTTACATGTGGAGTTACTGTAATATATGATGTATAGAATATAATATAATAGTTACAGGCGCAGTAGTCACATGATGGCGGTGGTGAGATGACGTGTTACATGTGGAGTTACTGTAATATATGATGTATAGAATATAATAGTTACAGGCGCAGTAGTCACATGATGGCGGTGGTGAGATGACGTGTTACATGTGGAGTTACTGTAATATATGATGTATAGAATATAATAGTTACAGGCGCAGTAGTCACATGATGGTGGTGGTGAGATGACATGTTACATGTGGAGTTACTGTAATATATGATGTATAGAATATAATATAATAGTTACAGGCGCAGTAGTCACATGATGGTGGTGGTGAGATGACGTGTTACATGTGGAGTTACTGTAATATATGATGTATATAATATAATAGTTACAGGCGCAGTAGTCACATGATGGTGGTGGTGAGATGACGTGTTACATGTGGAGTTACTGTAATATATGATGTGTATAATATAATATAATAGTTACAGGCGCAGTAGTCACATGATGGTGGTGGTGAGATGACGTGTTACATGTGGAGTTACTGTAATATATGATGTATAGAATATAATATAATAGTTACAGGTGCAGTAGTCACATGATGGTGGTGGTGAGATGACGTGTTACATGTGGAGTTACTGTAATATATGATGTATAGAATATAATATAATAGTTACAGGCGCAGTAGTCACATGATGGCGGTGGTGAGATGACGTGTTACATGTGGAGTTACTGTAATATATGATGTATATAATATAATAGTTACAGGCGCAGTAGTCACATGATAGCAGTGGTGAGATGACGTGTTACATGTGGAGTTACTGTAATATATGATGTATATAATATAATAGTTACAGGCGCAGTAGTCACATGATGGCGGTGGTGAGATGACGTGTTACATGTGGAGTTACTGTAATATATGATGTATATAATATAATATAATAGTTACAGGCGCAGTAGTCACATGATGGCGGTGGTGAGATGACGTGTTACATGTGGAGTTACTGTAATATATGATGTATAGAATATAATATAATAGTTACAGGCGCAGTAGTCACATGATGGCGGTGGTGAGATGACGTGTTACATGTGGAGTTACTGTAATATATGATGTATATAATATAATAGTTACAGACGCAGTAGTCACATGATGGTGGTGGTGAGATGACGTGTTACATGTGGAGTTACTGTAATATATGATGTATAGAATATAATATAATAGTTACAGGTGCAGTAGTCACATGATGATGGTGGTGGTGAGATGACGTGTTACATGTGGAGTTACTGTAATATATGATGTATAGAATATAATATAATAGTTACAGGCGCAGTAGTCACATGATGGTGGTGGTGAGATGACGTGTTACATGTGGAGTTACTGTAATATATGATGTATAGAATATAATATAATAGTTACAGGCGCAGTAGTCACATGATGGAGGTGGTGAGATGACGTGTTACATGTGGAGTTACTGTAATATATGATGTATAGAATATAATATAATAGTTACAGGCGCAGTAGTCACATGATGGCGGTGGTGAGATGACGTGTTACATGTGGAGTTACTGTAATATATGATGTATAGAATATAATATAATAGTTACAGGCGCAGTAGTCACATGATGGTGGTGGTGAGATGACATGTTACATGTGGAGTTACTGTAATATATGATGTATATAATATAATAGTTACAGGTGCAGTAGTCACATGATGGCGGTGGTGAGATGACGTGTTACATGTGGAGTTACTGTAATATATGATGTATATAATATAATAGTTACAGGTGCAGTAGTCACATGATGGTGGTGGTGAGATGACGTGTTACATGTGGAGTTACTGTAATATATGATGTATAGAATATAATATAATAGTTACAGGTGCAGTAGTCACATGATGGCGGTGGTGAGATGACGTGTTACATGTGGAGTTACTGTAATATATGATGTATATAATATAATAGTTACAGGCGCAGTAGTCACATGATGGTGGTGGTGAGATGACGTGTTACATGTGGAGTTACTGTAATATATGATGTATAGAATATAATATAATAGTTACAGGCGCAGTAGTCACATGATAGCGGTGGTGAGATGACATGTTACATGTGGAGTTACTGTAATATATGATGTATAGAATATAATAGTTACAGGCGCAGTAGTCACATGATGGCAGTGGTGAGATGACATGTTACATGTGGAGTTACTGTAATATATGATGTATAGAATATAATATAATAGTTACAGGTGCAGTAGTCACATGATGATGGTGGTGGTGAGATGACGTGTTACATGTGGAGTTACTGTAATATATGATGTATAGAATATAATATAATAGTTACAGGCGCAGTAGTCACATGATGGTGGTGGTGAGATGACGTGTTACATGTGGAGTTACTGTAATATATGATGTATAGAATATAATATAATAGTTACAGGTGCAGTAGTCACATGATGGTGGTGGTGAGATGACGTGTTACATGTGGAGTTACTGTAATATATGATGTATAGAATATAATATAATAGTTACAGGTGCAGTAGTCACATGATGATGGTGGTGGTGAGATGACGTGTTACATGTGGAGTTACTGTAATATATGATGTATAGAATATAATATAATAGTTACAGGCGCAGTAGTCACATGATTGTGGTGGTGAGATGACGTGTTACATGTGGAGTTACTGTAATATATGATGTATAGAATATAATATAATAGTTACAGGTGCAGTAGTCACATGATGGTGGTGGTGAGATGACGTGTTACATGTGGAGTTACTGTAATATATGATGTATAGAATATAATATAATAGTTACAGGCGCAGTAGTCACATGATGGTGGTGGTGAGATGACGTGTTACATGTGGAGTTACTGTAATATATGATGTATAGAATATAATATAATAGTTACAGGCGCAGTAGTCACATGATGGTGGTGGTGAGATGACGTGTTACATGTGGAGTTACTGTAATATATGATGTATAGAATATAATATAATAGTTAGAGGCGCAGTAGTCACATGATGGTGGTGGTGAGATGACATGTTACATGTGGAGTTACTGTAATATATGATGTATAGAATATAATATAATAGTTACAGGCGCAGTAGTCACATGATGGCGGTGGTGAGATGACGTGTTACATGTGGAGTTACTGTAATATATGATGTACAGAATATAATATAATAGTTACAGGCGCAGTAGTCACATGATGGTGGTGGTGAGATGACGTGTTACATGTGGAGTTACTGTAATATATGATGTATAGAATATAATAGTTACAGGCGCAGTAGTCACATGATGGTGGTGGTGAGATGACGTGTTACATGTGGAGTTACTGTAATATATGATGTATAGAATATAATATAATAGTTACAGGTGCAGTAGTCACACGATGGTGGTGGTGAGATGACATGTTACATGTGGAGTTACTGTAATATATGATGTATAGAATATAATATAATAGTTACAGGCGCAGTAGTCACATGATGGCGGTGGTGAGATGACGTGTTACATGTGGAGTTACTGTAATATATGATGTATATAATATAATAGTTACAGGCGCAGTAGTCACATGATGGCGGTGGTGAGATGACGTGTTACATGTGGAGTTACTGTAATATATGATGTATATAATATAATAGTTACAGGCGCAGTAGTCACATGATGGCGGTGGTGAGATGACGTGTTACATGTGGAGTTACTGTAATATATGATGTATAGAATATAATATAATAGTTACAGGCGCAGTAGTCACATGATGGAGGTGGTGAGATGACGTGTTACATGTGGAGTTACTGTAATATATGATGTATAGAATATAATAGTTACAGGCGCAGTAGTCACATGATGGCGGTGGTGAGATGACGTGTTACATGTGGAGTTACTGTAATATATGATGTATAGAATATAATATAATAGTTACAGGTGCAGTAGTCACATGATGGTGGTGGTGAGATGACGTGTTACATGTGGAGTTACTGTAATATATGATGTATAGAATATAATAGTTACAGGTGCAGTAGTCACATGATGGCGGTGGTGAGATGACCTGTTACATGTGGAGTTACTGTAATATATGATGTATAGAATATAATAGTTACAGGCGCAGTAGTCACATGATGGTGGTGGTGAGATGACGTGTTACATGTGGAGTTACTATAATATATGATGTATAGAATATAATACTTACAGGCGCAGTAGTCACATGATGGTGGTGGTGAGATGACGTGTTACATGTGGAGTTACTGTAATATATGATGTATATAATATAATAGTTACAGGCGCAGTAGTCACATGATGGTGGTTGTGAGATGACGTGTTACATGTGGAGTTACTGTAATATATGATGTATAGAATATAATATAATAGTTACAGGTGCAGTAGTCACATGATGGCGGTGGTGAGATGACGTGTTACATGTGGAGTTACTGTAATATATGATGTATATAATATAATAGTTACAGGCGCAGTAGTCACATGATGGTGGTGGTGAGATGACGTGTTACATGTGGAGTTACTGTAATATATGATGTATAGAATATAATAGTTACAGGTGCAGTAATCACATGATGGCGGTGGTGAGATGACGTGTTACATGTGGAGTTACTGTAATATATGATGTATAGAATATAATATAGTTACAGGCGCAGTAGTCACATGATGGCGGTGGTGAGATGACGTGTTACATGTGGAGTTACTGTAATATATGATGTATAGAATATAATAGTTACAGGTGCAGTAGTCATGATGGTGGTGGTGAGATGATGTGTTACATGTGGAGTTACTGTAATATATGATGTATATAATATAATAGTTACAGGCACAGTAGTCACATGATGGTGGTGGTGAGATGAAGTGTTACATGTGGAGTTACTGTAATATATGATGTATAGAATATAATATAATAGTTACAGGCGCAGTAGTCACATGATGGCGGTGGTGAGATGACGTGTTACATGTGGAGTTACTGTAATATATGATGTATATAATATAATAGTTACAGGCGCAGTAGTCACATGATGGCGGTGGTGAGATGACGTGTTACATGTGGAGTTACTGTAATATATGATGTATATAATATAATAGTTACAGGCGCAGTAGTCACATGATGGCGGTGGTGAGATGACGTGTTACATGTGGAGTTACTGTAATATATGATGTATAGAATATAATATAATAGTTACAGGCGCAGTAGTCACATGATGGAGGTGGTGAGATGACGTGTTACATGTGGAGTTACTGTAATATATGATGTATAGAATATAATAGTTACAGGCGCAGTAGTCACATGATGGCGGTGGTGAGATGACGTGTTACATGTGGAGTTACTGTAATATATGATGTATAGAATATAATATAATAGTTACAGGTGCAGTAGTCACATGATGGTGGTGGTGAGATGACGTGTTACATGTGGAGTTACTGTAATATATGATGTATAGAATATAATAGTTACAGGTGCAGTAGTCACATGATGGCGGTGGTGAGATGACCTGTTACATGTGGAGTTACTGTAATATATGATGTATAGAATATAATAGTTACAGGCGCAGTAGTCACATGATGGTGGTGGTGAGATGACGTGTTACATGTGGAGTTACTATAATATATGATGTATAGAATATAATACTTACAGGCGCAGTAGTCACATGATGGTGGTGGTGAGATGACGTGTTACATGTGGAGTTACTGTAATATATGATGTATATAATATAATAGTTACAGGCGCAGTAGTCACATGATGGTGGTTGTGAGATGACGTGTTACATGTGGAGTTACTGTAATATATGATGTATAGAATATAATATAATAGTTACAGGTGCAGTAGTCACATGATGGCGGTGGTGAGATGACGTGTTACATGTGGAGTTACTGTAATATATGATGTATATAATATAATAGTTACAGGCGCAGTAGTCACATGATGGTGGTGGTGAGATGACGTGTTACATGTGGAGTTACTGTAATATATGATGTATAGAATATAATAGTTACAGGTGCAGTAATCACATGATGGCGGTGGTGAGATGACGTGTTACATGTGGAGTTACTGTAATATATGATGTATAGAATATAATATAGTTACAGGCGCAGTAGTCACATGATGGCGGTGGTGAGATGACGTGTTACATGTGGAGTTACTGTAATATATGATGTATAGAATATAATAGTTACAGGTGCAGTAGTCATGATGGTGGTGGTGAGATGATGTGTTACATGTGGAGTTACTGTAATATATGATGTATATAATATAATAGTTACAGGCACAGTAGTCACATGATGGTGGTGGTGAGATGAAGTGTTACATGTGGAGTTACTGTAATATATGATGTATAGAATATAATATAATAGTTACAGGCGCAGTAGTCACATGATGGTGGTGGTGAGATGACGTGTTACATGTGGAGTTACTGTAATATATGATGTATAGAATATAATAGTTACAGGTGCAGTAGTCACATGATGGTGGTGGTGAGATGACGTGTTACATGTGGAGTTACTGTAATATATGATGTATATAATATAATAGTTACAGGCGCAGTAGTCACATGATGGTGGTGGTGAGATGACGTGTTACATGTGGAGTTACTGTAATATATTATGTATAGAATATAATATAATAGTTACAGGCGCAGTAGTCACATGATGGTGGTGGTGAGATGACGTGTTACATGTGGAGTTACTGTAATATATGATGTATAGAATATAATATAATAGTTACAGGCGCAGTAGTCACATGATGGTGGTGAGATGACGTGTTACATGTGGAGTTACTGTAATATATGATGTATATATAATATAATAGTTACAGGCGCAGTAGTCACATGATGGCGGTGGTGAGATGACGTGTTACATGTGGAGTTACTGTAATATATGATGTATAGAATATAATATAATAGTTACAGGCGCAGTAGTCACATGATGGCGGTAGTGAGATGACGTGTTACATGTGGAGTTACTGTAATATATGATGTATAGAATATAATAGTTACAGGCGCAGTAGTCACATGATGGTGGTGGTGAGATGACATGTTACATGTGGAGTTACTGTAATATATGATGTATAGAATATAATATAATCGTTACAGGTGCAGTAGTCACATGATGGTGGTGAGATGACGTGTTACATGTGGAGTTACTGTAATATATGATGTATATAATATAATATAATAGTTACAGGCGCAGTAGTCACATGATGGCGGTGGTGAGATGACGTGTTACATGTGGAGTTACTGTAATATATGATGTATAGAATATAATATAATAGTTACAGGCGCAGTAGTCACATGATGGCGGTGGTGAGATGACGTGTTACATGTGGAGTTACTGTAATATATGATGTATAGAATATAATAGTTACAGGCGCAGTAGTCACATGATGGTGGTGGTGAGATGACGTGTTACATGTGGAGTTACTGTAATATATGATGTATATAATATAATATAATAGTTACAGGCGCAGTAGTCACATGATGGCGGTGGTGAGATGACGTGTTACATGTGGAGTTACTGTAATATATGATGTATAGAATATAATAGTTACAGGTGCAGTAGTCACATGATGGTGGTGGTGAGATGACGTGTTACATGTGGAGTTACTGTAATATATGATGTATAGAATATAATAGTTACAGGTGCAGTAGTCACATGATGGCGGTGGTGAGATGACGTGTTACATGTGGAGTTACTGTAATATATGATGTATAGAATATAATATAATAGTTACAGGCGCAGTAGTCACATGATGGCGGTGGTGAGATGACGTGTTACATGTGGAGTTACTGTAATATATGATGTATAGAATATAATATAATAGTTACAGGCGCAGTAGTCACATGACGGTTGTGGTGAGATGACGTGTTACATGTGGAGTTACTGTAATATATGATGTATAGAATATAATATAATAGTTACAGGCGCAGTAGTCACATGATGGAGGTGGTGAGATGACGTGTTACATGTGGAGTTACTGTAATATATGATGTATAGAATATAATATAATAGTTACAGGTGCAGTAGTCACATGACGGAGGTGGTGAGATGACGTGTTACATGTGGAGTTGCTGTAATATATGATGTATAGAATATAATATAATAGTTACAGGCGCAGTAGTCACATGATGGTGGTGGTGAGATGACGTGTTACATGTGGAGTTACTGTAATATATGATGTATATAATATAATATAATAGTTACAGGTGCAGTAGTCACATGATGATGGTGGTGAGATGACGTGTTACATGTGGAGTTACTGTAATATATGATGTATATAATATAATATAATAGTTACAGGCGCAGTAGTCACATGATGGCGGTGGTGAGATGACGTGTTACATGTGGAGTTACTGTAATATATGATGTATATAATATAATAGTTACAGGTGCAGTAGTCACATGATGGTGGTGGTGAGGTGACATGTTACATGTGGAGTTACTGTAATATATGATGTATATAATATAATAGTTACAGGCGCAGTAGTCACATGATGGCGGTGATGAGATGACGTGTTACATGTGGAGTTACTGTAATATATGATGTATAGAATATAATAGTTACAGGCGCAGTAGTCACATGATGGCGGTGGTGAGATGACGTGTTACATGTGGAGTTACTGTAATATATGATGTATATAATATAATAGTTACAGGTGCAGTAGTCACATGATGGCGGTGGTGAGATGACGTGTTACATGTGGAGTTAATGTAATATATGATGTATAGAATATAATAGTTACAGGCGCAGTAGTCACATGATGGCGGTGGTGAGATGACGTGTTACATGTGGAGTTACTGTAATATATGATGTATAGAATATAATATAATAGTTACAGGCGCAGTAGTCACATGATGGCGGTGGTGAGATGACGTGTTACATGTGGAGTTACTGTAATATATGATGTATATAATATAATAGTTACAGGAGCAGTAGTCACATGATGGCGGTGGTGAGATGACATGTTACATGTGGAGTTACTGTAATATATGATGTATAGAATATAATATAATAGTTACAGGCGCAGTAGTCACATGATGGCGGTGGTGAGATGACGTGTTACATGTGAAGTTACTGTAATATATGATGTATAGAATATAATATAATAGTTACAGGTGCAGTAGTCACATGATGGCGGTGGTGAGATGATGTGTTACATGTGGAGTTACTGTAATATATGATGTATATAATATAATAGTTACAGGCACAGTAGTCACATGATGGCGGTGGTGAGATGACGTGTTACATGTGAAGTTACTGTAATATATGATGTATAGAATATAATATAATAGTTACAGGCGCAGTAGTCACATGATGGTGGTGGTGAGATGACGTGTTACATGTGGAGTTACTGTAATATATGATGTATAGAATATAATATAATAGTTACAGGCGCAGTAGTCACATGATGGTGGTGGTGAGATGACGTGTTACATGTGGAGTTACTGTAATATATGATGTATAGAATATAATATAATAGTTACAGGTGCAGTAGTCACATGATGGCGGTGGTGAGATGACGTGTTACATGTGAAGTTACTGTAATATATGATGTATAGAATATAATATAATAGTTACAGGCGCAGTAGTCACATGATGGTGGTGGTGAGATGGCGTGTTACATGTGGAGTTACTGTAATATATGATGTATAGAATATAATATAATAGTTACAGGCGCAGTAGTCACATGATGGTGGTGGTGAGATGATGTGTTACATGTGGAGTTACTGTAATATATGATGTATAGAATATAATATAATAGTTACAGGCGCAGTAGTCACATGATGGAGGTGGTGAGATGATGTGTTACATGTGGAGTTACTGTAATATATGATGTATATAATATAATAGTTACAGGCACAGTAGTCACATGATGATGGTGGTGGTGAGATGAAGTGTTACATGTGGAGTTACTGTAATATATGATGTATAGAATATAATATAATAGTTACAGGCGCAGTAGTCACATGATGGTGATGGTGAGATGACGTGTTACATGTGGAGTTACTGTAATATATGATGTATATAATATAATAGTTACAGGTGCAGTAGTCACATGATGGCGGTGGTGAGATGACGTGTTACATGTGGAGTTACTGTAATATATGATGTATAGAATATAATATAATAGTTACAGGTGCAGTAGTCACATGATGGCGGTGGTGAGATGACGTGTTACATGTGGAGTTACTGTAATATATGATGTATAGAATATAATATAATAGTTACAGGCGCAGTAGTCACATGATGGCGGTGGTGAGATGACGTGTTACATGTGGAGTTACTGTAATATATGATGTATAGAATATAATATAATAGTTACAGGCGCAGTAGTCACATGATGGCGGTGATGAGATGACGTGTTACATGTGGAGTTACTGTAATATATGATGTATAGAATATAATAGTTACAGGTGCAGTAGTCACATGATGGTGGTGGTGAGATGACGTGTTACATGTGGAGTTACTGTAATATATGATGTATAGAATATAATATAATAGTTACAGGCGCAGTAGTCACATGATGGAGGTGGTGAGATGACGTGTTATATGTGGAGTTACTGTAATATATGATGTATAGAATATAATAGTTACAGGCGCAGTAGTCACATGATGGCGGTGGTGAGATGACGTGTTACATGTGGAGTTACTGTAATATATGATGTATAGAATATAATATAATAGTTACAGGCGCAGTAGTCACATGATGGTGGTGGTGAGATGACCTGTTACATGTGGAGTTACTGTAATATATGATGTATATAATATAATAGTTACAGGTGCAGTAGTCACATGATGGCGGTGGTGAGATGACGTGTTACATGTGGTGTTACTGTAATATATGATGTATATAATATAATAGTTACAGGCGCAGTAGTCACATGATGGCGGTGGTGAGATGACGTGTTACATGTGGAGTTACTGTAATATATGATGTATAGAATATAATATAATAGTTACAGGCGCAGTAGTCACATGATGGCGGTGGTGAGATGACGTGTTACATGTGGAGTTACTGTAATATATGATGTATATAATATAATAGTTACAGGCACAGTAGTCACATGATGGTGGTGGTGAGATGAAGTGTTACATGTGGAGTTACTGTAATATATGATGTATAGAATATAATATAATAGTTACAGGCGCAGTAGTCACATGATGGTGGTGGTGAGATGTTACATGTGGAGTTACTGTAATATATGATGTATAGAATATAATATAGTTACAGGTGCAGTAGTCACATGATGGCGGTGGTGAGATGAAGTGTTACATGTGGAGTTACTGTAATATATGATGTATATAATATAATCGTTACAGGCACAGTAGTCACATGATGGTGGTGCTGAGATGACGTGTTACATGTGGAGTTACTGTAATATATGAGGTATAGAATATAATATAATAGTTACAGGCGCAGTAGTCACATGATGGTGGTGGTGAGATGACGTGTTACATGTGGAGTTACTGTAATATATGATGTATAGAATATAATATAATAGTTACAGGTGCAGTAGTCACATGATGGTGGTGGTGAGATGACGTGTTACATGTGGAGTTACTGTAATATATGATGTATAGAATATAATATAATAGTTACAGGCGCAGTAGTCACATGATGATGGTGGTGAGATGACGTGTTACATGTGGAGTTACTGTAATATATGATGTATAGAATATAATAGTTACAGGTGCAGTAGTCACATGATGGTGGTGGTGAGATGACGTGTTACATGTGGAGTTACTGTAATATATGATGTATAGAATATAATAGTTACAGGTGCAGTAGTCACATGATGGTGGTGGTGGTGGTGAGATGACGTGTTACATGTGGAGTTACTGTAATATATGATGTATAGAATATAATAGTTACAGGCGCAGTAGTCACATGATGGCGGTGGTGAGATGACATGTTACATGTGGAGTTACTGTAATATATGATGTATAGAATATAATATAATAGTTACAGGCGCAGTAGTCACATGATGGAGGTGGTGAGATGACGTGTTACATGTGGAGTTACTGTAATATATGATGTATAGAATATAATATAATAGTTACAGGCGCAGTAGTCACATGATGGTGGTGGTGAGATGACGTGTTACATGTGGAGTTACTGTAATATATGATGTATATAATATAATAGTTACAGGCGCAGTAGTCACATGATGGTGGTGGTGAGATGACATGTTACATGTGGAGTTACTGTAATATATGATGTATAGAATATAATATAATAGTTACAGGTGCAGTAGTCACATGATGGCGGTGGTGAGATGTGTTACATGTGGAGTTACTGTAATATATGATGTATATAATATAATAGTTACAGGTGCAGTAGTCACATGATGGTGGTGGTGAGATGACGTGTTACATGTGGAGTTACTGTAATATATGATGTATAGAATATAATATAATAGTTACAGGTGCAGTAGTCACATGATGGAGGTGGTGAGATGACGTGTTACATGTGGAGTTACTGTAATATATGATGTATAGAATATAATATAATAGTTACAGGCGCAGTAGTCACATGATGGTGGTGGTGAGATGACGTGTTACATGTGGAGTTACTGTAATATATGATGTATAGAATATAATATAATAGTTACAGGCGCAGTAGTCACATGATGGAGGTGGTGAGATGGCGTGTTACATGTGGAGTTACTGTAATATATGATGTATAGAATATAATATAATAGTTACAGGCGCAGTAGTCACATGATGGAGGTGGTGAGATGACGTGTTACATGTGGAGTTACTGTAATATATGATGTATAGAATATAATATAATAGTTACAGGCGCAGTAGTCACATGATGGCGGTGGTGAGATGACGTGTTACATGTGGAGTTACTGTAATATATGATGTATAGTATATAATATAATAGTTACAGGAGCAGTAGTCACATGATGGTGGTGGTGAGATGACGTGTTACATGTGGAGTTACTGTAATATATGATGTATAGAATATAATATAATAGTTACAGGCGCAGTAGTCACATGATGGTGGTGGTGAGATGACGTGTTACATGTGGAGTTACTGTAATATATGATGTATAGAATATAATATAATAGTTACAGGTGCAGTAGTCACATGATGGTGGTGGTGAGATGACGTGTTACATGTGGAGTTACTGTAATATATGATGTATAGAATATAATAGTTACAGGCGCAGTAGTCACATGATGATGGTGGTGAGATGACGTGTTACATGTGGAGTTACTGTAATATATGATGTATAGAATATAATAGTTACAGGCGCAGTAGTCACATGATGGTGGTGGTGAGATGACGTGTTACCTGTGGAGTTACTGTAATATATGATGTATATAATATAATAGTTACAGGTGCAGTAGTCACATGATGGCGGTGGTGAGATGACGTGTTACATGTGGAGTTACTGTAATATATGATGTATATAATATAATAGTTACAGGCGCAGTAGTCACATGATGGTGGTGGTGAGATGACATGTTACATGTGGAGTTACTGTAATATATGATGTATATAATATAATAGTTACAGGTGCAGTAGTCACATGATGGTGGTGGTGAGATGACGTGTTACATGTGGAGTTACTGTAATATATGATGAATATAATATAATAGTTACAGGCGCAGTAGTCACATGATGGTGGTGGTGAGATGACGTGTTACATGTGGAGTTACTGTAATATATGATGTATAGAATATAATATAATAGTTACATGTGCAGTAGTCACATGATGGCGGTGCTGAGATGACATGTTACATGTGGAGTTACTGTAATATATGATGTATATAATATAATAGTTACAGGCGCAGTAGTCACATGATGGTGGTGGTGAGATGACGTGTTACATGTGGAGTTACTGTAATATATGATGTATAGAATATAATATAATAGTTACAGGTGCAGTAGTCACATGATGGCGGTGGTGAGATGACGTGTTACATGTGGAGTTACTGTAATATATGATGTATATAATATAATAGTTACAGGCGCAGTAGTCACATGATGGTGGTGGTGAGATGACATGTTACATGTGGAGTTACTGTAATATATGATGTATATAATATAATAGTTACAGGTGCAGTAGTCACATGATGGCGGTGGTGAGATGACGTGTTACATGTGGAGTTACTGTAATATATGATGTATATAATATAATAGTTACAGGTGCAGTAGTCACATGATGGCGGTGGTGAGATGACGTGTTACATGTGGAGTTACTGTAATATATGATGTATAGAATATAATAGTTACAGGTGCAGTAGTCACATGATGGAGGTGGTGAGATGACGTGTTACATGTGGAGTTACTGTAATATATGATGTATATAATATAATAGTTACAGGCACAGTAGTCACATGATGGCGGTGGTGAGATGACGTGTGACGTGTTACATGTGGAGTTACTGTAATATATGATGTATATAATATAATAGTTACAGGCGCAGTAGTCACATGATGGTGGTGGTGAGATGATGTGTTACATGTGGAGTTACTGTAATATATGATGTATAGAATATAATAGTTACAGGTGCAGTAGTCACATGATGGCGGTGGTGAGATGACGTGTTACATGTGGAGTTACTGTAATATATGATGTATAGGATATAATATAATAGTTACAGGCGCAGTAGTCACATGATGGTGGTGGTGAGATGACGTGTTACATGTGGAGTTACTGTAATATATGATGTATAGAATATAATAGTTACAGGTGCAGTAGTCACATGATGGCGGTGGTGAGATGACGTGTTACATGTGGAGTTACTGTAATATATGATGTATAGAATATAATATAATAGTTACAGGCGCAGTAGTCACATGATGGCGGTGGTGAGATGATGTGTTACATGTGGAGTTACTGTAATATATGATGTATAGAATATAATATAATAGTTACAGGCGCAGTAGTCACATGATGGTGGTGGTGAGATGACGTGTTACATGTGGAGTTACTGTAATATATGATGTATAGAATATAATAGTTACAGGTGCAGTAGTCACATGATGGCGGTGGTGAGATGACGTGTTACATGTGGAGTTACTGTAATATATGATGTATAGAATATAATATAATAGTTACAGGCGCAGTAGTCACATGATGGTGGTGGTGAGATGACGTGTTACATGTGGAGTTACTGTAATATATGATGTATAGAATATAATAGTTACAGGTGCAGTAGTCACATGATGGCGGTGGTGAGATGACGTGTTACATGTGGAGTTACTGTAATATATGATGTATATAATATAATAGTTACAGGCGCAGTAGTCACATGATGGTGGTGGTGAGATGACGTGTTACATGTGGAGTTACTGTAATATATGATGTATATAATATAATAGTTACAGGCGCAGTAGTCACATGATGGAGGTGGTGAGATGACGTGTTACATGTGGAGTTACTATAATATATGATGTATAGAATATAATAGTTACAGGTGCAGTAGTCACATGATGGCGGTGGTGAGATGACGTGTTACATGTGGAGTTACTGTAATATATGATGTATATAATATAATAGTTACAGGCGCAGTAGTCACATGATGGTGGTGGTGAGATGACGTGTTACATGTGGAGTTACTGTAATATATGATGTATATAATAGTTACAGGTGCAGTAGTCACATGGTGGTGGTGAGATGACGTGTTACATGTGGAGTTACTGTAATATATGATGTATAGAATATAATATAATAGTTACAGGCGCAGTAGTCACATGATGGCGGTG
The DNA here is from genome assembly GCF_050947455.1 of Rhinoderma darwinii. Taxonomy (NCBI): domain Eukaryota; kingdom Metazoa; phylum Chordata; class Amphibia; order Anura; family Rhinodermatidae; genus Rhinoderma; species Rhinoderma darwinii. The sequence continues at coordinate 27,404 of NW_027461645.1, forward strand.
GTGAGATGACGTGTTACATGTGGAGTTACTGTAATATATGATGTATAGAATATAATATAATAGTTACAGGTGCAGTAGTCACATGATGGTGGTGGTGAGGTGACATGTTACATGTGGAGTTACTGTAATATATGATGTATAGAATATAATAGTTACAGGTGCAGTAGTCACATGATGGTGGTGGTGAGATGACGTGTTACATGTGGAGTTACTGTAATATATGATGTATAGAATATAATATAATAGTTACAGGTACAGTAGTCACATGATGGTGGTGGTGAGATGACGTGTTACATGTGGAGTTACTGTAATATATGATGTATAGAATATAATATAATAGTTACAGGCGCAGTAGTCACATGATGGCGGTGGTGAGATGACGTGTTACATGTGGAGTTACTGTAATATATGATGTATATAATATAATAGTTACAGGTGCAGTAGTCACATGATGGCGGTGGTGAGATGACATGTTACATGTGGAGTTACTGTAATATATGATGTATAGAATATAATAGTTACAGGTGCAGTAGTCACATGATGGTGGTGGTGAGATGACGTGTTACATGTGGAGTTACTGTAATATCTGATAGAATATAATATAATAGTTACAGGTGCAGTAGTCACATGATGGTGGTGGTGAGATGACGTGTTACATGTGGAGTTACTGTAATATATGATGTATAGAATATAATATAATAGTTACAGGCGCAGTAGTCACATGATGGCGGTGGTGGTGAGATGACGTGTTACATGTGGAGTTACTGTAATATATGATGTATAGAATATAATATAATAGTTACAGGTGCAGTAGTCACATGATGGCGGTGGTGAGATGACGTGTTACATGTGGAGTTACTGTAATATATGATGTATAGAATATAATAGTTACAGGCGCAGTAGTCACATGATGACAGTGGTGAGATGACGTGTTACATGTGGAGTTACTGTAATATATGATGTATAGAGTATAATATAATAGTTACAGGCGCAGTAGTCACATGATGGTGGTGGTGAGATGACGTGTTACATGTGGAGTTACTGTAATATATGATGTATAGAATATAATATAATAGTTACAGGTGCAGTAGTCACATGATGGTGGTGGTGAGATGACGTGTTACATGTGGAGTTACTGTAATATATGATGTATAGAATATAATAGTTACAGGCGCAGTAGTCACATGATGGCGGTGGTGAGGTGACATGTTACATGTGGAGTTACTGTAATATATGATGTATATAATATAATAGTTACAGGCGCAGTAGTCACATGATGGTGGTGGTGAGATGACGTGTTACATGTGGAGTTACTGTAATATATGATGTATAGAATATAATATAATGGTTACAGGCGCAGTAGTCACATGATGGTGGTGGTGAGATGACATGTTACATGTGGAGTTACTGTAATATATGATGTATAGAATATAATATAATAGTTACAGGCGCAGTAGTCACATGATGGCGGTGGTGAGATGACGTGTTACATGTGGAGTTACTGTAATATATGATGTATAGAATATAATATAATAGTTACAGGTGCAGTAGTCACATGATGGTGGTGGTGAGATGACGTGTTACATGTGGAGTTGCTGTAATATATGATGTATAGAATATAATATAATAGTTACAGGTGCAGTAGTCACATGATGGTGGTGGTGAGATGACGTGTTACATGTGGAGTTGCTGTAATATATGATGTATAGAATATAATATAATAGTTACAGGTGCAGTAGTCACATGATGGTGGTGGTGAGATGATGTGTTACATGTGGAGTTACTGTAATATATGATGTATAGAATATAATATAATAGTTACAGGCGCAGTAGTCACATGATGGCGGTGGTGAGATGACGTGTTACATGTGGAGTTACTGTAATATATGATGTATAGAATATAATATAATAGTTACAGGTGCAGTAGTCACATGATGGCGGTGGTGAGATGACATGTTACATGTGGAGTTACTGTAATATATGATGTATATAATATAATAGTTACAGGCGCAGTAGTCACATGATGGTGGTGGTGAGATGACGTGTTACATGTGGAGTTACTGTAATATATGATGTATAGAATATAATAGTTACAGGTGCAGTAGTCACATGATGGCGGTGGTGAGATGACTTGTTACATGTGGAGTTACTGTAATATATGATGTATAGAATATAATATAATAGTTACAGGCGCAGTAGTCACATGATGGTGGTGGTGAGATGACGTGTTACATGTGGAGTTACTGTAATATATGATGTATAGAATATAATATAATAGTTACAGGCGCAGTAGTCCCATGATGGTGGTGGTGAGATGACATGTTACATGTGGAGTTACTGTAATATATGATGTATAGAATATAATAGTTACAGGCGCAGTAGTCACATGATGGCGGTGGTGAGATGACGTGTTACATGTGGAGTTACTGTAATATATGATGTATATAATATAATAGTTACAGGCGCAGTAGTCACATGATGGCGGTGGTGAGATGACGTGTTACATGTGGAGTTACTGTAATATATGATGTATAGAATAGAATATAATAGTTACAGGCGCAGTAGTCACATGATGGCGGTGGTGAGATGACGTGTTACATGTGGAGTTACTGTAATATATGATGTATAGAATATAATATAATAGTTACAGGCGCAGTAGTCACATGATGGTGGTGGTGAGATGACGTGTTACATGTGGAGTTACTGTAATGTATGATGTATAGAATATAATATAATAGTTACAGGCGCAGTAGTCACATGATGGTGGTGGTGAGATGACGTGTTACATGTGGAGTTACTGTAATGTATGATGTATAGAATATAATAGTTACAGGCGCAGTAGTCACATGATGGCGGTGGTGAGATGATGTGTTACATGTGGAGTTACGGTAATATATGATGTATAGAATATAATATAATAGTTACAGGTGCAGTAGTCACATGATGGTGGTGGTGAGATGACGTGTTACATGTGGAGTTACTGTAATATATGATGTATAGAATATAATATAATAGTTACAGGTGCAGTAGTCACATGATGGCGGTGGTGAGATGACGTGTTACATGTGGAGTTACTGTAATATATGATGTATAGAATATAATATAATAGTTACAGGCGCAGTAGTCACATGATGGCGGTGGTGAGATGACGTGTTACATGTGGAGTTACTGTAATATATGATGTATAGAATATAATATAATAGTTACAGGCGCAGTAGTCACATGATGGTGGTGGTGAGATGACGTGTTACATGTGGAGTTACTGTAATATATGATGTATATAATATAATAGTTACAGGTGCAGTAGTCACATGATGGTGGTGGTGAGATGACGTGTTACATGTGGAGTTACTGTAATATATGATGTATAGAATATAATAGTTACAGGCGCAGTAGTCACATGATGGCGGTGGTCAGATGACGTGTTACATATGGAGTTACTGTAATATATGATGTATAGAATATAATAGTTACAGGCGCAGTAGTCACATGATGGTGGTGGTGAGATGATGTGTTACATGTGGAGTTACTGTAATATATGATGTATAGAATATAATATAATAGTTACAGGCGCAGTAGTCACATGATGGTGGTGGTGAGATGACGTGTTACATGTGGAGTTACTGTAATATATGATGTATAGAATATAATATAATAGTTACAGGCGCAGTAGTCACATGATGGTGGTGGTGAGATGACGTGTTACATGTGGAGTTACTGTAATATATGATGTATAGAATATAATATAATAGTTACAGGCGCAGTAGTCACATGATGGTGGTGGTGAGATGACGTGTTACATGTGGAGTTACTGTAATATATGATGTATAGAATATAATATAATAGTTACAGGCGCAGTAGTCACATGATGGTGGTGGTGAGATGACGTGTTACATGTGGAGTTACTGTAATATATGATGTATAGAATATAATATAATAGTTACAGGCGCAGTAGTCACATGATGGTGGTGGTGAGATGACGTGTTACATGTGGAGTTACTGTAATATATGATGTATAGAATATAATATAATAGTTACAGGCGCAGTAGTCACATGATGGTGGTGGTGAGATGACGTGTTACATGTGGAGTTACTGTAATATATGATGTATATAATATAATAGTTACAGGTGCAGTAGTCACATGATGGTGGTGGTGAGATGACGTGTTACATGTGGAGTTACTGTAATATATGATGTATAGAATATAATAGTTACAGGCGCAGTAGTCACATGATGGCGGTGGTGAGATGACGTGTTACATGTGGAGTTACTGTAATATATGATGTATATAATATAATAGTTACAGGCGCAGTAGTCACATGATGGTGGTGGTGAGATGACGTGTTACATGTGGAGTTACTGTAATATATGATGTATAGAATATAATAGTTACAGGCGCAGTAGTCACATGATGGTGGTGGTGAGATGACGTGTTACATGTGGAGTTACTGTAATATATGATGTATAGAATATAATAGTTACAGGCGCAGTAGTCACATGATTGCGGTGGTGAGATGACGTGTTACATGTGGAGTTACTGTAATATATGATGTATAGAATATAATAGTTACAGGTGCAGTAGTCACATGATGGCGGTGGTGAGATGACGTGTTACATGTGGAGTTACTGTAATATATGATGTATAGAATATAATATAATAGTTACAGGTGCAGTAGTCACATGATGGCGGTGGTGAGATGACGTGTTACATGTGGAGTTACTGTAATATATGATGTATAGAATATAATAGTTACAGGTGCAGTAGTCACATGATGGAGGTGGTGAGATGACGTGTTACATGTGGAGTTACTGTAATATATGATGTATATAATATAATAGTTACAGGCACAGTAGTCACATGATGGCGGTGGTGAGATGACGTGTGACGTGTTACATGTGGAGTTACTGTAATATATGATGTATATAATATAATAGTTACAGGCGCAGTAGTCACATGATGGTGGTGGTGAGATGATGTGTTACATGTGGAGTTACTGTAATATATGATGTATAGAATATAATAGTTACAGGTGCAGTAGTCACATGATGGCGGTGGTGAGATGACGTGTTACATGTGGAGTTACTGTAATATATGATGTATAGAATATAATATAATAGTTACAGGCGCAGTAGTCACATGATGGCGGTGGTGAGATGATGTGTTACATGTGGAGTTACTGTAATATATGATGTATAGAATATAATATAATAGTTACAGGCGCAGTAGTCACATGATGGTGGTGGTGAGATGACGTGTTACATGTGGAGTTACTGTAATATATGATGTATAGAATATAATAGTTACAGGTGCAGTAGTCACATGATGGCGGTGGTGAGATGACGTGTTACATGTGGAGTTACTGTAATATATGATGTATAGAATATAATATAATAGTTACAGGCGCAGTAGTCACATGGTGGTGGTGAGATGACGTGTTACATGTGGAGTTACTGTAATATATGATGTATAGAATATAATAGTTACAGGTGCAGTAGTCACATGATGGCGGTGGTGAGATGACGTGTTACATGTGGAGTTACTGTAATATATGATGTATATAATATAATAGTTACAGGCGCAGTAGTCACATGATGGTGGTGGTGAGATGACGTGTTACATGTGGAGTTACTGTAATATATGATGTATATAATATAATAGTTACAGGCGCAGTAGTCACATGATGGAGGTGGTGAGATGACGTGTTACATGTGGAGTTACTGTAATATATGATGTATAGAATATAATAGTTACAGGTGCAGTAGTCACATGATGGCGGTGGTGAGATGACGTGTTACATGTGGAGTTACTGTAATATATGATGTATAGAATATAATAGTTACAGGTGCAGTAGTCACATGATGGCGGTGGTGAGATGACGTGTTACATGTGGAGTTACTGTAATATATGATGTATAGAATATAATATAATAGTTACAGGTGCAGTAGTCACATGATGGTGGTGGTGAGATGACGTGTTACATGTGGAGTTACTGTAATATATGATGTATATAATAGTTACAGGTGCAGTAGTCACATGATGGTGGTGGTGAGATGACGTGTTACATGTGGAGTTACTGTAATATATGATGTATAGAATATAATATAATAGTTACAGGTGCAGTAGTCACATGATGGTGGTGGTGAGATGACGTGTTACATGTGGAGTTACTGTAATATATGATGTATAGAATATAATATAATAGTTACAGGCGCAGTAGTCACATGATGGTGGTGGTGAGATGACGTGTTACATGTGGAGTTACTGTAATATATGATGTATATAATATAATAGTTACAGGTGCAGTAGTCACATGATGGCGGTGGTGGTGAGATGACGTGTTACATGTGGAGTTACTGTAATATATGATGTATAGAATATAATATAATAGTTACAGGTGCAGTAGTCACATGATGGCGGTGGTGAGATGACGTGTTACATGTGGAGTTACTGTAATATATGATGTATAGAATATAATATAATAGTTACAGGCGCAGTAGTCACATGATGACGGTGGTGAGATGACGTGTTACATGTGGAGTTACTGTAATATATGATGTATAGAGTATAATATAATAGTTACAGGCGCAGTAGTCACATGATGGCGGTGGTGAGATGACGTGTTACATGTGGAGTTACTGTAATATATGATGTATAGAATATAATAGTTACAGGCGCAGTAGTCACATGATGGCGGTGGTGAGGTGACATGTTACATGTGGAGTTACTGTAATATATGATGTATATAATATAATAGTTACAGGCGCAGTAGTCACATGATGGTGGTGGTGAGATGACGTGTTACATGTGGAGTTACTGTAATATATGATGTATATAATATAATATAATAGTTACAGGCGCAGTAGTCACATGATGGCGGTGGTGAGATGACGTGTTACATGTGGAGTTACTGTAATATATGATGTATATAATATAATAGTTACAGGTGCAGTAGTCACATGATGGTGGTGGTGAGATGACATGTTACATGTGGAGTTACTGTAATATATGATGTATAGAATATAATATAATAGTTACAGGCGCAGTAGTCACATGATGGTGGTGGTGAGATGACGTGTTACATGTGGAGTTACTGTAATATATGATGTATAGAATATAATATAATAGTTACAGGCGCAGTAGTCACATGATGGTGGTGGTGAGATGACATGTTACATGTGGAGTTACTGTAATATATGATGTATAGAATATAATATAATAGTTACAGGCGCAGTAGTCACATGATGGCGGTGGTGAGATGACGTGTTACATGTGGAGTTACTGTAATATATGATGTATAGAATATAATATAATAGTTACAGGTGCAGTAGTCACATGATGGTGGTGGTGAGATGACGTGTTACATGTGGAGTTGCTGTAATATATGATGTATAGAATATAATATAATAGTTACAGGTGCAGTAGTCACATGATGGTGGTGGTGAGATGACGTGTTACATGTGGAGTTACTGTAATATATGATGTATAGAATATAATAGTTACAGGTGCAGTAGTCACATGATGGCGGTGGTGAGATGACGTGTTACATGTGGAGTTGCTGTAATATATGATGTATAGAATATAATATAATAGTTACAGGAGCAGTAGTCACATGATGGCGGTGGTGAGATGACTTGTTACATGTGGAGTTACTGTAATATATGATGTATAGAATATAATATAATAGTTACAGGTGCAGTAGTCACATGATGGTGGTGGTGAGATGATGTGTTACATGTGGAGTTACTGTAATATATGATGTATAGAATATAATATAATAGTTACAGGCGCAGTAGTCACATGATGGCGGTGGTGAGATGACGTGTTACATGTGGAGTTACTGTAATATATGATGTATAGAATATAATATAATAGTTACAGGTGCAGTAGTCACATGATGGCGGTGGTGAGATGACATGTTACATGTGGAGTTACTGTAATATATGATGTATATAATATAATAGTTACAGGCGCAGTAGTCACATGATGGTGGTGGTGAGATGACGTGTTACATGTGGAGTTACTGTAATATATGATGTATATAATATAATATAATAGTTACAGGTGCAGTAGTCACATGATGGCGGTGGTGAGATGACGTGTTACATGTGGAGTTACTGTAATATATGATGTATAGAATATAATAGTTACAGGTGCAGTAGTCACATGATGGCGGTGGTGAGATGACTTGTTACATGTGGAGTTACTGTAATATATGATGTATAGAATATAATATAATAGTTACAGGCGCAGTAGTCACATGATGGTGGTGGTGAGATGACGTGTTACATGTGGAGTTACTGTAATATATGATGTATAGAATATAATATAATAGTTACAGGCGCAGTAGTCACATGATGGCGGTGGTGAGATGACGTGTTACATGTGGAGTTACTGTAATATATGATGTATAGAATATAATATAATAGTTACAGGTGCAGTAGTCACATGATGGCGGTGGTGAGATGACGTGTTACATGTGGAGTTACTGTAATATATGATGTATAGAATATAATATAATAGTTACAGGCGCAGTAGTCACATGATGGCGGTGGTGAGATGACGTGTTACATGTGGAGTTACTGTAATATATGATGTATAGAATATAATATAATAGTTACAGGAGCAGTAGTCACATGATGGCGGTGGTGAGGTGACATGTTACATGTGGAGTTACTGTAATATATGATGTATATAATATAATAGTTACAGGCGCAGTAGTCACATGATGGCGGTGGTGAGATGAAGTGTTACATGTGGAGTTACTGTAATATATGATGTATAGAATATAATATAATAGTTACAGGCGCAGTAGTCACATGATGGCGGTGGTGAGATGACGTGTTACATGTGGAGTTACTGTAATATATGATGTATAGAATATAATATAATAGTTACAGGCGCAGTAGTCACATGATGGTGGTGGTGAGATGACGTGTTACATGTGGAGTTACTGTAATGTATGATGTATAGAATATAATATAATAGTTACAGGCGCAGTAGTCACATGATGGTGGTGGTGAGATGACGTGTTACATGTGGAGTTACTGTAATGTATGATGTATAGAATATAATAGTTACAGGCGCAGTAGTCACATGATGGCGGTGGTGAGATGATGTGTTACATGTGGAGTTACGGTAATATATGATGTATAGAATATAATATAATAGTTACAGGTGCAGTAGTCACATGATGGTGGTGGTGAGATGACGTGTTACATGTGGAGTTACTGTAATATATGATGTATAGAATATAATATAATAGTTACAGGTGCAGTAGTCACATGATGGCGGTGGTGAGATGACGTGTTACATGTGGAGTTACTGTATTATATGATGTATAGAATATAATATAATAGTTACAGGCGCAGTAGTCACATGATGGCGGTGGTGAGATGACGTGTTACATGTGGAGTTACTGTAATATATGATGTATAGAATATAATATAATAGTTACAGGCGCAGTAGTCACATGATGGTGGTGGTGAGATGACGTGTTACATGTGGAGTTACTGTAATATATGATGTATATAATATAATAGTTACAGGTGCAGTAGTCACATGATGGTGGTGGTGAGATGACGTGTTACATGTGGAGTTACTGTAATATATGATGTATAGAATATAATAGTTACAGGCGCAGTAGTCACATGATGGCGGTGGTCAGATGACGTGTTACATATGGAGTTACTGTAATATATGATGTATAGAATATAATAGTTACAGGCGCAGTAGTCACATGATGGTGGTGGTGAGATGATGTGTTACATGTGGAGTTACTGTAATATATGATGTATAGAATATAATATAATAGTTACAGGCGCAGTAGTCACATGATGGTGGTGGTGAGATGACGTGTTACATGTGGAGTTACTGTAATATATGATGTATAGAATATAATATAATAGTTACAGGCGCAGTAGTCACATGATGGTGGTGGTGAGATGACGTGTTACATGTGGAGTTACTGTAATATATGATGTATAGAATATAATATAATAGTTACAGGCGCAGTAGTCACATGATGGTGGTGGTGAGATGACGTGTTACATGTGGAGTTACTGTAATATATGATGTATAGAATATAATATAATAGTTACAGGCGCAGTAGTCACATGATGGTGGTGGTGAGATGACGTGTTACATGTGGAGTTACTGTAATATATGATGTATAGAATATAATATAATAGTTACAGGCGCAGTAGTCACATGATGGTGGTGGTGAGATGACGTGTTACATGTGGAGTTACTGTAATATATGATGTATAGAATATAATATAATAGTTACAGGTGCAGTAGTCACATGTTGGTGGTGGTGAGATGACGTGTTACATGTGGAGTTACTGTAATATATGATGTATATAATATAATAGTTACAGGCGCAGTAGTCACATGATGGCGGTGGTGAGATGACGTGTTACATGTGGAGTTACTGTGATATATGATGTATAGAATATAATATAATAGTTACAGGCGCAGTAGTCACATGATGGCGGTGGTGAGATGACGTGTTACATGTGGAGTTACTGTAATATATGATGTATAGAATATAATATAATAGTTACAGGCGCAGTAGTCACATGATGGCGGTGGTGAGATGACGTGTTACATGTGGAGTTACTGTATAATATATGATGTATAGAATATAATATAATAGTTACAGGTGCAGTAGTCACATGATGGTGGTGGTGAGATGACATGTTACATGTGGAGTTACTGTAATATATGATGTATAGAATATAATATAATAGTTACAGGTGCAGTAGTCACATGATGGTGGTGGTGAGATGACGCGTTACATGTGGAGTTACTGTAATATATGATGTATATAATATAATAGTTACAGGCGCAGTAGTCACATGATGGTGGTGGTGAGATGACATGTTACATGTGGAGTTACTGTAATATATGATGTATATAATATAATAGTTACAGGTGCAGTAGTCACATAATGGCGGTGGTAAGATGACGTGTTACATGTGGAGTTACTGTAATATATGATGTATAGAATATAATATAATAGTTACAGGCGCAGTAGTCACATGATGGCGGTGGTGAGATGACGTGTTACATGTGGAGTTACTGTAATATATGATGTATAGAATATAATAGTTACAGGCGCAGTAGTCACATGATGGCGGTGGTGAGATGACGTGTTACATGTGGAGTTACTGTAATATATGATGTATATAATAGTTACAGGCGCAGTAGTCACATGATGGTGGTGGTGAGATGACGTGTTACATGTGGAGTTACTGTAATATATGATGTATATAATATAATATAATAGTTACAGGTGCAGTAGTCACATGATGGCGGTGGTGAGATGACGTGTTACATGTGGAGTTACTGTAATATATGATGTATAGAATATAATATAATAGTTACAGGTGCAGTAGTCACAGGATGGCGGTGGTGAGATGACGTGTTACATGTGGAGTTACTGTAATATATGATATATAGAATATAATATAATAGTTACAGGTGCAGTAGACACATGATGGTGGTGGTGAGATGACGTGTTACATGTGGAGTTACTGTAATATATGATGTATAGAATATAATATAATAGTTACAGGCGCAGTAGTCACATGATGGCGGTGGTGAGATGACGTGTTACATGTAGAGTTACTGTAATATATGATGTATATAATATAATAGTTACAGGCGCAGTAGTCACATGATGGTGGTGGTGAGAGGACGTGTTACATGTGGAGTTACTGTAATATATGATGTATAGAATACAATATAATAGTTACAGGCGCAGTAGTCACATGATGGCGGTGGTGAGATGACGTGTTATATGTGGAGTTACTGTAATATATGATGTATAGAATATAATAGTTACAGGCGCAGTAGTCACATGATGGTGGTGGTGAGATGACGTGTTACATGTGGAGTTACTGTAATATATGATGTATATAATATAATATAATAGTTACAGGTGCAGTAGTCACATGATGGCGGTGGTGAGATGACGTGTTACATGTGGAGTTACTGTAATATATGATGTATATAATATAATAGTTACAGGTGCAGTAGTCACATGATGGCGGTGGTGAGATGACGTGTTACATGTGGAGTTACTGTAATATATGATGTATATAATATAATAGTTACAGGTGTAGTAGTCACATGATGGTGGTGGTGAGATGACTTGTTACATGTGGAGTTACTGTAATATATGATGTATAGAATATAATATTATAGTTACAGGCGCAGTAGTCACATGATGGTGGTGGTGAGATGACGTGTTACATGTGCAGTTACTGTAATATATGATGTATATAATATAATAGTTACAGGCGCAGTAGTCACATGATGGCGGTGGTGAGATGACGTGTTACATGTGGAGTTACTGTAATATATGATGTATAGAATATAATATAATAGTTACAGGCGCAGTAGTCACATGATGGTGGTGGTGAGATGACGTGTTACATGTGGAGTTACTGTAATATATGATGTATAGAATATAATAGTTACAGGCGCAGTAGTCACATGATGGTGGTGGTGAGATGACATGTTACATGTGGAGTTACTGTAATATATGATGTATAGAATATAATATAATAGTTACAGGTGCAGTAGTCACATGATGGTGGTGGTGAGAAGACGTGTTACATGTGGAGTTACTGTAATATATGATGTATATAATATAATAGTTACAGGCACAGTAGTCACATGATGGTGGTGGTGAGATGACGTGTTACATGAGGAGTTACTGTAATATATGATGTATAGAATATAATATAATAGTTACAGGTGCAGTAGTCACATGATGGCGGTGGTGAGATGACATGTTACATGTGGAGTTACTGTAATATATGATGTATATAATATAATAGTTACAGGTGCAGTAGTCACATGATGATGGTGGTGAGATGACGTGTTACATGTGGAGTTACTGTAATATATGATGTATAGAATATAATATAATAGTTACAGGCGCAGTAGTCACATGATGGTGGTGGTGAGATGACGTGTTACATGTGGAGTTACTGTAATATATGATGTATAGAATATAATATAATAGTTACAGGTGCAGTAGTCACATGTTGGTGGTGGTGAGATGACGTGTTACATGTGGAGTTACTGTAATATATGATGTATAGAATATAATATAATAGTTACAGGCGCAGTAGTCACATGATGGCGGTGGTGAGATGGCGTGTTACATGTGGAGTTACTGTAATATATGATGTATAGAATATAATAGTTACAGGCGCAGTAGTCACATGATGGTGGTGGTGAGATGACATGTTACATGTGGAGTTACTGTAATATATGATGTATAGAATATAATATAAAACAGGCGCAGTAGTCACATGATGGCGGTGGTGAGATGACGTGTTACATGTGGAGTTACTGTAATATATGATGTATAGAATATAATATAATAGTTACAGGCGCAGTAGTCACATGATGGTGGTGGTGAGATGACATGTTACATGTGGAGTTACTGTAATATATGATGTATAGAATATAATAGTTACAGGCGCAGTAGTCACATGATGGCGGTGGTGAGATGACATGTTACATGTGGAGTTACTGTAATATATGATGTATATAATATAATAGTTACAGGCGCAGTAGTCACATGATGGCGGTGGTGAGATGACGTGTTACATGTGGAGTTACTGTAATATATGATGTATAGAATATAATAGTTACAGGCGCAGTAGTCACATGATGGTGGTGGTGAGATGACATGTTACATGTGGAGTTACTGTAATATATGATGTATAGAATATAATATAATAGTTACAGGCGCAGTAGTCACATGATGGTGGTGGTGAGATGACATGTTACATGTGGAGTTACTGTAATATATGATGTATATAATATAATAGTTACAGGTGCAGTAGTCACATGATGGCGGTGGTAAGATGACGTGTTACATGTGGAGTTACTGTAATATATGATGTATAGAATATAATATAATAGTTACAGGCGCAGTAGTCACATGATGGCGGTGGTGAGATGACGTGTTACATGTGGAGTTACTGTAATATATGATGTATATAATATAATAGTTACAGGCGCAGTAGTCACATGATGGCGGTGGTGAGATGACGTGTTACATGTGGAGTTACTGTAATATATGATGTATAGAATATAATAGTTACAGGTGCAGTAGTCACAGGATGGCGGTGGTGAGATGACGTGTTACATGTGGAGTTACTGTAATATATGATGTATAGAATATAATATAATAGTTACAGGTGCAGTAGTCACATGATGGCGGTGGTGAGATGACATGTTACATGTGGAGTTACTGTAATATATGATGTATATAATATAATAGTTACAGGTGCAGTAGTCACATGATGATCGTGGTGAGATGACGTGTTACATGTGGAGTTACTGTAATATATGATGTATAGAATATAATATAATAGTTACAGGTGCAGTAGTCACATGTTGGTGGTGGTGAGATGACGTGTTACATGTGGAGTTACTGTAATATATGATGTATATAATATAATAGTTACAGGCGCAGTAGTCACATGATAGCGGTGGTGAGATGACGTGTTACATGTGGAGTTACTGTGATATATGATGTATAGAATATAATATAATAGTTACAGGCGCAGTAGTCACATGATGGCGGTGGTGAGATGACGTGTTACATGTGGAGTTACTGTAATATATGATGTATAGAATATAATAGTTACAGGCGCAGTAGTCACATGATGGTGGTGGTGAGATGACATGTTACATGTGGAGTTACTGTAATATATGATGTATAGAATATAATATAATAGTTACAGGCGCAGTAGTCACATGATGGCGGTGGTGAGATGACGTGTTACATGTGGAGTTACTGTAATATATGATGTATATAATATAATATAATAGTTACAGGCGCAGTAGTCACATGATGGTGGTGATGAGATGACGTGTTACATGTGGAGTTACTGTAATATATGATGTATAGAATATAATATAATAGTTACAGGCGCAGTAGTCACATGATGGCGGTGGTGAGATGACATGTTACATGTGGAGTTACTGTAATATATGATGTATATAATATAATAGTTACAGGCGCAGTAGTCACATGATGGTGGTGGTGAGATGACGTGTTACATGTGGAGTTACTGTAATATATGATGTATAGAATATAATATAATAGTTACAGGCGCAGTAGTCACATGATGGCGGTGGTGAGATGACGTGTTACATGTGGAGTTACTGTAATATATGATGTATGGAATATAATATAATAGTTACAGCTGCAGTAGTCACATGATGGCGGTGGTGAGATGATGTGTTACATGTGGAGTTACTGTAATATATGATGTATATAATATAATAGTTACAGGTGCAGTAGTCACATGATGGCGGTGGTGAGATGATGTGTTACATGTGGAGTTACTGTAATATATGATGTATAGAATATAATAGTTACAGGTGCAGTAGTCACATGATGGCGGTGGTGAGATGACATGTTACATGTGGAGTTACTGTAATATATGATGTATATAATATAATATAATAGTTACAGGTGCAGTAGTCACATGATGGCGGTGGTGAGATGACGTGTTACATGTGGAGTTACTGTAATATATGATGTATAGAATATAATAGTTACAGGTGCAGTAGTCACATGATGGCGGTGGTGAGATGATGTGTTACATGTGGAGTTACTGTAATATATGATGTATAGAATATAATAGTTACAGGTGCAGTAGTCACATGATGGCGGTGGTGAGATGACATGTTACATGTGGAGTTACTGTAATATATGATGTATATAATATAATATAATAGTTACAGGTGCAGTAGTCACATGATGGCGGTGGTGAGATGACGTGTTACATGTGGAGTTACTGTAATATATGATGTATATAATATAATAGTTACAGGTGCAGTAGTCACATGATGGTGGTGGTGAGATGACGTGTTACATGTGGAGTTACTGTAATATATGATGTATAGAATATAATATAATAGTTACAGGCGCAGTAGTCACATGATGGCGGTGGTGAGATGACGTGTTACATGTGGAGTTACTGTAATATATGATGTATAGAATATAATATAATAGTTACAGGCGCAGTAGTCACATGATGGTGGTGGTGAGATGACGTGTTACATGTGGAGTTACTGTAATATATGATGTATAGAATATAATATAATAGTTACAGGTGCAGTAGTCACATGTTGGTGGTGGTGAGATGACGTGTTACATGTGGAGTTACTGTAATATATGATGTATAGAATATAATATAATAGTTACAGGCGCAGTAGTCACATGATGGCGGTGGTGAGATGGCGTGTTACATGTGGAGTTACTGTAATATATGATGTATAGAATATAATAGTTACAGGCGCAGTAGTCACATGATGGTGGTGGTGAGATGACATGTTACATGTGGAGTTACTGTAATATATGATGTATAGAATATAATATAAAACAGGCGCAGTAGTCACATGATGGCGGTGGTGAGATGACGTGTTACATGTGGAGTTACTGTAATATATGATGTATAGAATATAATATAATAGTTACAGGCGCAGTAGTCACATGATGGTGGTGGTGAGATGACATGTTACATGTGGAGTTACTGTAATATATGATGTATAGAATATAATAGTTACAGGCGCAGTAGTCACATGATGGCGGTGGTGAGATGACATGTTACATGTGGAGTTACTGTAATATATGATGTATATAATATAATAGTTACAGGCGCAGTAGTCACATGATGGCGGTGGTGAGATGACGTGTTACATGTGGAGTTACTGTAATATATGATGTATAGAATATAATAGTTACAGGCGCAGTAGTCACATGATGGTGGTGGTGAGATGACATGTTACATGTGGAGTTACTGTAATATATGATGTATAGAATATAATATAATAGTTACAGGCGCAGTAGTCACATGATGGTGGTGGTGAGATGACATGTTACATGTGGAGTTACTGTAATATATGATGTATATAATATAATAGTTACAGGTGCAGTAGTCACATGATGGCGGTGGTAAGATGACGTGTTACATGTGGAGTTACTGTAATATATGATGTATAGAATATAATATAATAGTTACAGGCGCAGTAGTCACATGATGGCGGTGGTGAGATGACGTGTTACATGTGGAGTTACTGTAATATATGATGTATATAATATAATAGTTACAGGCGCAGTAGTCACATGATGGCGGTGGTGAGATGACGTGTTACATGTGGAGTTACTGTAATATATGATGTATAGAATATAATATAATAGTTACAGGTGCAGTAGTCACAGGATGGCGGTGGTGAGATGACGTGTTACATGTGGAGTTACTGTAATATATGATGTATAGAATATAATATAATAGTTACAGGTGCAGTAGTCACATGATGGCGGTGGTGAGATGACATGTTACATGTGGAGTTACTGTAATATATGATGTATATAATATAATAGTTACAGGTGCAGTAGTCACATGATGATCGTGGTGAGATGACGTGTTACATGTGGAGTTACTGTAATATATGATGTATAGAATATAATATAATAGTTACAGGTGCAGTAGTCACATGTTGGTGGTGGTGAGATGACGTGTTACATGTGGAGTTACTGTAATATATGATGTATATAATATAATAGTTACAGGCGCAGTAGTCACATGATAGCGGTGGTGAGATGACGTGTTACATGTGGAGTTACTGTGATATATGATGTATAGAATATAATATAATAGTTACAGGCGCAGTAGTCACATGATGGCGGTGGTGAGATGACGTGTTACATGTGGAGTTACTGTAATATATGATGTATAGAATATAATAGTTACAGGCGCAGTAGTCACATGATGGTGGTGGTGAGATGACATGTTACATGTGGAGTTACTGTAATATATGATGTATAGAATATAATATAATAGTTACAGGCGCAGTAGTCACATGATGGCGGTGGTGAGATGACGTGTTACATGTGGAGTTACTGTAATATATGATGTATAGAATATAATATAATAGTTACAGGCGCAGTAGTCACATGATGGCGGTGGTGAGATGACGTGTTACATGTGGAGTTACTGTAATATATGATGTATAGAATATAATATAATAGTTACAGGCGCAGTAGTCACATGATGGCGGTGGTGAGATGACGTGTTACATGTGGAGTTACTGTAATATATGATGTATATAATATAATAGTTACAGGCGCAGTAGTCACATGATGGTGGTGGTGAGATGACATGTTACATGTGGAGTTACTGTAATATATGATGTATATAATATAATAGTTACAGGCGCAGTAGTCACATGATGGCGGTGGTGAGATGACGTGTTACATGTGCAGTTACTGTAATATATGATGTATATAATATAATAGTTACAGGCGCAGTAGTCACATGATGGCGGTGGTGAGATGACGTGTTACATGTGGAGTTACTGTAATATATGATGTATATAATATAATATAATAGTTACAGGCGCAGTAGTCACATGATGGTGGTGATGAGATGACGTGTTACATGTGGAGTTACTGTAATATATGATGTATAGAATATAATATAATAGTTACAGGCGCAGTAGTCACATGATGGCGGTGGTGAGATGACATGTTACATGTGGAGTTACTGTAATATATGATGTATATAATATAATAGTTACAGGCGCAGTAGTCACATGATGGTGGTGGTGAGATGACGTGTTACATGTGGAGTTACTGTAATATATGATGTATAGAATATAATATAATAGTTACAGGCGCAGTAGTCACATGATGGCGGTGGTGAGATGACGTGTTACATGTGGAGTTACTGTAATATATGATGTATGGAATATAATATAATAGTTACAGCTGCAGTAGTCACATGATGGCGGTGGTGAGATGACGTGTTACATGTGGAGTTACTGTAATATATGATGTATATAATATAATAGTTACAGGTGCAGTAGTCACATGATGGTGGTGGTGAGATGATGTGTTACATGTGGAGTTACTGTAATTTATGATGTATATAATATAATATAATAGTTACAGGCGCAGTAGTCACATGATGGCGGTGGTGAGATGACGTGTTACATGTGGAGTTACTGTAATATATGATGTATAGAATATAATATAATAGTTGCAGGTGCAGTAGTCACATGATGGTGGTGGCGGTGGTGAGATGACGTGTTACATGTGGAGTTACTGTAATATATGATGTATAGAATATAATATAATAGTTACAGGTGCAG
Source organism: Rhinoderma darwinii (assembly GCF_050947455.1). Taxonomy (NCBI): domain Eukaryota; kingdom Metazoa; phylum Chordata; class Amphibia; order Anura; family Rhinodermatidae; genus Rhinoderma; species Rhinoderma darwinii. The sequence continues at coordinate 46,597 of NW_027461645.1, forward strand.
TAGTCACATGATGGTGGTGGTGAGATGACGTGTTACATGTGGAGTTACTGTAATATATGATGTATATAATATAATAGTTACAGGCGCAGTAGTCACATGATGGTGGTGGTGAGATGACGTGTTACATGTAGAGTTACTGTAATATATGATGTATATAATATAATAGTTACAGGAGCAGTAGTCACATGATTAGGTGGTGAGATGACATGTTACATGTGGAGTTACTGTAATATATGATGTATATAATATAATATAATAGTTACAGGCGCAGTAGTCACATGATGGCTGTGGTGAGATGACGTGTTACATGTGGAGTTACTGTAATATATGATGTATATAATATAATAGTTACAGGTGCAGTAGTCACATGATGGTGGTGGTGAGATGACGTGTTACATGTGGAGTTACTGTAATATATGATGTATATAATATAATAGTTACAGGCGCAGTAGTCACATGATGGTGGTGGTGAGATGACGTGTTACATGTGGAGTTACTGTAATATATGATGTATAGAATATAATATAATAGTTACAGGTGCAGTAGTCACATGATGGTGGTGGTGAGATGACGTGTTACATGTGGAGTTACTGTAATATATGATGTATAGAATATAATATAATAGTTACAGGCACAGTAGTCACATGATGGTGGTGGTGAGATGACGTGTTACATGTGGAGTTACTGTAATATATGATGTATATAATATAATAGTTACAGGCGCAGTAGTCACATGATGGTGGTGGTGAGATGACATGTTACATGTGGAGTTACTGTAATATATGATGTATATAATATAATAGTTACAGGCGCAGTAGTCACATGATGGTGGTGGTGAGATGACGTGTTACATGTGGAGTTACTGTAATATATGATGTATATAATATAATATAATAGTTACAGGCGCAGTAGTCACATGATGGCGGTGGTGAGATGACGTGTTACATGTGGAGTTACTGTAATATATGATGTATAGAATATAATATAATAGTTACAGGCGCAGTAGTCACATGATGGTGGTGGTGAGATGACATGTTACATGTGGAGTTACTGTAATATATGATGTATATAATATAATAGTTACAGGCGCAGTAGTCACATGATGGTGGTGGTGAGATGACGTGTTACATGTGGAGTTACTGTAATATATGATGTATATAATATAATATAATAGTTACAGGCGCAGTAGTCACATGATGGTGGTGGTGAGATGACATGTTACATGTGGAGTTACTATAATATATGATGTATATAATATAATAGTTACAGGCGCAGTAGTCACATGATGGTGGTGGTGAGATGACGTGTTACATGTGGAGTTACTGTAATATATGATGTATATAATATAATAGTTACAGGCGCAGTAGTCACATGATGGTGGTGGTGAGATGACGTGTTACATGTGGAGTTACTGTAATATATGATGTATATAATATAATAGTTACAGGAGCAGTAGTCACATGATGGCGGTGGTGAGATGACGTGTTACATGTGGAGTTACTGTAATATATGATGTATAGAATATAATATAATAGTTACAGGCGCAGTAGTCACATGATGGTGGTGGTGAGATGACATGTTACATGTGGAGTTACTGTAATATATGATGTATAGAATATAATAGTTACAGGCGCAGTAGTCACATGATGGTGGTGGTGAGATGACATGTTACATGTGGAGTTACTGTAATATATGATGTATAGAATATAATATAATAGTTACAGGCGCAGTAGTCACATGATGGTGGTGGTGAGATGACATGTTACATGTGGAGTTACTGTAATATATGATGTATATAATATAATAGTTACAGGTGCAGTAGTCACATGATGGCGGTGGTAAGATGACGTGTTACATGTGGAGTTACTGTAATATATGATGTATAGAATATAATATAATAGTTACAGGCGCAGTAGTCACATGATGGCGGTGGTGAGATGACGTGTTACATGTGGAGTTACTGTAATATATGATGTATAGAATATAATAGTTACAGGCGCAGTAGTCACATGATGGCGGTGGTGAGATGACGTGTTACATGTGGAGTTACTGTAATATATGATGTATATAATAGTTACAGGCGCAGTAGTCACATGATGGTGGTGGTGAGATGACGTGTTACATGTGGAGTTACTGTAATATATGATGTATATAATATAATATAATAGTTACAGGTGCAGTAGTCACATGATGGCGGTGGTGAGATGACGTGTTACATGTGGAGTTACTGTAATATATGATGTATAGAATATAATATAATAGTTACAGGTGCAGTAGTCACAGGATGGCGGTGGTGAGATGACGTGTTACATGTGGAGTTACTGTAATATATGATATATAGAATATAATATAATAGTTACAGGTGCAGTAGACACATGATGGTGGTGGTGAGATGACGTGTTACATGTGGAGTTACTGTAATATATGATGTATAGAATATAATATAATAGTTACAGGCGCAGTAGTCACATGATGGCGGTGGTGAGATGACGTGTTACATGTAGAGTTACTGTAATATATGATGTATATAATATAATAGTTACAGGCGCAGTAGTCACATGATGGTGGTGGTGAGAGGACGTGTTACATGTGGAGTTACTGTAATATATGATGTATAGAATACAATATAATAGTTACAGGCGCAGTAGTCACATGATGGCGGTGGTGAGATGACGTGTTATATGTGGAGTTACTGTAATATATGATGTATAGAATATAATAGTTACAGGCGCAGTAGTCACATGATGGTGGTGGTGAGATGACGTGTTACATGTGGAGTTACTGTAATATATGATGTATATAATATAATATAATAGTTACAGGTGCAGTAGTCACATGATGGCGGTGGTGAGATGACGTGTTACATGTGGAGTTACTGTAATATATGATGTATATAATATAATAGTTACAGGTGCAGTAGTCACATGATGGCGGTGGTGAGATGACTTGTTACATGTGGAGTTACTGTAATATATGATGTATAGAATATAATATTATAGTTACAGGCGCAGTAGTCACATGATGGAGGTGGTGAGATGACATGTTACATGTGGAGTTACTGTAATATATGATGTATATAATATAATAGTTACAGGCGCAGTAGTCACATGATGGCGGTGGTGAGATGACATGTTACATGTGGAGTTACTGTAATATATGATGTATAGAATATAATATAATAGTTACAGGCGCAGTAGTCACATGATGGTGGTGGTGAGATGATGTGTTACATGTGGAGTTACTGTAATATATGAGGTATAGAATATAATAGTTACAGGAGCAGTAGTCACATGATGGCGGTGGTGAGATGACGTGTTACATGTGGAGTTACTGTAATATATGATGTATAGAATATAATGTAATAGTTACAGGTGCAGTAGTCACATGATGGTGGTGGTGAGATAACGTGTTACATGTGGAGTTACTGTAATATATGATGTATAGAATATAATATAATAGTTACAGGCGCAGTAGTCACATGATGGTGGTGGTGAGATGATGTGTTACATGTGGAGTTACTGTAATATATGATGTATAGAATATAATATAATAGTTACAGGCGCAGTAGTCACATGATGGCGGTGGTGAGATGACGTGTTACATGTGGAGTTACTGTAATATATGATGTATATAATATAATAGTTACAGGCGCAGTAGTCACATGATGGCGGTGGTGAGATGACGTGTTACATGTGGAGTTACTGTAATATATGATGTATATAATATAATAGTTACAGGCGCAGTAGTCACATGATGGTGGTGGTAAGATGACCTGTTACATGTGGAGTTACTGTAATATATGATGTATAGAATGTAATATAATAGTTACAGGTGCAGTAGTCACATGATGGCGGTGGTGAGATGACGTGTTACATGTGGAGTTACTGTAATATATGATGTATATAATAGTTACAGGTGCAGTAGTCACATGATGGTGGTGGTGAGATGACGTCTTACATGTGGAGTTACTGTAATAAATGATGTATATAATATAATATAATAGTTACAGGCGCAGTAGTCACATGATGGCGGTGGTGAGATGACATGTTACATGTGGAGTTACTGTAATATATGATGTATATAATATAATAGTTACAGGCACAGTAGTCACATGATGGCGGTGGTGAGATGACGTGTTACATGTGGAGTTACTGTAATATATGATGTATATAATATAATAGTTACAGGCGCAGTATCACATGATGGCGGTGATGAGATGACATGTTACATGTGGAGTTACTGTAATATATGATGTATAGAATATAATATAATAGTTACAGGCGCAGTAGTCACATGATGGCGGTGATGAGATGACATGTTACATGTGGAGTTACTGTAATATATGATGTATATAATATAATCGTTACAGGCGCAGTAGTCACATGATGGCGGTGGTGAGATGACGTGTTACATGTGGAGTTACTGTAATATATGATGTATATAATATAATAGTTACAGGCGCAGTAGTCACATGATGGCGGTGGTGAGATGACGTGTTACATGTGGAGTTACTGTAATATATGATGTATAGAATATAATATAATAGTTACAGGTGCAGTAGTCACATGATGGCGGTGGTGAGATGACATGTTACATGTGGAGTTACTGTAATATATGATGTATAGAATATAATAGTTACAGGCGCAGTAGTCACATGATGGTGGTGGTGAGATGATGTGTTACATGTGGAGTTACTGTAATATATGATGTATAGAATATAATAGTTACAGGTGCAGTAGTCACATGATGGCGGTGGTGAGATGACGTGTTACATGTGGAGTTACTGTAATATATGATGTATAGAATATAATATAATAGTTACAGGTGCAGTAGTCACATGATGGCGGTGGTGAGATGACGTGTTACATGTGGAGTTACTGTAATATATGATGTATATAATATAATAGTTACAGGCGCAGTAGTCACGTGATGGCGGTGGTGAGATGACGTGTTACATGTGGAGTTACTGTAATATATAATGTATAGAATATAATATAATAGTTACAGGCGCAGTAGTCACATGATGGTGGTGGTGAGATGACGTGTTACATGTGGAGTTACTGTAATATATGATGTATATAATATAATAGTTACAGGCGCAGTAGTCACATGATGGCGGTGGTGAGATGACTTGTTACATGTGGAGTTACTGTAATATATGATGTATAGAATATAATATAATAGTTACAGGTGCAGTAGTCACATGATGGTGGTGATGAGATGACATGTTACACGTGGAGTTACTGTAATATATGATGTATAGAATATAATATAATAGTTACAGGCGCAGTAGTCACATGATGGCGGTGGTGAGATGACGTGTTACATGTGGAGTTACTGTAATATATGATGTATAGAATATAATAGTTACAGGTGCAGTAGTCACATGATGGCGGTGGTGAGATGACGTGTTACATGTGGAGTTACTGTAATATATGATGTATATAATATAATAGTTACAGGTGCAGTAGTCACATGATGGTGGTGGTGAGATGACGTGTTACATGTGGAGTTACTGTAATATATGATGTATAGAATATAATATAATAGTTACAGGCGCAGTAGTCACATGATGGAGGTGGTGAGATGACGTGTTACATGTGGAGTTACTGTAATATATGATGTATAGAATATAATATAATAGTTACAGGCGCAGTAGTCACATGATGGTGGTGGTGAGATAACGTGTTACATGTGGAGTTACTGTAATATATGATGTATAGAATATAATAGTTACAGGTGCAGTAGTCACATGATGGCGGTGGTGAGATGACGTGTTACATGTGGAGTTACTGTAATATATGATGTATAGAATATAATATAATAGTTACAGGTGCAGTAGTCACATGATGGTGGTGGTGAGATGACATGTTACATGTGGAGTTACTGTAATATATGATGTATAGAATATAATATAATAGTTACAGGCGCAGTAGTCACATGATGGAGGTGGTGAGATGACGTGTTACATGTGGAGTTACTGAAATATATGATGTATAGAATATAATATAATAGTTACAGGCGCAGTAGTCACATGATGGCGGTGGTGAGATGACATGTTACATGTGGAGTTACTGTAATATATGATGTATAGAATATAATAGTTACAGGTGCAGTAGTCACATGATGGCGGTGGTAAAATGACATGTTACATGTGGAGTTACTATAATATATGATGTATAGAATATAATATAATAGTTACAGGTGCAGTAGTCACATGATGGTGGTGGTGAGATGACGTGTTACATGTGGAGTTACTGTAATATATGATGTATAGAATATAATATAATAGTTACAGGCGCAGTAGTCACATGGTGGTGGTGAGATGACGTGTTACATGTGGAGTTACTGTAATATATGATGTATAGAATATAATATAATAGTTACAGGTGCAGTAGTCACATGATGGCGGTGGTGAGATGACGTGTTACATGTGGAGTTACTGTAATATATGATGTATAGAATATAATATAATACAGGCGCAGTAGTCACATGATGGCGGTGGTGAGATGACATGTTACATGTGGAGTTACTGTAATATATGATGTATAGAATATAATATAATAGTTGCAGGCGCAGTAGTCACATGATGATGGTGGTGAGATGACGTGTTACATGTGGAGTTAATGTAATATATGATGTATAGAATATAATATAATAGTTACAGGCGCAGTAGTCACATGATGGTTGTGGTGAGATGACTTGTTACATGTGGAGTTACTGTAATATATGATGTATATAATATAATAGTTACAGGCGCAGTAGTCACATGATGGCGGTGGTGAGATGACATGTTACATGTGGAGTTACTGTAATATATGATGTATATAATATAATAGTTACAGGCGCAGTAGTCACATGATGGCGGTGGTGAGATGACGTGTTACATGTGGAGTTACTGTAATATATGATGTATATAATATAATATAATAGTTACAGGCGCAGTAGTCACATGATGGCGGTGGTGAGATGACGTGTTACATGTGGAGTTACTGTAATATATGATGTATAGAATATAATATAATCAATACAGGCGCAGTAGTCACATGATGGCGGTGGTGAGATGACGTGTTACATGTGGAGTTACTGTAATATATGATGTATAGAATATAATAGTTACAGGCGCAGTAGTCACATGATGGAGGTGGTGAGATGACGTGTTACATGTGGAGTTACTGTAATATATGATGTATAGAATATAATATAATAGTTACAGGCGCAGTAGTCACATGATGGTGGTGGTGAGATGACGTGTTACATGTGGAGTTACTGTAATATATGATGTATAGAATATAATAGTTACAGGCGCAGTAGTCACATGATGGTGGTGGTGAGATGACGTGTTACATGTGGAGTTACTGTAATATATGATGTATAGAATATAATATAATAGTTACAGGCGCAGTAGTCACATGATGGCGGTGGTGAGATGATGTGTTACATGTGGAGTTACTGTAATATATGATGTATAGAATATAATAGTTACAGGCGCAGTAGTCACATGATGGCGGTGGTGAGATGACGTGTTACATGTGGAGTTACTGTAATATATGATGTATATAATATAATAGTTACAGGCGCAGTAGTCACATGATGATGGTGGTGGTGAGATGACGTGTTACATGTGGAGTTACTGTAATATATGATGTATAGAATATAATATAATAGTTACAGGCGCAGTAGTCACATGATGGTGGTGGTGAGATGACGTGTTACATGTGGAGTTACTGTAATATATGATGTATAGAATATAATATAATAGTTACAGGCGCAGTAGTCACATGATGGTGGTGGTGAGATGACGTGTTACATGTGGAGTTACTGTAATATATGATGTATAGAATATAATATAATAGTTACAGGTGCAGTAGTCACATGATGGTGGTGGTGAGATGACGTGTTACATGTGGAGTTACTGTAATATATGATGTATAGAATATAATATAGTTACAGGCGCAGTAGTCACATGATGGCGGTGGTGAGATGACGTGTTACATGTGGAGTTACTGTAATATATGAGGTATAGAATATAATATAATAGTTACAGGTGCAGTAGTCACATGATGGTGGTGGTGAGATGACATGTTACATGTGGAGTTACTGTAATATATGATGTATAGAATATAATATAATAGTTACAGGTGCAGTAGTCACATGATGGCGGTGGTGAGATGACGTGTTACATGTGGAGTTACTGTAATATATGATGTATAGAATATAATAGTTACAGGTGCAGTAATCAAATGATGGTGGTGGTGAGATGACGTGTTACATGTGGAGTTACTGTAATATATGATGTATAGAATATAATATAATCGTTACAGGCGCAGTAGTCACATGATGGCGGTGGTGAGATCACATGTTACATGTGGAGTTACTGTAATATATGATGTATAGAATATAATATAATAGTTACAGGCGCAGTAGTCACATGATGGTGGTGGTGAGATGACGTGTTACATGTGGAGTTACTGTAATATATGATGTATATAATATAATAGTTACAGGCGCAGTAGTCACATGATGGCGGTGGTGAGATGACGTGTTACATGTGGAGTTACTGTAATATATGATGTATAGAATATAATATAATAGTTACAGGTGCAGTAGTCACATGATGGTGGTGGTGAGATGACATGTTACATGTGGAGTTACTGTAATATATGATGTATAGAATATAATAGTTACAGGTGCAGTAGTCACATGATGGCGGTGGTGAGATGACGTGTTACATGTGGAGTTACTGTAATATATGATGTATATAATATAGTTACAGGCGCAGTAGTCACATGATGGTGGTGGTGAGATGACGTGTTACATGTGGAGTTACTGTAATATATGATGTATAGAATATAATAGTTACAGGCGCAGTAGTCACATGATGGTGATGGTGAGATGACGTGTTACATGTGGAGTTACTGTAATATATGATGTATAGAATATAATATAATAGTTACAGGCGCAGTAGTCACATGATGGAGGTGGTGAGATGACGTGTTACATGTGGAGTTACTGTAATATATGATGTATAGAATATAATATAATAGTTACAGGTGCAGTAGTCACATGATGATGGTGGTGGTGAGATGACGTGTTACATGTGGAGTTACTGGAATATATGATGTATAGAATATAATATAATCTTTACAGGAGCAGTAGTCACATGATGGTGGTGGTGAGATGACGTGTTACATGTGGAGTTACTGTAATATATGATGTATAGAATATAATAGTTACAGGTGCAGTAGTCACATGATGGTGGTGGTGAGATGACGTGTTACATGTGGAGTTACTGTAATATATGATGTATATAATATAATAGTTACAGGCGCAGTAGTCACATGATGCCGGTGGTGAGATGATGTTACATGTGGAGTTACTGTAATATATGATGTATAGAATATAATATAATAGTTACAGGCGCAGTAGTCACATGATGGCGGTGGTGAGATGACGTGTTACATGTGGAGTTACTGTAATATATGATGTATAGAATATAATAGTTACAGGCGCAGTAGTCACATGATGGCGGTGGTGAGATGACGTGTTACATGTGGAGTTACTGTAATATATGATGTATATAATATAATAGTTACAGGTGCAGTAGTCACATGATGGCGGTGGTGAGATGACGTGTTACATGTGGAGTTACTGTAATATATGATGTATAGAATATAATATAATAGTTACAGGCGCAGTAGTCACATGATGGTGGTGGTGAGATGACGTGTTACATGTGGAGTTACTGTAATATATGATGTATAGAATATAATATAATAGTTACAGGTGCAGTGGTCACATGATGGCGGTGGTGAGATGACATGTTACATGTGGAGTTACTGTAATATATGATGTATATAATATAATATAATAGTTACAGGCGCAGTAGTCACATGATGGCGGTGGTGAGATGACATGTTACATGTGGAGTTACTGTAATATGTGATGTATATAATATAATAGTTACAGGCGCAGTAGTGACATGATGGCGGTGGTGAGATGACGTGTTACATGTGGAGTTACTGTAATATATGATGTATATAATATAATAGTTACAGGCACAGTAGTCACATGATGGCGGTGGTGAGATGACATGTTACATGTGGAGTTACTGTAATATATGATGTATAGAATATAATAGTTACAGGCGCAGTAGTCACATGATGGTGGTGGTGAGATGACGTGTTACATGTGGAGTTACTGTAATATATGATGTATAGAATATAATATAATAGTTACAGGCGCAGTAGTCACATGATGGTGGTGGTGAGATGACGTGTTACATGTGGAGTTACTGTATTATATGATGTATAGAATATAATATAATAGTTACAGGCGCAGTAGTCACATGATGGTGGTGGTGAGATGACGTGTTACATGTGGAGTTACTGTAATATATGATGTATAGAATATAATAGTTACAGGCGCAGTAGTCACATGATGGCGGTGGTGAGATGACGTGTTACATGTGGAGTTACTGTAATATATGATGTATAGAATATAATATAATAGTTACAGGCGCAGTAGTCACATGATGGTGGTGGTGAGATAACGTGTTACATGTGGAGTTACTGTAATATATGATGTATATAATATAATAGTTACAGGTGCAGTAGTCACATGATGGTGGAGGTGAGATGACCTGTTACATGTGGAGTTACTGTAATATATGATGTATATAATATAATAGTTACAGGCGCAGTAGTCACATGATGGTGGTGGTGAGATGACATGTTACATGTGGAGTTACTGTAATATATGATGTATATAATATAATAGTTACAGGCGCAGTAGTCACATGATGGTGGTGGTGAGATGACATGTTACATGTGGAGTTACTGTAATATATGATGTATATAATATAATAGTTACAGGTGCAGTAGTCACATGATGGCGGTGGTGAGATGACGTGTTACATGTGGAGTTACTGTAATATATGATGTATAGAATATAATATAATAGTTACAGGTGCAGTAGTCACATGATGGCGGTGGTGAGATGACGTGTTACATGTGGAGTTACTGTAATATATGATGTATAGAATATAATATAATAGTTACAGGCGCAGTAGTCACATGATGGTGGTGGTGAGATAACGTGTTACATGTGGAGTTACTGTAATATATGATGTATAGAATATAATATAATAGTTACAGGCGCAGTAGTCACATGATGGTGGTGGTGAGATGATGTTACATGTGGAGTTACTGTAATATATGATGTATATAATATAATAGTTACAGGCGCAGTAGTCACATGATGGCGGTGGTGAGATGACGTGTTACATGTGGAGTTACTGTAATATATGATGTATAGAATATAATATAATAGTTACAGGCGCAGTAGTCACATGATGGCGGTGGTGAGATGACGTGTTACATGTGGAGTTACTGTAGTATATGATGTATAGAATATAATATAATAGTTACAGGCGCAGTAGTCACATGATGGCGGTGGTGAGATGACGTGTTACATGTGGAGTTACTGTAATATATGATGTATAGAATATAATAGTTACAGGTGCAGTAGTCACATGATGGTGGTGATGAGATGACGTGTTACATGTGGAGTTACTGTAATATATGATGTATAGAATATAATATAATAGTTACAGGCGCAGTAGTCACATGATGGTGGTGGTGAGATGACGTGTTACATGTGGAGTTACTGTAATATATGATGTATATAATATAATAGTTACAGGCGCAGTAGTCACATGATGGTGGTGGTGAGATGACGTGTTACATGTGGAGTTACTGTAATATATGATGTATAGAATATAATATAATAGTTACAGGCGCAGTAGTCACATGATGGCGGTGGTGAGATGACGTGTTACATGTGGAGTTACTGTAATATATGATGTATAGAATATAATAGTTACAGGCGCAGTAGTCACATGATGGCGGTGGTGAGATGACGTGTTACATGTGGAGTTACTGTAATATATGATGTATAGAATATAATATAATAGTTACAGGCGCAGTAGTTACATGATGGCGGTGGTGAGATGACGTGTTACATGTGGAGTTACTGTAATATATGATGTATAGAATATAATATAATCGTTACAGGCGCAGTAGTCACATGATGGCGGTGGTGAGATGACGTGTTACATGTAGAGTTACTGTAATATATGATGTATATAATATAATATAATAGTTACAGGCGCAGTAGTCACATGATGGTGGTGGTGAGATGACATGTTATATGTAGAGTTACTGTAATATATGATGTATAGAATATAATAGTTACAGATGATGTGTTACATGTGGAGTTACTGTAATATATGATGTATAGAATATAATAGTTACAGGTGCAGTAGTCACATGATGGTGGTGGTGAGATGACGTGTTACATGTGGAGTTACTGTAATATATGATGTATAGAATATAATAGTTACAGATGATGTGTTACATGTGGAGTTACTGTAATATATGATGTATATAATATAATAGTTACAGGTGCAGTAGTCACATGATGGTGGTGGTGAGATGACGTGTTACATGTGGAGTTACTGTAATATATGATGTATAGAATATAATATAATAGTTACAGGTGCAGTAGTCACATGATGGCGGTGGTGAGATGACGTGTTACATGTGGAGTTACTGTAATATATGATGTATAGAATATAATATAATAGTTACAGGCGCAGTAGTCACATGATGGCAGTGGTGAGATGACGTGTTACATGTGGAGTTACTGTAATATATGATGTATAGAATATAATATAATAGTTACAGGTGCAGTAGTCACATGATGGTGGTGGTGAGATGACGTGTTACATGTGGAGTTACTGTAATATATGATGTATAGAATATAATATAATAGTTACAGGCGCAGTAGTCACATGATGGCGGTGAGATGACATGTTACATGTGGAGTTACTGTAATATATGATGTATAGAATATAATATAATAGTTACAGGCGCAGTAGTCACATGATGGCGGTGGTGAGATGATGTGTTACATGTGGAGTTACTGTAATATATGATGTATATAATATAGTAGTTACAGGCGCAGTAGTCACATGATGGTGGTGGTGAGATGACGTGTTACATGTGGAGTTACTGTAATATATGATGTATAGAATGTAATATAATAGTTACAGGCGCAGTAGTCACATGATGGCGGTGGTGAGATGACGTGTTACATGTGGAGTTACTGTAATATATGATGTATAGAATATAATATAATAGTTACAGGCACAGTAGTCACATGATGGCAGTGGTGAGATGACGTGTTACATGTGGAGTTACTGTAATATATGATGTATAGAATATAATAGTTACAGGCGCAGTAGTCACATGATGGTGGTGGTGAGATGACATGTTACATGTGGAGTTACTGTAATATATGATGTATGGAATATAATATAATAGTTACAGGTGCAGTAGTCACATGATGGCGGTGGAGATATGACGTGTTACATGTGGAGTTACTGTAATATATGATGTATAGAATATAATATAATAGTTACAGGCGCAGTAGTCACATGATGGAGGTGGTGAGATGACGTGTTACATGTGGAGTTACTGTAATATATGATGTATAGAATATAATATAATAGTTACAGGCGCAGTAGTCACGTGATGGAGGTGGTGAGATGACGTGTTACATGTGGAGTTACTGTAATATATGATGTATAGAATATAATATAATAGTTACAGGTGCAGTAGTCACATGATGGTGGTGGTGAGATGACGTGTTACATGTGGAGTTACTGTAATATATGATGTATAGAATATAATAGTTACAGGCGCAGTAGTCACATGATGGTGGTGGTGAGATGACGTGTTACATGTGGAGTTACTGTATTATATGATGTATATAATATAATATAATAGTTACAGGCGCAGTAGTCACATGATGGCGGTGGTGAGATGACGTGTTACATGTGGAGTTACTGTAATATATGATGTATAGAATATAATATAATAGTTACAGGCGCAGTAGTCACATGATGGCGGTGGTGAGATGACATGTTACATGTGGAGTTACTGTAATATATGATGTATAGAATATAATATAGTTAGAGGCGCAGTAGTCACATGATGACGGTGGTGAGATGATGTGTTACATGTGGAGTTACTGTAATATATGATGTATATAATATAATAGTTACAGGCGCAGTAGTCACATGATGGCGGTGGTGAGATGACGTGTTACATGTGGAGTTACTGTAATATATGATGTATAGAATATAATATAATAGTTACAGGTGCAGTAGTCACATGATGGCGGTGGTGAGATGACGTGTTACATGTGGAGTTACTGTAATATATGATGTATATAATATAATAGTTACAGGCGCAGTAGTCACATGATGGTGGTGGTGAGATGACTTGTTACATGTGGAGTTACTGTAATATATGATGTATATAATATAATATAATAGTTACTGGCGCAGTAGTCACATGATGGCGGTGGTGAGATGACGTGTTACATGTGGAGTTACTGTAATATATGATGTATATAATATAATAGTTACAGGTGCAGTAGTCACATGATGGTGGTGGTGAGATGACATGTTACATGTGGAGTTACTGTAATATATGATGTATAGAATATAATAGTTACAGGCGCAGTAGTCACATGATGGCGGTGGTGAGATGACGTGTTACATGTGGAGTTACTGTAATATATGATGTATATAATATAATAGTTACAGGCGCTGTAGTCACATGATGGCGGTGGTGAGATGACGTGTTACATGTGGAGTTACTGTAATATATGATGTATAGAATATAATATAATAGTTACAGGCGCAGTAGTCACATGATGGCGGTGGTGAGATGACGTGTTACATGTGGAGTTACTGTAATATATGATGTATAGAATATAATATAATAGTTACAGGCGCAGTAGTCACATGATGGCGGTGGTGAGATGACGTGTTACATGTGGAGTTACTGTAATATATGATGTATAGAATGTAATATAATAGTTACAGGCGCAGTAGTCACATGATGGTGGTGGTGAGATGACGTGTTACATGTGGAGTTACTGTAATATATGATGTATAGAATATAATAGTTACAGGCGCAGTAGTCACATGATGGTGGTGGTGAGATGACATGTTACATGTGGAGTTACTGTAATATATGATGTATGGAATATAATATAATAGTTACAGGTGCAGTAGTCACATGATGGCGGTGGAGAGATGACGTGTTACATGTGGAGTTACTGTAATATATGATGTATAGAATATAATAGTTACAGGCGCAGTAGTCACATGATGGCGGTGGTGAGATGACGTGTTACATGTGGAGTTACTGTAATATATGATGTATAGAATATAATATAATAGTTACAGGTGCAGTAGTCACATGATGGCGGTGGTGAGATGACGTGTTACATGTGGAGTTACTGTAATATATGATGTATATAATATAATAGTTACAGGCGCAGTAGTCACATGATGGTGGTGGTGAGATGACGTGTTACATGTGGAGTTACTGTAATATATGATGTATATAATATAATAGTTACAGGCGCAGTAGTCACATGATGGTGGTGGTGAGATGACGTGTTACATGTGGAGTTACTGTAATATATGATGTATATAATATAATCGTTACTGGCGCAGTAGTCACATGATGGTGGTGATGAGATGACGTGTTACATGTGGAGTTACTGTAATATATGATGTATATAATATAATAGTTACTGGCGCAGTAGTCACATGATGGCGGTGGTGAGATGACGTGTTACATGTGGAGTTACTGTAATATATGATGTATATAATATAATAGTTACAGGTGCAGTAGTCACATGATGGTGGTGGTGAGATGACGTGTTACATGTGGAGTTACTGTAATATATGATGTATAGAATATAATAGTTACAGGCGCAGTAGTCACATGATGGCGGTGGTGAGATGACGTGTTACATGTGGAGTTACTGTAATATATGATGTATATAATATAATAGTTACAGGCGCAGTAGTCACATGATGGCGGTGGTGAGATGACGTGTTACATGTGGAGTTACTGTAATATATGATGTATAGAATATAATATAATGGTTACAGGCGCAGTAGTCACATGATGGCGGTGGTGAGATGACGTGTTACATGTGGAGTTACTGTAATATATGATGTATAGAATATAATATAATAGTTACAGGCGCAGTAGTCACATGATGGCGGTGGTGAGATGACGTGTTACATGTGGAGTTACTGTAATATATGATGTATAGAATATAATATAATAGTTACAGGCGCAGTAGTCACATGATGGCTGTGGTGAGATGACGTGTTACATGTGGAGTTACTGTAATATATGATGTATAGAATATAATATAATAGTTACAGGCGCAGTAGTCACATGATGGAGGTGGTGAGATGACGTGTTACATGTGGAGTTACTGTAATATATGATGTATAGAATATAATAGTTACAGGCGCAGTAGTCACATGATGGTGGTGGTGAGATGACATGTTACATGTGGAGTTACTGTAATATATGATGTATAGAATATAATATAATAGTTACAGGTGCAGTAGTCACATGATGGCGGTGGTGAGATGACGTGATACATGTGGAGTTACTGTAATATATGATGTATAGAATATAATATAATAGTTACAGGTGCAGTAGTCACATGATGGCGGTGGTGAGATGACGTGTTACATGTGGAGTTACTGTAATATATGATGTATATAATATAATATAATAGTTACAGGTGCAGTAGTCACATGATGGCGGTGGTGAGATGACGTGTTACATGTGGAGTTACTGTAATATATGATGTATATAATATAATATAATAGTTACAGGCGCAGTAGTCACATGATGGTGGTGGTGAGATGACGTGTTACATGTGGAGTTACTGTAATATATGATGTATATAATATAATAGTTACAGGCGCAGTAGTCACATGATGGCGGTGGTGAGATGACGTGTTACATGTGGAGTTACTGTAATATATGATGTATATAATATAATAGTTACAGGCGCAGTAGTCACATGATGGCGGTGGTGAGATGACGTGTTACATGTGGAGTTACTGTAATATATGATGTATATAATATAATAGTTACAGGCGCAGTAGTCACATGATGGTGGTGGTGAGATGACATGTTACATGTGGAGTTACTGTAATATATGATGTATAGAATATAATATAATAGTTACAGGCGCAGTAGTCACATGATGGCGGTGGTGAGATGACGTGTTACATGTGGAGTTACTGTAATATATGATGTATAGAATATAATATAATAGTTACAGGTGCAGTAGTCACATGATGGCGGTGGTGAGATGATGTGTTACATGTGGAGTTACTGTAATATATGATGTATATAATATAATAGTTACAGGCGCAGTAGTCACATGATGGTGGTGGTGAGATGACGTGTTACATGTGGAGTTACTGTAATATATGATGTATAGAATATAATATAATAGTTACAGGTGCAGTAGTCACATGATGGCGGTGGTGAGATGACGTGTTACATGTGGAGTTACTGTAATATATGATGTATAGAATATAATAGTTACAGGCGCAGTAGTCACATGATGGCGGTGGTGAGATGACGTGTTACATGTGGAGTTACTGTAATATATGATGTATAGAATATAATAGTTACAGGCGCAGTAGTCACATGATGGTGGTGGTGAGATGACGTGTTACATGTGGAGTTACTGTAATATATGATGTATATAATATAATAGTTACAGGTGCAGTAGTCACATGATGGTGGTGGTGAGATGACGTGTTACATGTGGAGTTACTGTAATATATGATGTATATAATATAATATAATAGTTACAGGCGCAGTAGTCACATGATGATGGTGGTGAGATGACGTGTTACATGTGGAGTTACTGTAATATATGATGTATAGAATATAATATAATAGTTACAGGCGCAGTAGTCACATGATGGCGGTGGTGAGATGATGTGTTACATGTGGAGTTACTGTAATATATGATGTATAGAATATAATATAATAGTTACAGGCGCAGTAGTCACATGATGGTGGTGGTGAGATGACGTGTTACATGTGGAGTTACTGTAATATATGATGTATAGAATATAATATAATAGTTACAGGCACAGTAGTCACATGATGGCGGTGGTGAGATGACATGTTACATGTGGAGTTACTGTAATATATGATGTATAGAATATAATATAATAGTTACAGGCGCAGTAGTCACATGGTGGTGGTGAGATGACATGTTACATGTGGAGTTACTGTAATATATGATGTATAGAATATAATATAATAGTTACAGGTGCAGTAGTCACATGATGGCGGTGGTGAGATGACGTGTTACATGTGGAGTTACTGTAATATATGATGTATAGAATATAATAGTTACAGGTGCAGTAGTCACATGATGGTGGTGGTGAGATGACATGTTACATGTGGAGTTACTGTAATATATGATGTATAGAATATAATATAATAGTTACAGGCGCAGTAGTCACATGATGGTGGTGGTGAGATGACGTGTTACATGTGGAGTTACTGTAATATATGATGTATATAATATAATAGTTACAGGTGCAGTAGTCACATGATGGCGGTGGTGAGATGACGGGTTACATGTGGAGTTACTGTAATATATGATGTATAGAATATAATATAATAGTTACAGGCGCAGTAGTCACATGATGGCGGTGGTGAGATGACGTGTTACATGTGGAGTTACTGTAATATATGATGTATATAATATAATATAATAGTTACAGGCGCAGTAGTCACATGATGGAGGTGGTGAGATGACGTGTTACATGTGGAGTTACTGTAATATATGATGTATATAATATAATAGTTACAGGCGCAGTAGTCACATGATGGTGGTGGTGAGATGACGTGTTACATGTGGAGTTACTGTAATATATGATGTATAGAATATAATAGTTACAGGTGCAGTAGTCACATGATGGTGGTGGTGAGATGACGTGTTACATGTGGAGTTACTGTAATATATGATGTATAGAATATAATATAATAGTTACAGGCGCAGTAGTCACATGATGGTGGTGGTGAGATGACGTGTTACATGTGGAGTTACTGTAATATATGATGTATATAATATAATAGTTACAGGTGCAGTAGTCACATGATGGCGGTGGTGAGATGACGGGTTACATGTGGAGTTACTGTAATATATGATGTATAGAATATAATATAATAGTTACAGGCGCAGTAGTCACATGATGGCGGTGGTGAGATGACGTGTTACATGTGGAGTTACTGTAATATATGATGTATATAATATAATATAATAGTTACAGGCGCAGTAGTCACATGATGGAGGTGGTGAGATGACGTGTTACATGTGGAGTTACTGTAATATATGATGTATATAATATAATAGTTACAGGCGCAGTAGTCACATGATGGCGGTGGTGAGATGACGTGTTACATGTGGAGTTACTGTAATATATGATGTATAGAATATAATATAATAGTTACAGGCGCAGTAGTCACATGATGGTGGTGGTGAGATGACATGTTACATGTGGAGTTACTGTAATATATGATGTATATATTATAATAGTTACAGGTGCAGTAGTCACATGATGGTGGTGGTGAGATGACGTGTTACATGTGGAGTTACTGTAATATATGATGTATAGAATATAATATAATAGTTACAGGCGCAGTAGTCACATGATGGTGGTGAGATGACGTGTTACATGTGGAGTTACTGTAATATATGATGTATAGAATATAATATAATCGTTACAGATGCAGTAGTCACATGATGACGGTGGTGAGATGACGTGTTACATGTGGAGTTACTGTAATATATGATGTATATAATATAATAGTTACAGGTGCAGTAGTCACATGATGGCGGTGGTGAGATGACGTGTTACATGTGGAGTTACTGTAATATATGATGTATATAATATAATAGTTACAGGCGCAGTAGTCACATGATGGTGGTGGTGTGATGACGTGTTACATGTGGAGTTACTGTAATATATGATGTATAGAATATAATAGTTACAAGCGCAGTAGTCACATGATGGTGGTGGTGAGATGACGTGTTACATGTGGAGTTACTGTAATATATGATGTATAGAATATAATATAATAGTTACAGGTGCAGTAGTCACATGATGGCGGTGGTGAGATGACGTGTTACATGTGGAGTTACTGTAATATATGATGTATAGAATATAATATAATAGTTACAGTCGCAGTAGTCACATGATGGCGGTGGTGAGATGACGTGTTACATGTGGAGTTACTGTAATATATGATGTATAGAATATAATATAATAGTTACAGGCGCAGTAGTCACATGATGGTGGTGGTGAGATGACGTGTTACATGTGGAGTTACTGTAATATATGATGTATAGAATATAATAGTTACAGGTGCAGCAGTCACATGATGGTGGTGGTGAGATGACATGTTACATGTGGAGTTACTGTAATATATGATGTATATAATATAATAGTTACAGGCGCAGTAGTCACATGATGGAGGTGGTGAGATGACGTGTTACATGTGGAGTTACTGTAATATATGATGTATATAATATAATAGTTACAGGCGCAGTAGTCACATGATGGCGGTGGTGAGATGACGTGTTACATGTGGAGTTACTGTAATATATGATGTATAGAATATAATATAATAGTTACAGGCGCAGTAGTCACATGATGGTGGTGGTGAGATGACATGTTACATGTGGAGTTACTGTAATATATGATGTATATAATATAATAGTTACAGGTGCAGTAGTCACATGATGGTGGTGGTGAGATGACGTGTTACATGTGGAGTTACTGTAATATATGATGTATAGAATATAATATAATAGTTACAGGCGCAGTAGTCACATGATGGTGGTGAGATGACGTGTTACATGTGGAGTTACTGTAATATATGATGTATAGAATATAATATAATCGTTACAGGTGCAGTAGTCACATGATGACGGTGGTGAGATGACGTGTTACATGTGGAGTTACTGTAATATATGATGTATATAATATAATAGTTACAGGTGCAGTAGTCACATGATGGCGGTGGTGAGATGACGTGTTACATGTGGAGTTACTGTAATATATGATGTATATAATATAATAGTTACAGGCGCAGTAGTCACATGATGGTGGTGGTGTGATGACGTGTTACATGTGGAGTTACTGTAATATATGATGTATAGAATATAATAGTTACAAGCGCAGTAGTCACATGATGGCGGTGGTGAGATGACGTGTTACATGTGGAGTTACTGTAATATATGATGTATAGAATATAATAGTTACAGGCGCAGTAGTCACATGATGGCGGTGGTGAGATGACGTGTTACATGTGGAGTTACTGTAATATATGATGTATAGAATATAATATAATATAGTTACAGGCGCAGTAGTCACATGATGGCGGTGGTGAGATGACGTGTTACATGTGGAGTTACTGTAATATATGATGTATAGAATATAATATAATAGTTACAGGCGCAGTAGTCACATGATGGGGGTGGTGAGATGACATGTTACATGTGGAGTTACTGTAATATATGATGTATAGAATATAATCTAATAGTTACAGGCGCAGTAGTCACATGATGGCGGTGGTGAGATGACGTGTTACATGTGGAGTTACTGTAATATATGATGTATAGAATATAATATAATAGTTACAGGCGCAGTAGTCACATGATGGCGGTGGTGAGATGACGTGTTACATGTGGAGTTACTGTAATATATGATGTATATAATATAATAGTTACAGGCGCAGTAGTCACATGATGGCGGTGGTGAGATGACGTGTTACATGTGGAGTTACTGTAATATATGATGTATAGAATATAATAGTTACAGGTGCAGTAGTCACATGATGGCGGTGGTGAGATGACGTGTTACATGTGGTGTTACTGTAATATGATGTATAGAATATAATATAATAGTTACAGGCGCAGTAGTCACATGATGGCGGTGGTGAGATGACGTGTTACATGTGGAGTTACTGTAATATATGATGTATAGAATAGAATATAATAGTTACAGGCGCAGTAGTCACATGATGGCGGTGGTGAGATGACGTGTTACATGTGGAGTTACTGTAATATATGATGTATAGAATAGAATATAATAGTTACAGGCGCAGTAGTCACATGATGGAGGTGGTGAGATGACATGTTACATGTGGAGTTACTGTAATATATGATGTATAGAATATAATATAATAGTTACAGGCGCAGTAGTCACATGATTGTGGTGGTGAGATGACGTGTTACATGTGGAGTTACTGTAATATATGATGTATAGAATATAATATAATAGTTACAGGCACAGTAGTCACATGATGGCGGTGGTGAGATGACGTGTTACATGTGGAGTTACTGTAATATATGATGTATAGAATATAATAGTTACAGGCGCAGTAGTCACATGATGGTGGTGGTGAGATGACGTGTTACATGTGGAGTTACTGTAATATATGATGTATAGAATATAATATAATAGTTACAGGTGCAGTAGTCACATGATGGTGGTGGTGAGATGACGTGTTACATGTGGAGTTACTGTAATATATGATGTATATAATATAATAGTTACAGGCACAGTAGTCACATGATGGTGGTGGTGAGATGACGTGTTACATGTGGAGTTACTGTAATATATGATGTATATAATATAATAGTTACAGGCGCAGTAGTCACATGATGGTGGTGGTGAGATGACATGTTACATGTGGAGTTACTGTAATATATGATGTATATAATATAATAGTTACAGGCGCAGTAGTCACATGATGGTGGTGGTGAGATGACGTTACATGTGGAGTTACTGTAATATATGATGTATAGAATATAATAGTTACAGGCGCAGTAGTCACATGATGGCGGTGGTGAGATGACGTGTTACATGTGGAGTTACTGTAATATATGATGTATATAATATAATAGTTACAGGCGCAGTAGTCACATGATGGCGGTGGTGAGATGACATGTTACATGTGGAGTTACTGTAATATATGATGTATAGAATATAATAGTTACAGGTGCAGTAGTCACATGATGGTGGTGGTGAGATGACGTGTTACATGTGGAGTTACTGTAATATATGATGTATAGAATATAATATAATAGTTACAGGCGCAGTAGTCACATGATGGCGGTGGTGAGATGACGTGTTACATGTGGAGTTACTGTAATATATGATGTATAGAATATAATATAATAGTTACAGGCGCAGTAGTCACATGATGGCGGTGGTGAGATGACGTGTTACATGTGGAGTTACTGTAATATATGATGTATATAATATAACAGTTACAGGCACAGTAGTCACATGATGGCGGTGGTGAGATGACGTGTTACATGTGGTGTTACTGTAATATGATGTATAGAATATAATATAATAGTTACAGGTGCAGTAGTCACATGATGGCGGTGGTGAGATGACGTGTTACATGTGGAGTTACTGTAATATATGATGTATAGAATATAATATAATAGTTACAGGCGCAGTAGTCACATGATGGCGGTGGTGAGATGACATGTTACATGTGGGGTTACTGTAATATATAATGTATAGAATATAATAGTTACAGGTGCAGTAGTCACATGATGGTGGTGGTGAGATGACGTGTTACATGTGGAGTTACTGTAATATATGATGTATAGAATATAATAGTTACAGGCGCAGTAGTCACATGATGGCGGTGGTGAGATGACGTGTTACATGTGGAGTTACTGTAATATATGATGTATAGACTATAATAGTTACAGGCGCAGTAGTCACATGATGGAGGTGGTGAGATGACGTGTTACATGTGGAGTTACTGTAATATATGATGTATAGAATATAATATAATAGTTACAGGCGCAGTAGTCACATGATGGTGGTGGTGAGATGACGTGTTACATGTGGAGTTACTGTAATATATGATGTATAGAATATAATATAATAGTTACAGGCGCAGTAGTCACATGATGGCGGTGGTGAGATGACATGTTACATGTGGAGTTACTGTAATATATGATGTATATAATATAATAGTTACAGGTGCAGTAGTCACATGATGGCGGTGGTGAGATGACGTGTTACATGTGGAGTTACTGTAATATATGATGTATAGAATATAATATAATAGTTACAGTCGCAGTAGTCACATGATGGCGGTGGTGAGATGACGTGTTACATGTGGAGTTACTGTAATATATGATGTATAGAATATAATAGTTACAGGCGCAGTAGTCACATGATGGCGGTGGTGAGATGACGTGTTACATGTGGAGTTACTGTAATATATGATGTATAGTATATAATATAATAGTTACAGGTGCAGTAGTCACATGATGGAGGTGGTGAGATGACGTGTTACATGTGGAGTTACTGTAATATATGATGTATAGAATATAATTGTTACAGGCGCAGTAGTCACATGATGGTGGTGGTGAGATGACGTGTTACATGTGGAATTACTGTAATATATGATGTATAGAATATAATTGTTACAGGCGCAGTAGTCACATGATGGAGGTGGTGAGATGACGTGTTACATGTGGAGTTACTGTAATATATGATGTATAGAATATAATTGTTACAGGTGCAGTAGTCACATGATGGAGGTGGTGAGATGACGTGTTACATGTGGAGTTACTGTAATATATGATGTATAGAATATAATATAATAGTTACAGGTGCAGTAGTCACATGATGGTGGTGGTGAGATGACGTGTTACATGTGGAGTTACTGTAATATATGATGTATAGAATATAATATAATAGTTACAGGCGCAGTAGTCACATGATGGTGGTGGTGAGATGACGTGTTACATGTGGAGTTACTGTAATATATGATGTATAGAATATAATATAATAGTTACAGGTGCAGTAGTCACATGATGGTGGTGGTGAGATGACGTGTTACATGTGGAGTTACTGTAATATATGATGTATAGAATATAATATAATAGTTACAGGCGCAGTAGTCACATGATGGTGGTGGTGAGATGACGTGTTACATGTGGAGTTACTGTAATATATGATGTATAGAATATAATATAATCGTTACAGGCGCAGTAGTCACATGATGGTGGTGGTGAGATGACGTGTTACATGTGGAGTTACTGTAATATATGATGTATATAATATAATAGTTACAGGCACAGTAGTCACATGATGGCGGTGGTGAGATGACATGTTACATGTGGAGTTACTGTAATATATGATGTATATAATATAATAGTTACAGGCGCAGTAGTCACATGATGGTGGTGGTGAGATGACGTTACATGTGGAGTTACTGTAATATATGATGTATAGAATATAATAGTTACAGGCGCAGTAGTCACATGATGGTGGTGGTGAGATGACGTGTTACATGTGGAGTTACTGTAATATATGATGTATAGAATATAATAGTTACAGGTGCAGTAGTCACATGATGGTGGTGGTGAGATGACGTGTTACATGTGGCGTTACTGTAATATATGATGTATAGAATATAATATAATAGTTACAGGCGCAGTAGTCACATGATGGCGGTGGTGAGATGACGTGTTACATGTGGAGTTACTGTAATATATGATGTATAGAATATAATATAATAGTTACAGGTGCAGTAGTCACATGATGGTGGTGGTGAGATGACGTGTTACATGTGGAGTTACTGTAATATATGATGTATAGAATATAATATAATAGTTACAGGTGCAGTAGTCACATGATGGCGGTGAGATGACATGTTACATGTGGAGTTACTGTAATATATGATGTATAGAATATAATATAATAGTTACAGGCGCAGTAGTCACATGATGGTGGTGATGAGATGACGTGTTACATGTGGAGTTACTGTAATATATGATGTATAGAATATAATATAATAGTTTCAGGTGCAGTAGTCACATGATGATGGTGGTGAGATGACGTGTTACATGTGGAGTTACTGTAATATATGATGTATATAATATAATAGTTACAGGTGCAGTAGTCACATGATGGTGGTGGTGAGATGACATGTTACATGTGGAGTTACTGTAATATATGATGTATAGAATATAATATAATAGTTACAGGCGCAGTAGTCACATGATGATGGTGGTGAGATGACGTGTTACATGTGGAGTTACTGTAATATATGATGTATATAATATAATATAATAGTTACAGGCGCAGTAGTCACATGATGATGGTGGTGAGATGACGTGTTACATGTGGAGTTACTGTAATATATGATGTATAGAATATAATATAATAGTTACAGGTGCAGTAGTCACATGATGGAGGTGGTGAGATGACGTGTTACATGTGGAGTTACTGTAATATATGATGTATATAATAGTTACAGGCACAGTAGTCACATGATGGCGGTGGTGAGATGACATGTTACATGTGGAGTTACTGTAATATATGATGTATATAATATAATAGTTACAGGCGCAGTAGTCACATGATGGTGGTGGTGAGATGACGTTACATGTGGAGTTACTGTAATATATGATGTATAGAATATAATAGTTACAGGCGCAGTAGTCACATGATGGCGGTGGTGAGATGACATGTTACATGTGGAGTTACTGTAATATATGATGTATATAATATAATAGTTACAGGCGCAGTAGTCACATGATGGTGGTGGTGAGATGACGTGTTACATGTGGAGTTACTGTAATATATGATGTATAGAATATAATAGTTACAGGCGCAGTAGTCACATGATGGCGGTGGTGAGATGATGTGTTACATGTGGAGTTACTGTAATATATGATGTATATAATATAATAGTTACAGGTGCAGTAGTCACATGATGGTGGTGGTGAGATGACGTGTTACATGTGGAGTTACTGTAATATATGATGTATAGAATATAATATAATAGTTACAGGTGCAGTAATCACATGATGGTGGTGGTGAGATGACGTGTTACATGTGGAGTTACTGTAATATATGATGTATATAATATAATAGTTACAGGCGCAGTAGTCGCATGATGGCGGTGGTGAGATGACGTGTTACATGTGGAGTTACTGTAATATATGATGTATATAATATAATAGTTACAGGCGCAGTAGTCACATGATGGTGGTGGTGAGATGACGTGTTACATGTGGAGTTACTGTAATATATGATGTATAGAATATAATAGTTACAGGTGCAGTAGTCACATGATGGTGGTGGTGAGATGACGTGTTACATGTGGAGTTACTGTAATATATGATGTATAGAATATAATATAATAGTTACAGGCGCAGTAGTCACATGATGGAGGTGGTGAGATGACGTGTTACATGTGGAGTTACTGTAATATATGATGTATAGAATATAATATAATAGTTACAGGTGCAGTAGTCACATGATGGCGGTGGTGAGATGACGTGTTACATGTGGAGTTACTGTAATATATGATGTATAGAATATAATATAATAGTTACAGGTGCAGTAGTCACATGATGGTGGTGGTGAGATGACGTGTTACATGTGGAGTTACTGTAATATATGATGTATATAATATAATAGTTACAGGCGCAGTAGTCACATGATGGTGGTGGTGAGATGACGTGTTACATGTGGAGTTACTGTAATATATGATGTATAGAATATAATAGTTACAGGTGCAGTAGTCACATGATGGTGGTGGTGAGATGACGTGTTACATGTGGAGTTACTGTAATATATGATGTATAGAATATAATATAATAGTTACAGGCGCAGTAGTCACATGATGGCGGTGGTGAGATGACGTGTTACATGTGGAGTTACTGTAATATATGATGTATAGAATATAATATAATAGTTACAGGTGCAGTAGTCACATGATGGTGGTGGTGAGATGACGTGTTACATGTGGAGTTACTGTAATATATGATGTATAGAATATAATATAATAGTTACAGGTGCAGTAGTCACATGATGGCGGTGAGATGACATGTTACATGTGGAGTTACTGTAATATATGATGTATAGAATATAATATAATAGTTACAGGCGCAGTAGTCACATGATGGTGGTGATGAGATGACGTGTTACATGTGGAGTTACTGTAATATATGATGTATAGAATATAATATAATAGTTTCAGGTGCAGTAGTCACATGATGATGGTGGTGAGATGACGTGTTACATGTGGAGTTACTGTAATATATGATGTATATAATATAATAGTTACAGGTGCAGTAGTCACATGATGGTGGTGGTGAGATGACGTGTTACATGTGGAGTTACTGTAATATATGATGTATAGAATATAATATAATGGTTACAGGTGCAGCAGTCACATGATGGCGGTGGTGAGATGACGTGTTACATGTGGAGTTACTGTAATATATGATGTATAGAATATAATATAATAGTTACAGGCGCAGTAGTCACATGATGGTGGTGGTGAGATGACATGTTACATGTGGAGTTACTGTAATATATGATGTATAGAATATAATATAATAGTTACAGGCGCAGTAGTCACATGATGATGGTGGTGAGATGACGTGTTACATGTGGAGTTACTGTAATATATGATGTATATAATATAATATAATAGTTACAGGCGCAGTAGTCACATGATGATGGTGGTGAGATGACGTGTTACATGTGGAGTTACTGTAATATATGATGTATAGAATATAATATAATAGTTACAGGTGCAGTAGTCACATGATGGAGGTGGTGAGATGACGTGTTACATGTGGAGTTACTGTAATATATGATGTATATAATAGTTACAGGCACAGTAGTCACATGATGGCGGTGGTGAGATGACATGTTACATGTGGAGTTACTGTAATATATGATGTATATAATATAATAGTTACAGGCGCAGTAGTCACATGATGGTGGTGGTGAGATGACGTGTTACATGTGGAGTTACTGTAATATATGATGTATAGAATATAATAGTTACAGGTGCAGTAGTCACATGATGGTGGTGGTGAGATGACGTGTTACATGTGGAGTTACTGTAATATATGATGTATAGAATATAATAGTTACAGGCGCAGTAGTCACATGATGGCGGTGGTGAGATGATGTGTTACATGTGGAGTTACTGTAATATATGATGTATATAATATAATAGTTACAGGTGCAGTAGTCACATGATGGTGGTGGTGAGATGACGTGTTACATGTGGAGTTACTGTAATATATGATGTATAGAATATAATATAATAGTTACAGGCGCAGTAGTCGCATGATGGCGGTGGTGAGATGACGTGTTACATGTGGAGTTACTGTAATATATGATGTATAGAATATAATATAATAGTTACAGGTGCAGTAGTCACATGATGGTGGTGGTGAGATGACGTGTTACATGTGGAGTTACTGTAATATATGATGTATAGAATATAATATAATAGTTACAGGTGCAGTAGTCACATGATGGTGGTGAGATGACATGTTACATGTGGAGTTACTGTAATATATGATGTATAGAATATAATATAATAGTTACAGGCGCAGTAGTCACATGATGGTGGTGATGAGATGACGTGTTACATGTGGAGTTACTGTAATATATGATGTATAGAATATAATATAATAGTTACAGGTGCAGTAGTCACATGATGATGGTGGTGAGATGACGTGTTACATGTGGAGTTACTGTAATATATGATGTATATAATATAATAGTTACAGGTGCAGTAGTCACATGATGGTGGTGGTGAGATGACATGTTACATGTGGAGTTACTGTAATATATGATGTATAGAATATAATATAATAGTTACAGGCGCAGTAGTCACATGATGATGGTGGTGAGATGACGTGTTACATGTGGAGTTACTGTAATATATGATGTATATAATATAATATAATAGTTACAGGCGCAGTAGTCACATGATGATGGTGGTGAGATGACGTGTTACATGTGGAGTTACTGTAATATATGATGTATAGAATATAATAGTTACAGGTGCAGTAGTTACATGATGGTGGTGGTGAGATGACGTGTTACATGTGGAGTTACTGTAATATATGATGTATATAATATAATAGTTACAGGCGCAGTAGTCACATGATGGTGGTGGTGAGATGACGTGTTACATGTGGAGTTACTGTAATATATGATGTATATAATATAATAGTTACAGGCGCAGTAGTCACATGATGGTTGTGGTGAGATGACGTGTTACATGTGGAGTTACTGTAATATATGATGTATAGAATATAATATAATAGTTACAGGCGCAGTAGTCACATGATGGCGGTGGTGAGATGACATGTTACATGTGGAGTTACTGTAATATATGATGTATATAATATAATATAATAGTTACAGGCGCAGTAGTCACATGATGGTGGTGGTGAGATGACGTGTTACATGTGGAGTTACTGTAATATATGATGTATATAATATAATAGTTACAGGCGCAGTAGTCACATGATGGTGGTGGTGAGATGATGTGTTACATGTGGAGTTACTGTAATATATGATGTATATAATATAATAGTTACAGGTGCAGTAGTCACATGATGGCGGTGGTGAGATGACGTGTTACATGTGGAGTTACTGTAATATATGATGTATATAATATAATAGTTACAGGCGCAGTAGTCACATGATGGCGGTGGTGAGATGACGTGTTACATGTGGAGTTACTGTAATATATGATGTATATAATATAATAGTTACAGGCGCAGTAGTCACATGATGGTGGTGGTGAGATGACGTGTTACATGTGGAGTTACTGTAATATATGATGTATAGAATATAATATAATAGCTACAGGCGCAGTAGTCACATGATGGCGGTGGTGAGATGACGTGTTACATGTGGAGTTACTGTAATATATGATGTATAGAATATAATAGTTACAGGTGCAGTAGTCACATGATGGCGGTGGTGAGATGACGTGTTACATGTGGAGTTACTGTAATATATGATGTATAGAATATAATATAATAGTTACAGGCGCAGTAGTCACATGATGTTGGTGGTGAGATGACGTGTTACATGTGGAGTTACTGTAATATATGATGTATAGAATATAATATAATAGTTACAGGCGCAGTAGTCACATGATGGCGGTGGTGAGATGACGTGTTACATGTGGAGTTACTGTAATATATGATGTATATAATATAATAGTTACAGGTGCAGTAGTCACATGATGGCGGTGGTGAGATGACGTGTTACATGTGGAGTTACTGTAATATATGATGTATATAATATAATAGTTACAGGTGCAGTAGTCACATGATGGCGGTGGTGAGATGACGTGTTACATGTGGAGTTACTGTAATATATGATGTATAGAATATAATATAATAGTTACAGGCGCAGTAGTCACATGATGGCGGTGGTGAGATGACGTGTTATATGTGGAGTTATTGTAATATATGATGTATAGAATATAATATAATAGTTACAGGCGCAGTAGTCACATGATGGTGGTGGTGAGATGACGTGTTACATGTGGAGTTATTGTAATATATGATGTATAGAATATAATATAATAGTTACAGGCGCAGTAGTCACATGATGGTGGTGAGATGACGTGTTACATGTGGAGTTACTGTAATATATGATGTATATAATAGTTACAGGCGCAGTAGTCACATAATGGCGGTGGTGAGATGACGTGTTACATGTGGAGTTACTGTAATATATGATGTATAGAATATAATATAATAGTTACAGGCGCAGTAGTCACATGATGGTGGTGGTGAGATGACGTGTTACATGTGGAGTTACTGTAATATATGATGTATATAATATAATAGTTACAGGCGCAGTAGTCACATGATGGTGGTGGTGAGATGACGTGTTACATGTGGAGTTACTGTAATATATGATGTATATAATATAATAGTTACAGGCGCAGTAGTCACATGATGGTTGTGGTGAGATGACGTGTTACATGTGGAGTTACTGTAATATATGATGTATAGAATATAATATAATAGTTACAGGCGCAGTAGTCACATGATGGCGGTGGTGAGATGACATGTTACATGTGGAGTTACTGTAATATATGATGTATATAATATAATATAATAGTTACAGGCGCAGTAGTCACATGATGGTGGTGGTGAGATGACGTGTTACATGTGGAGTTACTGTAATATATGATGTATATAATATAATAGTTACAGGCGCAGTAGTCACGATGGTGGTGGTGAGATGATGTGTTACATGTGGAGTTACTGTAATATATGATGTATATAATATAATAGTTACAGGCGCAGTAGTCACATGATGGGGGTGGTGAGATGACGTGTTACATGTGGAGTTACTGTAATATATGATATGTAGAATATAATATAATAGTTACAGGCGCAGTAGTCACATGATGGTGGTGGTGAGATGACGTGTTACATGTGGAGTTACTGTAATATATGATGTATAGAATATAATATAATAGTTACAGGTGCAGTAGTCACATGATGGTGGTGGTGAGATGACGTGTTACATGTGGAGTTACTGTAATATATGATGTATAGAATATAATATAATAGTTACAGGCGCAGTAGTCACATGATGGCGGTGGTGAGATGACGTGTTACATGTGGAGTTACTGTAATATATGATGTATATAATATAATAGTTACAGGCGCAGTAGTCACATGATGGCGGTGGTGAGATGACGTGTTACATGTGGAGTTACTGTAATATATGATGTATATAATATAATAGTTACAGGCGCAGTAGTCACATGATGGTGGTGGTGAGATGACGTGTTACATGTGGAGTTACAGTAATATATGATGTATAGAATATAATATAATAGCTACAGGCGCAGTAGTCACATGATGGCGGTGGTGAGATGACGTGTTACATGTGGAGTTACTGTAATATATGATGTATAGAATATAATATAATAGTTACAGGCGCAGTAGTCACATGATGTTGGTGGTGAGATGACGTGTTACATGTGGAGTTACTGTAATATATGATGTATAGAATATAATATAATAGTTACAGGCGCAGTAGTCACATGATGGCGGTGGTGAGATGACGTGTTACATGTGGAGTTACTGTAATATATGATGTATATAATATAATAGTTACAGGTGCAGTAGTCACATGATGGCGGTGGTGAGATGACGTGTTACATGTGGAGTTACTGTAATATATGATGTATAGAATATAATATAATAGTTACAGGCGCAGTAGTCACATGATGGCGGTGGTGAGATGACGTGTTACATGTGGAGTTATTGTAATATATGATGTATAGAATATAATATAATAGTTACAGGCGCAGTAGTCACATGATGGTGGTGGTGAGATGACGTGTTACATGTGGAGTTACTGTAATATATGATGTATAGAATATAATATAATAGTTACAGGCGCAGTAGTCACATGATGGTGGTGAGATGACGTGTTACATGTGGAGTTACTGTAATATATGATGTATATAATAGTTACAGGCGCAGTAGTCACATAATGGCGGTGGTGAGATGACGTGTTACATGTGGAGTTACTGTAATATATGATGTATAGAATATAATATAATAGTTACAGGCGCAGTAGTCACATGATGGTGGTGGTGAGATGACGTGTTACATGTGGAGTTACTGTAATATATGATGTATAGAATATAATATAATAGTTACAGGTGCAGTAGTCACATGATGGCGGTGGTGAGATGACGTGTTACATGTGGAGTTACTGTAATATATGATGTATATAATATAATAGTTACAGGTGCAGTAGTCACATGATGGTGGTGGTGAGATGACGTGTTACATGTGGAGTTACTGTAATATATGATGTATAGAATATAATATAATAGTTACAGGTGCAGTAGTCACATGATGGCGGTGGTGAGATGACGTGTTACATGTGGAGTTACTGTAATATATGATGTATAGAATATAATATAATAGTTACAGGCGCAGTAGTCACATGATGGCGGTGGTGAGATGACGTGTTACATGTGGAGTTACTGTAATATATGATGTATAGAATATAATAGTTACAGGTGCAGTAGTCACATGATGATGGTGGTGGTGAGATGACGTGTTACATGTGGAGTTACTGTAATATATGATGTATAGAATATAATATAATAGTTACAGGCGCAGTAGTCACATGATGGCGGTGGTGAGATGACGTGTTACATGTGGAGTTACTGTAATATATGATGTATAGAATATAATATAATAGTTACAGGTGCAGTAGTCACATGATGGCGGTTGTGAGATGACGTGTTACATGTGGAGTTACTGTAATATATGATGTATAGAATATAATATAATAGTTACAGGTGCAGTAGTCACATGATGGCGGTGGTGAGATGACGTGTTACATGTGGAGTTACTGTAATATATGATGTATAGAATATAATATAATATTTACAGGTGCAGTAGTCACATGATGGCGGTGGTGAGATGACGTGTTACATGTGGAGTTACTGTAATATATGATGTATAGAATATAATATAATAGTTACAGGCGCAGTAGTCACATGATGGTGGTGGTGAGATGACGTGTTACATGTGGAGTTACTGTAATATATGATGTATAGAATATAATAGTTACAGGCGCAGTAGTCACATGATGGCGGTGGTGAGATGACGTGTTACATGTGGAGTTACTGTAATATATGATGTATAGAATATAATAGTTACAGGTGCAGTAGTCACATGATGGCGGTGGTGAGATGACGTGTTACATGTGGAGTTACTGTAATATATGATGTATAGAATATAATAGTTACAGGCGCAGTAGTCACATGATGGCGGTGGTGAGATGACGTGTTACATGTGGAGTTACTGTAATATATGATGTATATAATATAATAGTTACAGGTGCAGTAGTCACATGATGGCGGTGGTGAGATGACGTGTTACATGTGGAGTTACTGTAATATATGATGTATAGAATATAATATAATAGTTACAGGCGCAGTAGTCACATGATGGCGGTGGTGAGATGACGTGTTACATGTGGAGTTACTGTAATATATGATGTATAGAATATAATAGTTACAGGTGCAGTAGTCACATGATGGCGGTGGTGAGATGACATGTCTCAATGATCAATAAGTGAGGTTCTGTATGTCACACATGATGTTGTCCCCTGTATGATTTCCAGCTTCTCCTTTCTTCATAAAGACGTCTGCAGTACTAGATCCTCCAGTTCCTCCAGTTTTCTCATATTCTCCTCCACAACGTTCCTTCTCCTGAATGACCCAGCAAGGATGGACAAGGACAGGGATGAGATGAGCAGAAGAATATTAAACTTCACCTTGGAGATCATCTACCTGTTGAGCGGAGAGGTAAACTTTTCTACATTATAGAACAAGTCACACATGGGGAAGGGACAATACATAATAGGAAGTAATAGGAAAAATCCAGTGTCCTGTATAACAGCGTCCAGACCATCCAAGTGCCGTCAAGAAGCCAACAGCAGAAAAGCTGAAGATCAGCCACCAATATGGTCAGTTATGTGTCATGTCACCAATGCAGCAATAGTAATGTTGTAGAGTAATGAGAATGACCAGGAACCAGGAGGATCAGGGTGACATCTATATAGAAACATAGAAGATGACGGCAGGAGAAGAGCACATGGTCCATCTAGTCGCCCCAAATATTATTTCCTTTTTAGTTTTGGCCTCGTTCTATTT
This sequence comes from Rhinoderma darwinii, assembly GCF_050947455.1. Lineage (NCBI taxonomy): Eukaryota > Metazoa > Chordata > Amphibia > Anura > Rhinodermatidae > Rhinoderma > Rhinoderma darwinii. The sequence goes on from NW_027461645.1 coordinate 82,119, forward strand.
TCTCAATGTCTTTTTGTAGGTGAGGTCTCCAGTATTACAGATGTGGGGTCACTAGAGCTCTATACAGCGGGGTCACAATCTCCCTCTTTCTACTGAGGGGGGAATACTTTGTTCAGTTCTCTAAGTGTCTCTCTCCATACACAGGAGTACACAATAGTGAAGAAGACATCAGGTGAATGTACGACTCCCATCATCCATGAGTCAGCAGGATGGAGCGGTAGTCAGTGCCCCATCACAGAGCCTGCCCCTCACTCCCGGATACATGAGAAGAAGATCTTAGAACTGATCTACAAAATGACTGAGCTGCTGACTGGAGAGGTGACACTGCTGGGAATACTGGGAAATTCTACAGTAACAGCACTGGAGGTGTCTGGGTGATGACAGTATCATTGTGTGTGTCAGGTTCCTATAAGGTGTCAGGATGTCTCTGTCTATTTCTCCATGGAGGAGTGGGAGTATCTAAAAGGAGACAAGGATCTGTACGAGGAGGTCATGATGGAGAACTTCTGTCCACGCACACCACACGGTAAGAAGAGACATATATATATATGTAATGTCGGGGTAGGGAAACGGACAAGTGAGCCCTAATCTACCCGCCACTCAGTCCCTGCCTACTTGCAACGACCCGCCCTAGGCAATGGGGTACAACTGGGCGACGGTCCCTACGCTCAATAAGTGCCCGACAGACAAGTGTACACAGAAGCCAGGGAAAAGGGGCAGTTGCCCATGGCAACACCGCGAGCAACAAGAGTGGTGAACGAGCCGAGTCAAACCAGGAGTGTACGAGGTACCAAACGCAGTGCAGGAGAGTAGTGAACAAGCCGAGTCAAACCAGGAGTGTACGAGGTACCAAACGCAGAGCAGGAGAGTAGTCCGTAAGCCAGGGTCGATATAAAGCAGGGTCAAATGGTTAAAGAAGCTGCAGCAGGGCCAGGAAACAAAACAAGAAGAATCACAAGCAAGGAGGAACAGGAAAGTCAGGTATAAATAGACAGAGGGCGGGAGCTAGCTCCGTCTGGCCAAGCTGTGATAGGCTCTCCCACTCCTAAGCCTGCCATCCTGAGTGGTGGAAGATGGAGTCAGTCTCACAGACATAGAAGCAGGTGCAGGCTGATTACCTATGGGCGTGGATACAGACGCTGTGCCTGGCAGATCCTTAACAATATTTATCTATTTATTTTTTTTGGCCATTACTGCGGGCACAGGCTGGCACTGGTGGCCATGTTAAGAACACCTGCTGCAAGTCTGTGATGTGGGGTTATTACTTTACACTTCTGTGCACATTTGTGGGAAGGGCAATTTATGTGTGGAACAAGAAATTCTTGTAGTATTTGTCCCACCAGAGACCACGTGGCTTGTAGTACACATAATTTCCACTGATCTCAATAGCCTTCTGGCTTTTTCCACATTGGACATACATACACAGTCATGTGAGTCTTCCCCTTTCAGGCTGAGACCGGCCCACAAGCCATGATGTTGTCTCTTTTAGACCACGTCCATATTTTAACCCCTTTCTGCCACAGCCGTTTTTCAGTTTTTAATTTTTTCCTCTCCACCTTCCAAAAGCCATAACTTTTTATTTTTCCGTCGATATAGACCTATGGACTTGATTTTTGTGGGACGATTTGTAGTTTTTCATGGCACCATTTATTGTACCATGTAATGTACTAGGAAACGGCGGAAAAAAATATTTGTGGGATAGGAAATTGAAAAAAAAAACAGCGTTTTCCCCATTGTTTTTTGCGCATTGTCTTTACGGAATTCAACATGCAAATAAAATGACAAGTTAATTTTATTCTTAGATTTAATATTTTTTTTTATATTCTACTACATTTACATGGAAAAACTATTTGTAAAAAATTTATTATTCTGTGGATTGAGCGGTATGAGGGAATATATTTTTTGCGGGACGAGCTATAGTTTTTAATGGTACCATTTTGGGGTACATGCCAGGTTTTGATCATTGGCCCCGATACCCCTGAAGACGCTACATCGTAGCGAAACATGTCGGGGTGGCTTCTACCTATATTTTAATAATTGTCCTATTGACGCTTTAGAATCTAACTAATAACTAACTGTATGTAGGGCTCTGTAGCTGTGGTACTTAACCCTTTGTAGACAGAGCTCCTACGTCTGGCACTACGCTGACAGCTGTCAGAAATGGACGTTAACTTTTAAATTTTATGTAGTCTGTCCTGTTGCAAATCGAATAAAGACTTTTTTTTATTTTTTCTTTACATAATAGTTGGAAAACAGGGCTTATTTCTGCCGGCAGGCAGCCTCTTTTGAATTTAACTGTTCCACGCCCACCAACTATTGAGGTCCTTCCCTTTGTATCTATTGACATGAGGATCCAGGAACGTGCTCAGGAGGTTCGGCGGGAGAGACCTTTCCGCAGACTGGCTCCCTCGTTCCAGAGATCCCTATTGCCTCCTCCTGTTGCTCTACTGAAGAAACTATGCAGGTAGACATAATCAAATTGTCCTAACAGGAGAAACAGCGCAGACGCTTTTCAGGTCTGTGTCGTATTGCGGCCTTAAAGGCCATTTCGTGCGCCTATGTCCAGAAATGCCCAGAAACTCAAGCAACTAGTGTTGGTTGCAGAGACAACCGTAGGTGGGACGACGCCAAACGTCAAAGCCTCTCCCAAGTTATCTATTCATGTAACCATCAACTATGGAGAGACATCACACCCGTCCTCTGCCTATCTGTATTCCAGAGCAGTTTCAAACTTTATCCACCAGGAGCTAGTGAATCTCCTACTTCTACCCACAGTTCTTTTGGGGAGACCCCTGGCTGTTGCCTCTGTAAATGGACTACCAATTCCCGATCTTATTCTGTCCGTCATTAAACCACTGACACTACAAATCGGAGTCCTTCACTCGGAAAAGATCACCTTCCTCGTTCTACCTAAAGCTATCAACCTTGTTCTGCTAGGCCTGCCTTGGCTTTGTCTACACACTCCGGTTCTCGACTAGAGTTCTGGAGAAGTCCTCCAATGGGGGCCCAAATGCCTTAACCCCTGCCTGCCACAGGTTCGTCCTGTTTTTCCTCCACTGTCTCAGTCACTCTCCGATCTACCTTCACGTCATGCTAGTTTTGAGGACGTCTTCAGTAAGAAGGAAGCAGAGAGAATTCCTGGTCATCGCATCTACGACTGCCCGGTTGAGTTACTTCCTGATGCCTCACCACCTCGGGGGCGAGTTTATCCTGTCTAACTGCCAGAGACCCTGGCCATGTCCGCCTTCGTTAAGGAGAACTTCGAGAGGATTCATCCGGAAGTCTTCCTCTCCGGCCAGAGCCTTATTCTTCTTCGTGAAGAAGAAGGACGGATTTCTTCATCCTTGTATCGACTACCGGGGCCTGAACCAAAATACCGTCAAGAATAAGTATCCCATGCCGCTTCTTTCAGAACTTTTCAATAGAACTCGTGGGGCCAAGGTATTCACAAAGCTGGATCTACGCGGAGCTTATAACTTGATGTGTATCCGCAAAGGTGACGAGTGGAAAACCACATTTAACACCCGAGACCTCCACCACGAATAACTTGTGATGCCCTTTGTTTATGTAGCGCTCCAGCTGTGCTCCAGGAGTTTGTAAATTACATTTTCTGGGATCTGCTGTATGTCTGTGTGGTGGTCTATCTGGACGACATTCTGATCTACTCACCTGATTTGATAACACATCGGAAGCATGTTCGCCAAGTTCTGTTGCGGTTAACGGGGAATCGCCCATATGCTAAACTCGAGAACTGTGTTCTCGAGAAGAGCTCTCTGCCCTTCCTGGGCTACATCGTATCTGACAGTGGACTCAAGATGGACCCAGAGGAGGTGAAATCCGTCTTAGAATAGCCACGTCCACAGGGCCTTCGGTCCATACAATGATTTCTAGGAGTCGCAAACTCCTATCGGAAATTTATCTCGAACTTCTCGTCTTTGACTACTGCAATCTCATCCCTCACCAAGAGGGGGGTGATCGCCAAGGATTGGCTTCCGGAGGTAGAATCAGCATTTATTAACCTCAAGAGTGCTTTCACCTCAGCCTCCGTTCTCCATCACCCTGATGCTTCTCGGCAGTTCTTTTTGGAGGTGGGCGCGTCATTTACAGCGTGATCTCGCGAGATCCCGCTTGCTGTCATTAAGTCCCACATAAACATTACCGAAGTGTCGGGATTGTGAATAGCAGACAAGAAATGGACAGAGGCAGCACTTCCAAAAAAGCTTCAGCTGTTTATTCACCCGTGCGACGTTTCAGTCCAACAGGACTTTTTCAAGCATAACGTCATAGGTATATAAAGGCTTGCAAAGCCCAATTGAAATCAAGCAGTGATTAAGACCAAATACAATATAAAATGGATTGCACAAAGACAACGTGCAGTGTTAAAATACAGACATGAATGCCAGTGCACATGTAAATATACTTAATGGTGTTTAAGGGACTGGTACGGAAAAAGGACGGTCCTAGATTCAATAGAGTGTTAAAAGGAATGTGTCGCTAGAAAATATATATATATTTTTTTAGTTAAACAGTTAGTGTATAAATGATTAAACATTGTTCTAATTTTTTTTATTTTTTCACGAGTCAGGAAATATTATAAATTAGATTCTAATTTATAACATTTCCCTGTGCTGGTCACTAGACGGAGCAATTCCCAAAATTGCAGCATTGGCATGTGGTAAAGCAACCACATTGCTTTATGCTGCAAAATTTGAGAAGACACACTCGCTCTAGCGTCCTCAAACAATCCCCCCTCCTTTATCCTGGCTAGTGCCAGGAGAAAGGAGGGGATTGAATGTTCAAACCTCCTACACTGTGTGTCGCCATTTTTTGAGCGAATACACAGCGTTGTAGGCTTACATACAGTGGTAATCACACACAAAAACACGAACATACACAAATATAACTTACCTGCTCCTGCCGCCGCCGCTCCCTCCGGTCCGTCCACTCCGTCTGCTCGCTTCTGAACATATGTCCGGAAGCCGCGACCGGAAGTAGTCATCTTACTGTCCGGCCGCGGCTTCCGGTCCACAAGAAAATGGCGCCGGATGTCGCTCGGCCGAAGACCTTCCATTTGGACTGTGGGAGCATGCGCCGTTCCCACACATACGGCGTACACCATAGTGAATGCGAAGGTCCTAGATTCAATAGAGTGTTAATGACATAATAACTCGCCCAGTTGTGTATAATCAAAATCATTCAAAAATGTCAATTGCAGAAACCGGAAGGGCTCATTCCTCTTGGTCTCAGCTGTCCATGTGTGTATACAACGTGTAACACACATGTGTAATAGAACTGCAATTGCTGCTTGCGATGCATCGCAAAATCCCGTGCGATCGCCAGCGGCTATTCCCGCACATGCGTACTAGATCGCACATAGCGCGGCGGCCATCTTGGCAAAAAGTTACTATCTTAATTTCACGCATGCTCAGTGTGTATTCCATTGTGTAGCGGGCATTTTACTACCTGGAATAGAATCTATCCTATAGGAACGTAATCCAATAGGACAAATAGTCCAAAAAGGGGGGGGGGGGTTTATCCAGGGGAATTTATCAGCTGGGAACACTTGGTGTAGGGTCAATAATGTATCTATATACTGATTATTTTATATGATAAATAGGTATATATCCATCTAAATTTATAGATAACGAAGGCATAACGCCTCCAGTTACCCATTGTTAAGGTTTATGATAGTGTCCTAATAAATGTGAACATACAAATGATTCCCAAAATTAGTGTATACCCACTGATGTAAATGCTAACCTTGAATCAAATTTAATAAATATACCATGCTGTACTGGTAAAACTTTTCGTTTTGTGGGATTGTGAATAGACATCACGTCCTGGCTGGAAGCGATGTCTATTCACTCTCAAGACACTTCAGTAACGTTAATGTGTGGGTAAGTGACAGTACATCATAATCTAGCAAGATCACTATGTGCTGAGTACATGAATGGAGAGAAGAGTATGACGCTGATTGGTCAGTGTCATACACTTCTCTTTACAACGCCCACTTGGTCAAAAGCTAAAAAACACCCAGTTGTCTATTAAGAAAGTCATTAGCATAAATCTAAAAAATGTATTGTTTTTCTAAATAAAAAACACTTGTATAATCTACATTACAGCGCCGATCACATTATGTAGAAGATAGGGCACTTATAATGTGGAGACAGAGCCTCTTTAAGGTACTCATACTCTCTATAGGGGGAAGAACATCAGCAGATTTTTTACACAAAACATTCACAAATTCTCTATACTCAACAAGCAGACCCTGGAGACTGGTGATTGCGACTAGAATCGACGAAGTAAAACATCTCCCTGAACAAAATTTTCCCACTGCACTAATTCTTCTGAAGTCCAATCAAACACTGGATTAAGGAGGAACAACCAAGGATACCCCAAAATAATTGTATAGGAGGGAGAGAGAACTAACAGAAGAGAAACAGGCTCACAGTGGATACTTCCTTCTGAAAACTTCAGACCAGGAGTACGGCATCTTACCGATCCTCCAGACACACGAGTACCATCCAATAAACAAATGTCAATGGGTTTCTCCACAGGTGCAGGGATAACCCCCAACTTCGTGGCCAAATCCAAATCTAGAAATTCTGCTGCAGGACCAGAATAAATAAAGGCCTTCATAGAATTGTACATAGGAAGAGAGCACTACAACTACCAACATCTCCATGCTGCTATTATGGGATATCAGAGGACATTACAGGGAGGAGGTATAAGTGGATAGCACTACATCTCCCAGCATGTCCAGACTGTTATTATAGGATTTTAGAGGATATTACAGGGAGGGGTATAAGAGGATAGGACTACAATACCCAGCATTTCCAGACTGTTATTATTGGCTATTACAGGACCTTACGGGGAGGAATATAAGAGGAGAGGACTACAACTCCTAGCATTACCCTGGCTCCAGTTCTTGCTGACAACCTATCGAAGAAGAAAATACTGAATCCATCACTTCTCCACACAGCACAGGGCCCCAACCCTCACCAAGCCCTCACATTACGTGATCGTTACAGGTCCTTTATCCAATACGTCTCTCCACTAATAAGCTCCGCCCCTCCTGCCCCGGTCACATGGTGGTGAAATCATCACAGGTCTTTTAGCCACAAACTATTATATATTGCACTGCTTAGCTACGACCACTCCTGCATCGGTCACATGTTCCTCATGACCCCCTCATGTCACGTGATCATCATCACAGGTCCTTCATCCATCTTACCACTTCTAAGCTCCGCCCCCCTGATGTAGCGGTCAAGTGATCTTGATATCGTCACAGGTTCTTCATCCAGTACTACTCTATTTCTGAGCTCCGCTCCTCCTGCGCCGGTCACATGGTGGTGACATCAGCACAGGTCCTTCAGCGATTGCAGCATAAGAGGTAGGGAGCAGTTGATCCCTGTATAAATGTGTATATAGATAGCTGTCAATCATTGAGTGACCCAGCCCACTGGACTCCTAATTCCAGACTGATCGGGATTTTAGTCCCTTCGATACCAACCTCTTTGGGGTCAGTAGTGCAGGAACTTCAGAGAGCGTTAAAGTTGTTATTTCTGTTTTTTGTAGTGGTCTGATGTTTTGTGGGACGAGTCGTATTTTGTAATGACATAATATTAGGTACATACAACTTATTCACTAACTTTTATACATTTTACGGGGGTGTGAAAAAAAGCTATTTTGTTTTTGTTAATGGCGTTTACCGTGCGGTTTAACTGAATGTTCACATGTAGCATCTATGACCCACAACACGCAAGGAAATTCGGCCGAATATTCACCCCAAATGGTGTGCGTATAGTCCTCCGGAATTTCTGATGTGAAAATACAAAAAGGCCTATACTCCCCTCTCCGAGCGTTGCCATAGCAACACGTCCCTGCTCTTCTGGCTGCTCTTTGTCCTGGTGAACCCTGTGATAGCGTTTTTTTCACATGTGACCTTTCCAGTATGTGATTGGCTGCAGGGGTCACATGACATTCTTTATATATATATATATATATATATATATATATATATATATATATATATATGTAACCTGCAGCATTGCTGTGAACACGCGGAGTAGCTGGTTCTTGGAACAATGGCGTATGAATAGACGTATGCCTCCAGTCATATGTCATTCACAGAGTGATCTCACGAGATCCCGCTGTGCTGTAAATCCCACAGAAAATTTACTGAAGTGTCGGGAGTGTGAATAGACATCGCATCCTGGCTGGAGGCGATGTCTATTCACCCTCAAGACACTTCGGTAAAGTTAATGTGTGAGTAAGTGACAGCACAGCTAAACATGAATGAAGAGAAGTGTATGACGCTGATTAGTCAGCGTCATACACTTCTCTTTACAACGCCCACTTGGTAAAAAGTTATAAAATGCACGGTTGGTCATTAAGAAATGAATTAGCATAAACCTAAAATTGTTCATTGCTCTAAAATGATCGTGTTTCAAAATAAAAACCACTGTTGTTCTCTAAATTACAGCGCCTATCAGATTAGGTAAGAGATAGGGCACTTATAAACTGGTGACAGAGCCTCTTTGATGCTCATTTAACCAGAGATGTTTCTACCTCCTGGGCTGAGAGTGCTTCTGCCTCAATCGAGCAGATCTATAGAGCTGCGACATGGTCTAGTCCAAATACTTTTTTTAAACACTATAGATTGGATATAATGTCCAACCAAGACCTTAGCTTTGGCCGTACAGTTTTACAGGCCATTGTCCCCCCTAGAAATAAATCTATGTTAATCCTCCTGGTAGTGCTGTCGTGGAGGAAGAGAGGGAAAAATTATTAGAACTTACCGGTAATTTGATTTTCCTTTAACCTACATGACAGCACCGTGGTTTTTTCCACCCTTTTCCATAAATTTATTTAAAATTCTTAGCCGGTATATTATCAAGTCTCTGGTATTAACTGGAGAGGGTAAGGAGGAGGGGGAATTTAAACTGCTTCCTGTTGTGTCCTGTCCTTTTATAGGCTGGGAATCCCTCCTGGTGGTGCTGTCGTGGAGGTTAAAGGAAAATGAAATTACTGGTAGGTAATAATAATATTTTTTTTTTAGCCTGCTTAGGCCTCGTTCACATCTGAGTCAGGGCTCCGTTCATGGGCTCCGTCAGAGCTTGCAGTCAGGGGAACCCATGAACGGGACCCTGACTGAAACAAAAAAGGAAACCATAGGTTTCTGTTTGCATCACCATTGAATTCAATGTTGACAGATCCGGTGCAAATGGTTTCCGTTTGTCACCGTTGTGCAAGGGTTCTGTCATTTTAACGGAAACAATACCGTAGTCGACTGCCAAGACATACAAAAATACCACGACACAATTATTTTACAATTCTTTTATAAGAGAATTACAGGCAAAATAATTCCTTAAATACTCCTAAAAAAAAAGAAAAACGAGATTCAAATTGAAAATCGTCTATAGGGTCGAAGGGTTAAATGACCGTAAGAGTAGTTCTTTCAGGTCTCTAGCCTTTGCGGCAGGTTTCAGGTCTGCCCTATGGCATGACAACTCCCCCTATGGTGAACAACTCCTAAGTGGTAAATGTCATGTGCAGGAAGGGGTTAAATTAGTAAAATACAGGTTTATACTGAATCGTATTCCACAAAATAAAGTATCACTCTCGTCCACTCCACCTGCGCTATGACATGATGATAAGAGATCACACTGCATGGTTCCATTATACTGATGTAACCATCTTTAACTTGATTCTGATAAATTGCTGCAGCGTGATATCACACAACAAAAGTCATTGAAAAAGTCAAGATAAGAGATCTAGCCATTGTTTATTTAATGCGTTAAAAGTCAAGGTAAATATGTCTACATCTGTATATAATGTCACCTCAGCTGCCGCAGAACCTCAGAGTTCATGTCAAACATTGACTGTATAGTGTGCACCATGTCTTTTGAGATGTCAGCAATGTCTCCCCAGTATCCGCCATGTGTCAGGATGTCAGGAGTCAGGTCTTCCTTGTCTAGGGGGGACTTGTCTTAATTTTACTCTCTTCATCTGAGAGATATGCCAGAAATGTCTGATATATGGGGGTCCCACCTCTATGTGGAGAACGGGGGTCACCCAACCTACCTGGTGAGGTGATGACTGCATCCAGGTGGAGAATGAATGGAGGGGCGACCACACATTCCACATTAATTAGTACCAGAGGACAATATAGTGGTGTACCCTGGGGACATATACATTATCATATTGTTTGCCCCTCTGTGCACTCCACTCTAGCTATCTGATACTGATGCATGCATCGTTTTCCCTTCACCCCCATTCTACCATCTCATCATATATAGGTTGAATGGGTTTATCTATTATATGGGGTGTACTTTAATGAGGGACCATTCACCCCATTCCCTTTTTTGTATATTATACCTAAGCCGGTAATTTTACTGAATTTTAATAATTCAATATAATAGATCAGGTGATCTTCTTGCCCTTCTTTTTCCCATTTCTTTCCCTTCCCTTTCCATTTGTTTAATTAAATTTGGTGGTGTACATCAGGGCTAAATTGGAAGCAATAAAGGGTCCTCAAGAGGAATTTTTGCTATCGCGACCACACATGTGCACAACTCACTCCATTCACTTGTATAGGAGTTCCATAAACAACCGAGCACGGGCAGGGCCGGTTTTAGACAAAATTTGGCCCTGGGCAAAATTAAAAGTGGGGCCCCAAATCTGGAAATATTGTGCCGACAAGTATTAGTTTTGTTTTTTACCGCTTCATCAGCGGCACACAAGACAAATTTCACTATGCAGGCGCGGAACACGTGTTTATGTGGTATTTCCACATTTGTGGCATATCCACAGGACAGCCCACTGGACTCTGGCCACTGTCTGCGGTAGATCTATGTACCAGAAACAGAGTAGCTCTATTTCTGGTACATAGGTGGCTGGGCGCCAGCCATTATCATCAGATAATGGCTGCAGCCCAGCAACAGAAGGTAGGAGGGGGGTCAGGGGTCCTCTTTCTAGAGAAATGTGCAGGACCCGTATCTTTTGGACATTTATGGCATGTCCTGTGGATATGCCATAAATGTCTGAGATGGGAAAACCCTTTTAACCCCTTAAGGACGCAGCCTAGTTTTGGCCTTAAGGCTCAGAGCCCATTTTTCAAATCTGACATATTTCACTTTATGTGGTAATAACGTGGGAATGCTTAAACCTACCCAAGCGATTCTGAGATTGTTTTCTCGTGACACATTGGGCTTCATGTTCGTGGTAAAATTTGGTCGATATATTCAGTGTTTATTGGTGAAAAATTGCAAAATTTAGAGAAAATTTTGAAAAAATTGCATTTTTCAGAATTTAAATGCATCTGCTTGTAAAACAGATGGTTATACCACCCACAATAGTCACTAGTTCACATTTCCCATATGTCTACTTTAGATTGGCATCGTTTTTTGAACATTCTTTTATTTTTCTTGGACGTTACAAGGCTTAGAACATAAACAGCAATTTCTCATATTTTTAAGAAAATGTCAAATGCCTTTTATTTAAGGTACCTGTTCAGTTCTGAAGTGGCTTTGAGGGGCCTATGTATTAGAAACCCTGATAAAACACCCCATTTTAAAAACTAGACCCCTCAAAGTATTCAAAACAGCATTTAGAAAGTTTTTTAACCCTTCAGGCATTTCACAGGAATTAAAGCAAAGTGGAGGTGAACTTTGCAAATTTCATTTTTCTTGCAGAATTTCAATTTTATTCATTTTTTTTTCTGTAACACAGAAGGTTTTACCAGAGAAACACTACTAAATATGTATTGTCCAGATTCTGCAGTTTTTAGAAATGTCCCACATGTGGCCCTACTGCGCTCGTGGACTAAAACACAAGCCCTAGAAGCAAAGAAGCACCTAGTGCATTTTGAGGCCTCTTTTTTATTAGAATATATTTTAGGCAGCATGCCAGGTTTGAAGAGGTGTTGAGGTGCCAAAACAGTAGGAATCCCCCAATAGTGACCCCATTTTGGAAACTACACCCCTCAAGGAATTCATTTATGGTTGTTGTTACCATTTTGACCGCACAGTTTTTTCACAGCACCTATTTGAATTGGGCTGTGAAATGAAAAAAATGTCATTTTTTCCAATAAAATGTCATTTGTGATCAAAATTTCTTATTTTCACAGGGAACAAAATACCCCATTTGGTTGCCCAATTTGTCCTTAGTGTGGCAATACCCCATTTGTGGTGATAAACTGCCGTTTGGGCCCATGGGAGGGCTCAGAAGGAAAGGAGCGCTATATGTTTGTTGGAGTCCAGATTTTGCTGGATTGGTTTTCGGGTGCCATGTCGCATTTGCAGAGCCTCAGGGGTATCAAAGCAATGGAAACCCACCAAAAGTGACCCCATTTTGGAAACTACACCCCTCAAGGAATTCATTTATGGTTGTTGTTAGCATTTTGAGCACACAGTTTTTTCACAGCACCTATTTCAATTGGGCTGTGACATTAAAAAAATGACATTTTTTCCAATAAGATGTAATTTTTTAGCAAAATTTCTTATTTTCACAGTGAACAAATTGCTCAATTTTGTTGCCCAATTTCTCCTGAGTGCAGCAATACACCATTTGTGGCAATAAATTGCCGTTTGGGCCCATGGGAGGCCTCCGAAGGGAAGGAGCGCTGTGTGTTCTTTGGAGTCCAGATTTTGCTGGATTGGTTTTCGGCTGCCATGTTGCATTTGCAGAGCCCCAGAGGTATCAAAGCAATGGAAACCCACCAGAAGTGACCCCATTTTGGAAACTACACCCCTCAAGGAATTCATTTATGGGTAATGTGACCATTTAGACCCCCTAGTTTCTTCACAGAACTTATTTGAATTGGGCTGGGAATGAAAACAAAATTATTTTTTTCAAATAATATGTAGTTTTGGCTGAAAATTTCTTATTTTCACAAGAAACAAAATACCCCATTCTGTTGCGCAATTTGTTCTGAGGGCCGCAATACCCCATTTGTTGTGATAAACTGCCGTTTGGGCCCATGGGAGGGCTCAGAAGGAAAGGACCACCATTTGGCCTACTGGGGATTTTCTAGTGCGAAGTCATGTATTCAGAAGCACCTGAGGTACCAGTACAGTTGAAACCCGCAAGAAGTGACCCCGTTTTAAAAACTACACCCTTAAGGCATTCATCTAGAGGTGTAGTGAGCATTTTGACCGGAGACCTACACCCCATAAACTGTAATGTGGGTTCTCCCGGGTATGGCAATACCCTACATGTGGCTGTTATCAGCTGCCTGGGCACACAGCAGGGCTCAGAGGGGAAAGACGAGGGGGGATAAGCTGTGCGGAGTGCATCAGGGTAAGTAAAATTGGGGTAAATTATAAACCAAGGGATGTATGATAAATTTTAAAACACTCTTTCATACAGAGCTCTGGTTATTCGGGACACGTGTCACATTGATATATTGTGTCATCCCTTATCGCCCTCTTATAGCAGACTTTGCACCTCTTTTGACTTTTTCCCTTCTTGCCAGTTTGGGGAACTTCCCCTGGAAAGTGTTGCCGCCCTGGTACGATGCGTGTGGCCCCGCTTCCAGAAGTACTGGGTGCCCCCCCTTCTTGGTCACTAAAGATTAGGTTCTTGATAATCACCTCTTGAAATTCCAGGAAAGTTCCCGTCTGGCCTGCACATCGACGTAGCATGTACGCATTGTACAAAGCCATCTGTATGATGTGCACGGCCAGCTTCTTATACCACACCGCATAGCGCTGTAGGGCTTCAAGGCTTGATCTTACAAGTCCATCCCTCCCATGTACCTATTGTAGTCCAGGATGAAGTCTGGTTTGGGGGTGGCCTTTCCTTCATATATCCTAAACCTGTAGGTATACCCTGATGCACTCTCGCACAGCTTATACATCTTCACGCCATACCTTGCCCTCTTACCCGGCAGGTACTCGCGGAATTGAACCCTCCCTTTAAAATGTACCAGGGACTCATCAATAGAAATACACTTCTCGGGCGTGTATGCTTGGGAAAACCGGGCACTGAAACGGTCTAATAGGGGTCTCCGTTTATACAAACGGTAGAAACAGGGGTCATCTCGGGGTGGGCACGGCTCATTATCAGTATAATGTAAGAAGCAAAGTATTGCCTCATTTATTTATTTTTTTAGGCTCCAGTTCAGTTCTGAAGTTGCTTTGAGGGGCCCATATATTAGAAACCCCTATAAAACACCCCGTTTTAGAAACTAGACCCTTCAAAGAATTCACAACAGCATTTAGAAAGTTTATGAACCCTTTCGGTGTTTCACAGAAATTTAGAGCAAAGTAGAGGTGAAGTTTACATTTTTTTTTTTGTCAGAAAATCATCTTTATACCATTTTTTTTATAACACAAAAGGATTTATCAGAGAAACGCAACCTAATATTTATTGCCCAGATTCTGCAGTTTAGAGAAATATCCCACATGTGGCCCTCGGGCGGTAATGGACTGAAGCACCGGCCTCCGAAGAAAAGGAGCACCTAGTGGATTTTGAGGCCTCTTTTTTTATTAGGCACCATGTCCGGTTTGAAGAGGTCTTGTGGTGCCAAAACATTGGAAACCCCCCAAAAGTGACCCCAATTTGGAAACTAGACCCCTTGAGAAATCCATTGTAGTTTTCTTGGGGTGCATGCGGCTTTTTGATCAGTTTTTATTCTATTTTTAGGTGGCGTGGTGACTAAAAAACAGCAATTCTACTATTGTTTTTTTTATTCTATTTTTTTACAGCGTTCACCGTGCGCTATAAATGACATATTCACTTTATTCTGCGGGGCGATACGATTACGGCGATACCAGATGTTTATAGTTTTTTTTTATGTCTTATGGCGTTTGCACAATAAAATAAGTTTTATAAAAAATCATTCACTTTTTGTGTTACCTTATTCTAAGCGCCAGAACTTTTTTATTTTTCAATCAATAAAGCCATGCGAGGACTTATTTTTTGCGTAACGAACTGTATTTTCGATCAGCACCATTTTTCGGTACATGCGACTTTATGATCTCTTTTTATTCCATTTTTTGGGAGGTGAAGTGACCGAACAATTGTGATTGTGGTACGGTTTATTATTATTTTATTTTACGGCGTTCATCGTGCGGGATAAATAACGAAATAGTTTTGTAGTTCAGGCCGTTACGGACGCGGCGATACCAATTATGTATAGTTTATTTGTTTGTTTATATATTTTTATTAATAATAAAGGACTGATAAGGGAAAAGGGGGGATTTTTACTTTTATTACTTTTAAATCTTTTATTTTCTTATTTTTACACATCTTTTTTTAACTTTTTTTTTACTTTATTACTTTGTCCCACTAGGGGACTTGAGGGCAGGAGGCCCTGATCGCTATTCTAATACACTGCACTACATGCGTAGTGCAGTGTATTAGAACTGTCAGCTACTCACTGACAGCAAGCATAGTGGGTCCTGACGTTGTCAGGACCCACTAGGCTTCCGTCTATGGCATAGCCGGACGCCATTGTTTGGTGTCCGGTTGCCATAGTCACCATCGCCGTAGCAGGCCGGCGATGGCAGCTTAACCTCTAAAAAGCCGCGATCTCTATAGAACGCGGCTTTTAAGGGGTTAATCGGCGGGGACACAGCGATCGGTCCCCGCTGTAGGAGCTGTGACAGCTGCTGAACAAGACAGCAGCGTCACAGCTCCTGTATGTGTCGGGAGGACGGCCGTGACATACTATTACGTCATGGAGCGCGAACGATACAGCTGCCATGACGTAATAGTACGTCAAGGAGCGGGAAGGGGTTAATACAAGAGTATATTGCAGACAATTACCAAAGTGATACTCTGCAGGACCAACAGTCCCCACGGTCACACTACAATAAATTTTCAGAATAATTACCCTTACCAACGGCCACCTTCTTATACAATTACATTAGAAGTTTGCCCCACTAGAGTAAGCAGTTTCCCTGTCTCTATTAGGGACAGTCTTTCTTTATAAGAAGTTTTTTTTGTGTTATTAGAGGTTACGTTTTAATATCCATCACACCACTTTTCCTTACTTTTCTTTGTAGTTATTTCTTTTTCTGGGCATGAGGTTCTGTCTTATGAAAATAAATTACAACTACGCACATAACTTTTTATTTGAGTGACTACGTTTTATTGTGTAATGGCAGTCCACACTTGTGTGAGGCTTTGAGGACATTTATCAAACACTGACTGCTGTGTAGGAAGGAGAGGAAGTCCAAATCTAGTGGCGCTATTGTTTTTCGACTGAGGTCACATGACCATTTCCGCCTGTTACTCTCTACTGCCACTCAGCTCCTCTCATTTCTACTCTGCGATCAGTGTTTGATATAGGTCCTGTATACACCGTAATGTCAGTGTGGACTGCTTTTACACACTAAAATTTCATTAAACTTCAAACTGTTGCTGCTCACTTACCCTCCTATGGCTTCTCTTTAGCTCCAGCCACCACTGTATTGTGTCGTGACGCCATAAAAAATCACAATGTTTTGTGTGACAGTGTGAGGACACATGTTTCAGCTTTGGTGCCGCTGTTCTAAGAACCAGGAGGGTTAGTATTAGAGATGAGTGAACCTATTTGGCATGAATTGAATTCGGTCCGAATTGTATAAACTTTTCTGATTAGCCGTAATCCTAAACCTTTGAAGTTATCGGAGCACGAATCCTCCAAATGGCCGCCATTTTGTAGGTTATAGAAAAAATAAGGGTAGAAGAGGAGATTTAAAAAAACCACGATACTCACCACCCACCCTGGTCTTCCATAGCAACGCGTTCCTGTCGGCAGGTGAGATGACGTAGCTGTCGCATGTGATCGCTGCAGCCTGTGATTGGCTGCAGCACTCATATGGAACAGCTTCGTCATCTCACCTGCCGGCAGGGACACGTCGCTACGAAAGACCAGGGTGGGTGGTGAGTATGGTGACCCGATTGCTTTGTTTGATTCTGACAGGGCTATCGAGGGACTTTCATGGTGAATTTATTCGGACCGAAATGCATCTCCGGGCCGATTCTATAGTATAGGCCCCGAAACTAAATACTCTGGGTTCCCCAGGAATCACTTTTTCACTGTCGCGCGCGTGTGTGTGTGTGTGTGTGTGTGTGTGTGTGTGTGTGTGTGTGTGTGTGTATTATATGTATATGTGTATATATATATATATATGTATGTATATAGATAGATACATACACATATAGGTGCACATTACATACATCTAGTATATTTACACGCTATATACATACAGTATTTACATACACAAGACACACAGATTATATTACACATTTATACATACATATTACGCACATTAAACATATATACATACATATTACACACATTATATTACATACATTTATACAGAACACATATATACAAATATCTACACACATATCTCAGATCTTTCCTTTCCTTTCACATTCAATCACTTTCACGCTCCTGTCATTTTCACCTCAAAAACATCTCCAGAATCCACCCTTTTCTTACGGAGGAAACGGCCAAAACTCTTATTGTTGCTCTGATTCACTCTCATCTTCCCTCTCCTATCTATCCTCAATGCAGCAGCCAGGCTCATATTTATGACCAACCGCTACAACAACGCCTCTAATCTTTGCCAGTCACTGCACTGGTTGCCCATCACCTTCAGAATAAACTTCAAACTTATTACTCTCACCCACAAAGCTCTCCACAGTGCTGCACCTCCTTACATCTCCTCCCTCATCTCTGTCTACCACCCTACTCGGGATCTACGTTCTGCTAATGGCCTTAGATTAAAATCCTCCATAATCCGCACCTCGCACTCCCGTCTCCAAGATTTTTCTCGTGCTGCATCGGTCCTCTGGAATGTGCTACCCCAGACAATCAGAGTAATTCCCAATATCCACAGTTTTAAACGTGCCCTGAAAACACATCTATTTAGACAGGCCTATAACATTCCCTAATCTGACTCCTTTCTATGGCCCCCCTTTTAGATTAGTTATCAGAATAAGCGTCATACACGGATACTGGCTGGTGACCGGCTCATGCAGGTTTATGTGTACCACCCATGTCTATAAAAAATAGCTGAACTATTGTACAGAACAAAAACTGTTACACTTTGTTTCTCCCTTATTTCCTCATAGATTGTAAGCTCTTGCGAGCAGGGTCCCCACTCCTCTGGTTTGAATTGTAAATTAACTGTGTCACTATGTAATGTCTGTTATTGTTTGTTTCATGTTCCCTCTAAATTGTAAAGTGCTGCGTAATATGTTGGCGCTATATAAATATTATTATAACATATCTGCACATTATGCACACACATTACACATAGACTAACCTTTTCTGCACATGAAGTTTGGTGAGTGGAGGAGCATTGACACTACAGTACAGGAAATCTCTTGTGTTTGAGTTTACGCAGTCTCCCTCCCCTTATGTCTGGCCCGACTGCTAAATGCTTGCTGTAAAAAGTTACTACAAGCTAGGCTGAGGTAGCTGATGCAGGACCTGACAGAGACTGAGCAACTAGCCGATTCTGCCGGTGGGTGGGCCCTCCTCTGCTCTGCTATCACACAGTGCTGTCAGCATAGAGAGAGCAGTTTTGTGCTTACAGTCTCTACACTGTTTTTTAGCTGCACGCATCCTCGGACGGGCAGCTGAACAGCGGTGCTGAAGCAGGGGGCCCTTTGAGAATTGGGGCCGTGGGCAGTTTCCCAGTTTGCCCCCCTAATGCCAGCCCTGGGCACGGCCAGAGGTGGAGCTGCATTTAGGACTTGTTCACATCAGCGTTGGCTTTCCGTCGAGGTTTCAGTTGGGTGAACCCCGCAACGGAAAGTCAAACTGAAACCACAGCTTCCGTTTCCGTCACCATTGATATCAATGGTGACGGAAACATTGCTAATGGTTTCCGTTTGTCACCATTCTGGCAGGTTTCCGTTTTAATGACAACCAACGGCACCCCCCCCCCCATTGCGTCGCAAGGGGGGCCATTGGAACATCGCAGTGGGCCACCCTTGTTTCTAGTAATTGAAATGCCGCGGTCGCTATTGACCGTGGCATTTAACGGGTTAAACGAGCGGGATCCCTCTCGATACCTTGAAGTGTCAGCTACAGCACACAGCCGATACGCTTACTCAATGATCAATAAGTGAGGTTCTGTATTTCACGTATGATGATGTTCCCTGTATGATTTCTATCTTCCCCAATCTTTATAAAGACGTCTGCAGTACTAGATCCTCCAGTTCCTCCAGTTTTCTCAACTTCTCCTCCACAACGTTCCTTCTCCTGAATGACCCACCAAGGATGGACAAATACGTGAATGAGATGAGCAGAAAAATATTAAACTTCACCTTGGAGATCATCTACCTGTTGAGCGGAGAGGTAAACTTTTCTACATTATAGAACAAGTCACACATAGGGAAGGGGCAATACATAAAAGGAAGTAATAGGAAGAATCCAATATCCTGTATAACCGCGTCCAGACCTTCCAAGTGACGTCAAGAAGCCAATAGCAGAAAAGCTGAAGATCAGCCACCAATATGGTCAGTTATGTGTCATGTCACCAATGCAGCAATAGTAATGTTGTAGAGCCTTGAGAATGACAAGTTGGAGGATCAGGATGTCTCTAAATAGAAACATAGAAGATGATGGCAGGAGGGGAGCACATGGTCCATCTAGTAGCCCCCAATATTATTTCCTTTTTAGTTTTGGCCTCATTCTATTTTCTCAATGTCTTTTTGAAGGTGAGGCCTCCAGTATTACAGATGCGGGGTTACTAGAGCTCTATACGGTCACAATCTCCCTCTTTCTACTGAGGGGGGAATACTGTGTTCAGTTCTCT
The DNA here is from genome assembly GCF_050947455.1 of Rhinoderma darwinii. Classification (NCBI taxonomy): domain Eukaryota; kingdom Metazoa; phylum Chordata; class Amphibia; order Anura; family Rhinodermatidae; genus Rhinoderma; species Rhinoderma darwinii. The sequence continues at coordinate 101,888 of NW_027461645.1, forward strand.
AAGTGTCTCTCCCCATACGCAGGAGTACACAATAGTGAAGAAGACATCGGGTGACTGTACGACTCCCATCATCCATGAGTCAGAAGGATGGTGCAGTAGTCAGAGCCCCATCACAGAGCCTCCCCCTCACTCCCGGATACATGAGAAGAAGATCTTAGAACTGATATACAAGATGACTGAGCTGCTGACTGGAGAGGTGACGCTGCTGGGAATGCTGGGAAATTCTACAGTAACCGCACTGGAGGTGTCTGGGTAATGACTATCATTGTGTGTGTCAGGTTCCTATAAGGTGTCAGGATGTCACTGTCTATCTCTCCATGGAGGAGTGGGAGTATCTAGAAGGACACAAGGATCTGTACGAGGAGGTCATGATGGAGAACTACCGGCCGCGCACATCACAAGGTGAGATATAGATATATAATTTATATATTATAATTTTTTTGTTGAAGTGTTAATTCCATCATGTGCAGTATATACAGATATGTGATTCCTGATGTCAGATTACACGTTCCTCGCTTTGCTGCAGTGCTGCACTAGGGAATGTTCACAGATTTGTTGTAGAAGTTTCCTTATAACTGATTGTTGTTGTTTTTGCAGCAGGTACATGAAGTTTTACTAACCACAATTAGATGAGTTGGACAATCACAGAAATTTCTGCAACCATTTTTCTATGTGTGAACATAGTCTTATATAACCAGTGACAGATCTGCGCTGCTATTATAATCTCTACAACATGAGGAGTGTAAAGTTCTACCATGTGGGAACAGAGGATGTGACAATCATATGGAGATATAGCAAAGGGTTAATTAAATATCTTCCCTGTAAGACGCAATATACAGGGTTACTGCTAGTAATGTAGAATGTGGATACAGGGATCTGTCCGATTGTCAGCCGGGGGCATGGAGGTATTTTCCACTTTTGTAGAATTGGGTCTATGTCGTGTAAAGATTGGTTTTCAACTTCCTCTAAATCTACTGGGATTCGTTAGATATATTAAATACTTGCATTTCCCATAATTTAACAATTCTAGATCACCATTTCTTAGAACTTTGCATTGTACTGTTCCTCTGTTATTCCTCCTAGAAATGTATGAATGATTTGACATCTAGATGTTACCAGCCGAGGGTGTGTCCATACAGTCTGACAATGTCCAAACAGTGCTGACAATATCAAAAGGTGTAGGGACACAACTCTTTCACAAGGGGAATGGTAACAGACTTTTTCTCAATTAAATCTTAAATTTACAGTAGGAATAACCGAGGAACTACATAACTTAGAATTCTGAGAAAAGATGCCTCAGTATTGTTGATTCATGGGGAATACAAGTATGTAGTAAAACAGACATGTGAGGTGAGCCGACAAGTCCTCTATAAAGAAGTTTAAACTTGATGGACTTAGACCTTGTTTATCCCACTATCTATGTAACTATGTAAAATGTCTCTCTGTCTATCCTGATCAGCCCTAACATAAAAACCAACTGCCTAATATGGTAAAGGCCGCCCCCGTGCTGCCAAAACAGCTCTGACCCATGGACATGTGGCATCTCCATGGTATCTGGCACAAGACGTTTTCAAATCCTTCAAGTCCTGTAAGTTGTGAGGTGCGGCCTTCATGGATCGGACTTGTTTTTCCAGCACACCTTACAGATAATTGATCGGATTGAGATCTGGGGTATTTGGAGCCAAGTCAACTCCTTTAACCATTCCTGATCAATATTTGCAGTGTGACGGGGGCATTATCCTTCTGAAAGTGGCCACTACCGTGAGGAATAACGCCATAAGGCTGGGTTCATACGACCATGTTACGTCCGTAATGGATGTTCCGTATTTCGGCCGGAAGTCCCGGACCGAACACAGTGCAGGGAGCCGGGCTCCTAGCATCATAGTTATGTACGATGCTAGGAGTCCCTGCCTCGCTGCAGGACAACTGCCCCGTACTGTAATCATTTTTTTAGTATGAGACAGTAGTTCCACAGAGAGGCAGGGACTCCTAGCTTCGTAGATAACTATGATGCTAGGAGCCCGGCTCCCTGCACGGTGTTGGGTCCGGGACTTCCGGCCGAAATACGTTCCGTCCATTACGGACGTAACATGGTCGTGTGAACGCAGCCTAAGGGGGTATTTGTCTGCAGCAATGTTTAGGTAGGTGGTACGTGTCACATTTACATGAATGCCAGGAACAGCAGAACATTGCCCAGATCATCACACTGCTTCCGTCGGCTTGTAGTCTTCATATAATGCATCCTGCTGCCATCTCTTTCCCAGGTAAGCAACGTTCCCAGCGTCCACATGATGTAAAATAAAATACATTTATTGGACCAGGCCTCCTTCTTCCATGGCCCAGTTCTGATACTGCCTATTGTAGGTGCTTTTGGTGGTGGATAGGGGTCAGCATGGGCACTCTGACTGGTCTGTGGCTACACAGCTCCTTGGGCAGTAAGCTGCGATGATATTCGTGTTCTGACACCTTTCTACTATAGCTTTAAGTGACTTATTCATTAATTTGTCGTACAGTAACTCTTCTGTGGGTTGGGACCAGCTGAGCTCCCCACACACATTAATGAGTCTTGACCGCCAATCACGCTGTTGCCGGTACACCGCTTGTCCTTCCTTGGAGCACTTTTGGTAGGTAAGAACCCTTACATACCAGAAACACCCCACAAGACTGGCAGTTTTGGGGATACATGACCAATTTGGCTTTTGTCATTTTACACTTCTCCGTGTTTCAAACACATTAACTTAAAGAGCTGACTGTTCACTTGCTGTCTATTACCCTAATACCCCCCCCCCCCTTTGTCAGGCGCCATTGTCACAAGATCATCAATGTTCTTCAATTCACCTGTCAGTGGTTTTAATGTTATGTCTGATCGGTGTATACTGTATATGGAGGAGGACAGGGTGGGTCATCTCTATCATAGCGCTGTCATGGTCTCACAGAAAATCAATTACCAGTAAATGTAATCATAAATATAATTTTTTTTCTCCATTCGCCATAACAGCACCAGGGCAAGGAAACTTGGGTGTATATAACCGTAGATCTTCCTCCAACATCTCAGCGGTTTCCCATACCTTGTAGAGGGGAAACTTAGAGAAGTTGTTTTCCTTACTACAGGTACTTTGTCTGACCGTGGGTTCCCTCTCATAAAATTTTTGACTTCCCATATAAGCAGAGGTTATTTTTCCAGGGCAATGACCTGGTACTACATTGGTTGGCACGGGGCACTTATAATAGGACCCCTGCGTCCTGCCGATTTCACGTGTATTCACATCCTTAAGAGGGAAATGCAATTGAATACTATGGTGGAGCAGAAAGCCATCGGTTCCCCGCCGTTCACTCTGGTAGTCCACAATAGGCCTGCAGCGTGCAAAGCACTGGGACCATGGTGCAGTTGGTTAGAAGCACAACATTGTCCTTTTGGCTCTGATAATAAACATAGAAGTGTAGAAAGAAGTGTCTGATATATAGACAGATCTACAGTAGTCATGTATTCAGTCACTGTGTCTCCCACAGATGGATCCAGTAGGCGAAATCCACCAGAGAGATGTTCCAGTCCTCGGTATTCCCAGAATTGCCCAGAGGAAAGTCACAATGTCCCAGAGAATCATCAGGTAGATGAAGTTGATCCCTATACCAAATCTATATAGGGGTGTGTGGAGCTTTTTGGTCCTGTGGTCATAGATTTTGGTGGTTTCTTATGTTGATCTGTTAGATTCTTTGCACTCTCTGCTGTATTGTACTAAACTGTTACACATGTGAAATCAGGGGGAAGATCTGACCAATATTAAAGCAGAGGATGAAGCAGAAGAAGAGTGGTTGAGGGGCGCTCAACCATGTAAGAGTGAAGTGGAGGAGGACATTCCTGGAGGTATTACCACAGGTAAGTAATATTGAATTTAGAAAGTGAATTCAGGGGGTTTCTTGAGGTGAGGTTCCTCCTTGGTTTTACATTACATTAAGGGTATGTTCACACGTGCACATCCGTTACGGCCGAAATGACGGGGCTGTTTTCAGGAGAAAACAGCCCCGTCATTTCAGCCGTAACGGCATGTGCAGGCGCTTGAACGCCGCGTCCATTACGGATGTAATTGGCGCTGCTTTTCATTGGAGTCAATGAATAACGGCTCCATTTACGTCCAAAGAAGTGACAGGACACTTCTTTGGCGCGGGCGTCTATTTACGCGCCGTCTTTTGACAGCGACGCGTAAATATACGCCTCGTGTGAACAGACAAACGTCAGCCCATTGCTTTCAGTGGGCAGATGTTTGTCAACGCATTCAAGCCGTAATTTCGGACGTAATTCCAGGCGTAAAACACCCGAATTACTTCCGTAATTTGGCCATGTGAACATACCCTAACACTTCAGACAACATGTTATACATAGTGCTGGACCTGAGTGAGCTGTGACTGCACATAGAAGCTCTCTACAAGGTGTTGATCCGGTCATGCACTAGGCTTAGTATCAGATTTTGAGGGGCATCAGCTGCAATTAACAGCTGCAATAACAGCCAAGATCTGAGAAAACTCAGTTCAACCACTTGAGCACAAAGATCAATTCTGATAATTCTCTCGTTGACATTTCCAGCCTTGCACTGTGTGTGAAACCACCCTCACAGTGTCGTTTTTCGGCCCTTTTTATTTGTTTTTTTTCAGGCAGATGTTACATGACCGTTTATAGCAGGACAACAAATTCTAGAAAAGGAGTCACCTAGTGGCAGTAACTTCATACAGACTTTGCAAGGATAAATTAGACATTTTTTTGAAGAAAGCAAAATTGCTAGAGGTCAGGTATACTATTAGATTAACACAAGTTTTTAATGAAAAGTTATTGTCCATTTAAAGTGTTTTTCAAAGATTTTTAAGGCTGGAATTAGGCATTACATTTTTGTGGCAGTATTTGGTTCTGTTTTTTGAGCCAAAGCCAGTGGTGGTTTTGAAGGGAATGGCTCAAAGCTTTCCTTCCTGCTGGATCCACTTCTGACTGACTATAAAATAAACTGCATACAGCCGAATATGTCATAAATTTGTCTACTTTGTGGTTTGAAAAATCTAAAATTCTCAAAATCTATTTTTAATCCTAACAGAAGATGCCAGTAAGAACTCTGAGGGAAACTTCATGTTTTCGATAAATTATGAAATAGAAGATGAAGATATCAAGCAGCAGTCTTCAGGAGAAACCACCATTGCCCTTAATGTACATCCAGGACTTCACAGTACAGATCTGTCATATAATTCCCCTAAACCTCTTACTTTACATGAGAGAATTCACACAGGGGAGAATCCTTATTCATGTTCAGAATGTGGGAGATGTTTTACAGAAAAATCAAGTCTTGTTACACATAAGAGAAGTCACACAGGGGTAAAGGCATATTCATGTTCAGAATGTGGGAAGTGCTTTAGAGAGAAAAGAGGTCTTACTTTACATGACCGAATTCACGCAGGAAAGCCATATTCATGTTCAGAATGTGGAAAATGTTTTAGAGTTAAATCAAGTCTTGTTATACATGAGAGAATTCACACAGGGGAGAAGCCATATTCATGTTCCGAATGTGGGAAATGTTTTACAGAAAAATCAACTCTTGTTAAACATGAGAGAATTCACACAGGAGAGAAACCATATTCATGTTCAGAATGTGGGAAATGTTTTACAGTTAAATCAAATCTTGTTACACATGAGAGAAGTCACACAGGAGAGAAGCTGTATTCATGTTCAGAATGTGGGAAGTCGTTTAGAGATAAAACACATCTTACTTTACATGAGAGAATTCACACAGGAGTAAAGCCATATTCATGTTCAGAATGTGGGAAATGTTTTACAGAAAAATCAAATCTTGTTAAACATGAGAGAAGTCACACAGGAGAGAAGCCGTATTCATGTTCAGAATGTGGGAAATGCTTTTCACGAAAATCACATCTTGTTACGCATGAGAGAAGTCACACAGGAGAGAACCTGTATTCATGTTCAGAATGTGGGCAATGTTTTATACAAAAATCACATCTTACTAAACATGAGAGGAGACACACAGGAGAGAAGCCATATTCATGTTCAGAATGTGGAAAATGTTTTACAGAAAAATCTAATTTTGTAAGCCATAAGAAAATTCACACGGGAGAAAAGCCATTCTCATGTTCTGAATGTGGGAAATGCTTTAGAGATAAAACAGAACTTGCTAAACATGAGAGAATTCATACAGGAGTGAAGCCTTATTCATGTTCAGAATGTGGGAAATGTTTTACAGTAAAATCAACTCTTGTTAAACATGAGAGAATTCACACAGGAGAGAAGCCGTATTCATGTTCAGAATGTGGGCAATGTTTTATACAAAAATCACATCTTACTAAACATGAGAGGAGACACACAGGAGAGAAGCCATATTCATGTTCAGAATGTGGAAAATGTTTTACAGAAAAATCAAATTTTGTAAGCCATAAGAAAATTCACACGGGAGAAAAGCCATTCTCATGTTCTGAATGTGGGAAATGCTTTAGAGATAAAACAGAACTTGCTAAACATGAGAGAATTCATACAGGAGTGAAGCCTTATTAGGAACGTCCGCACGCATACGCGAGTGTTCTTTTCCCCGCGATCCCCTCGCTTTAATGCTGAACGCCGCAGATGCCGTGCACTACCAGTCTCCAGAGGCCCCCCTGAAGATCCTGGGGTGACCCCTGGAGTGTGTGGTAAACTTGAGTGGGATTGACCGCCCTGACCCTGATTTTGCCCTCTCCTTTCTTTAAATGTATGTGGTGCGGGTCCGCTGTGACACCACAAATATCTTGGCTGGCCTGCTGTGATACCACCACTACCGTGCTATTGTCTCTGTGCTACTGCACTGTACTGCTCCACCTGTATTGCCCCCACCTATTATAGTACACCTGGCCTCCCTGTATCTGGGGGATTAATTCATTTTAGGGGAGCTTGTGCAAATTCTCTTAGGAGCTTTTGCGTGCCCAAGAGTGCCCTGAACTTTTAACATGACCACATTTGAGGAATAGGTTGCTAAACCTAAAAGCAAGCCACTGGATAAGCTATTTATCTATATTTTATATATTCTAGCCTGCTCTCATTAAAAAACAGTTGGCTGAAAACTTGTGATAAAACCTTGGACAAATGTACATTGAATTTTCACGAAGGTTGTTTTTCTGCCTGAAGTCCTTTATGTGCATAGTCTGCAATTGTCCGCAATATGAACCATACCAGAAAAAAATAGAGCATATAGCCAGAATTATATAAGAGTATAACCATTTTATTCCATAAATATAACATACATTTAAAAAAACATGTAATTACAAGACTCTAGTGCAAACAATGTGGTATTGTAGAGCTCAACATGGAAGTTACTGAATGAAATGTAATGAAGTATAGAAAGACTGTACTGACTTTTTATAAATAAGTCATTTTATTGTGCAAACGCTAAAAAAAAGGACCAAACCTATATACATATGGTATCGCCGTAACCGTACCAACTCGCAGAATAAAGTAAAAATTTCATTTATAGCGTACGGTGAGCGCCGCAAAAAGAAAACCTAGAAAACGGTGTCAGAATTCCTGTTTTTTTGCTCAGGATTGCAAAAAAATTGAATAAAAAGTGATAAAAAAAAAAATCGCATGTACCCCAAAATGGTACCAATGAAAACTACAGATTGTCCCGCAACAATTAAGCCCTCACACGGCTCCGGTGGTGAAAAAATAAAAAAGTTCTGGCTTTCAGAATATGTCGATGCAAAATGTGCAGAGTGTTCCAAAAGCGGATAACATCGGGCGCCATTTATCAGTGCGACAATGGCCACACATCTATGAATTATTATTTATTTACCCCATTATTATACCCTCTTATTATGCCCTGATGTACTCCGTACAGATTACACATGCCCCCCACATTATAAACTGAAATACCAGCAAAACCCAAAACAGAAAAACTACCAAGCAAAATCTGCGCTCCAAAAGCAAAATGGCGTTCCCTCCCTTCTGAGCCCTGCAGCGTGCCAAAGCAGCAGTTTGCGCCCACACCTATGGCGTCGCCATACCCGAGAGAACCCGCTTAACGTTTTATGCACTAAAATGGAATATCGGTGGAAAATTGCAATTTTCCCTTTGAACCATCCGTTGCGCATTAACCCCTTTGCGCACTATGACTTAATTGCCCGTCATGGTGCGGCGGTTGATGTATGTAGCCGGCTCACGTGCTCTGCTCGCTCCATACGCTGCGGGTGTCGGCTGTGTATTACAGCAGGCCCCCTCGGTACTAACGGACAGGTACAGCGATCGCTCTGTTACAGAAGCCTGTAAGAATAACAATATACTGCAATACATTAGTATTGCAGTGTATTGTACCAGCGATCCAATGATCGCTGGATCAAGTCCCCTAAGGGGATTGATTAATAAAATGTGTAGAAGAATTATAGTTATTAGTAGTGAGAATTTTTTTTTTTTAAAGACAAAACACCTTTTCGCATTTTTCTTCTAAAGTAATGTAAAAAAAATGAACAAAAATGGTATCGCTACGTCCGTAAAAGTCCGAACTATTACAATATACCATTATTTAATTTGCACAGTGCACACCTTAAAAAAATTTAATAATTGAAACCGCCAAAATCGCTGTTTTTTTTTTTTTGTCACCTTCGCTCTAAAAAAAAAATGTAATACAACTTTTGAATCACTTTTTATGTACCAAAAAATGGTACCAATAAAAACTGCAGCTCCTCCCGCAAGAAATAAGCCCTCACACCACTCTATTAATGGAAAAATAAAAAAGTTATGGCTCTTGGAAAGCGGGGAGTGAAAATCTAAAATATGAAAGCAAAAAATGGATCAGTCCTGAAAGGGTTAATTAATTTCTAATAAAAAAACGTATGACCCCATGTGGGGTATTTCCGTACTCGGGAGACATTGCTTTATAAAAAATGGTTGTTTTTTTCCTTCTTTATCCCTTGTGAAAATGAGAAAATTCAAAATTTTAGTGGAAAAAATTTTGATATTCATTTTCGCGCCCTAATTCTAATACACTCTGCAAAAGACCCGTGGGGTGTAAATGCTCACTATACCCCATGAAAAATTCCTTGAAGGGTTTTCCAAAATGGGGTCACTTTTGGTGGGTTTCCACTGTTTTGGCTCCTCCAGTGCATTGCAAATGCGACATGGCACCAAAAACCATTCCAGCAAAATCAAAAATCCAAATTGCGCTCCTTCCCTTCTGAGCCCTGCTGTGGGTCCAAACAGCAGTTTATTACCACATATGGGGTATTGTCGTAATCGGGAGACATTGCTTTACAAATGTTGGGGTGCATTTTCTTCGTTATTCCTTGTAAATAATAAAAATTTCTATGTTTCAGAAAAAAGTAGATTTTAATTTTTAGACTAATTCCAATATAGTTAGCGAAAAACCTGTGTGGTCAAAATGCTAACTATACCCCTAGATAAATACCTTAAGGGGTCTAGTTTTCGAAATGGGGTCGTTTATGGGGAGTTTCTATCGTTCTGGCAGCTCAAAGCTTCTCCAAATGTACAGTGGGCCTAAAACATTTTCAAGCAAAATATGAGTCCAGAAAGCCTCCGGGTGCGCCCTTCCTTTTGGGCCCTGCCGTGTGTCCAAACAACGCATTAGGGCCACAATGTGGGTATTTTTGAAAACAGGAGAAACAGGGTGATAGATTTTGTGGTGTGTTTCTTCATTCTCATGTTCGCTTTATAAAGAAATCGGTCTTCAAACTGATACTTTTATGAAAAAAGTGAAATAATTTTTTTTTCACCTGATATGCATTACATTTAGCAAAGAACTGTGGCGTCAAAATAATTACTATACACCTAAATAATTACGTTATGGGGTCTAGTTTTCGAAATGGGGTAATTTATGGGGAGTTTCTATCGTTCTGGCAGCTCAAAGCCTCTCCAAATGTACAGTGGGGCCTAAAACATTTTCAAGCAAAATATGAGTCCTGAAAGCCTCCGGGTGCGCCCTTCCTTTTGGGCCCTGCCGTGTGTCCAGGCAGCGCATTAGGGCCACAATGTGGGTATTTTTGAAAACAGGGTGATAGATTTTGTGGTGTGTTTCTTCATTTTCATGGTCGCTTTACAAAGAAATTAATCTTCAAACTGATACTTTTATGAAAAAAAGTGAGTTTTTTTTTTCACCTGCTATGTATTCAATTTAGCAAAAAACTGTGGGGTCAAAATACTTACTATACCCCTAGGTAAATACCTTAAGGGGTCTAGTTTTCTAAATGGGGTCATTTGTGGGGGTTTCCATCACTCTGAGATTTATGAGCCTCTGAAAACCTGGCTTGGTGCAGGAAAACAAAATGTACTTCAAAATTTATAAAATGATTATTCAATTTGTAAGTCCTCTAAATTGCTGAAAATTTATTTTATTTTTTCAAAAGTGCTGCCAAAATAGAGTAAAGAGATAGAAATATATATTTAATTATAAAAATTGTACAGTATGTGTGTACATATGTGACATATTGCAGTTAAACATAGGGGAAAATGGTAATTTTTACAAAATTTCTTCAATTTTTCTATTCTTTAATTAATTTCCGCAAATCGTATCAGTCTACTTTTACCACTAAAATAAAGTACAACATGTGACGAAAAAACAATGTCAGAATTACTTGGATATTCAAAACTTTCACAGAGTTATTCTCTGATAAAGTCATACATACCAGATTTGACAAATCTGGCTTGGTCATAAAGGTATAAACATGCCCGGTCATTAAGGAGTTAAGCAAGTGAAATGCATGCTCGATCGTGTTGAGATCTGGTGATTGACTTGTCCATTGCAGAATATTCTACTTCTTTGCCTTAACCCCTTGCGTACCTTTGACGTAATAGTACGTCGCTGGCCGCTTATTCCAGCGTACCTTCGACGTACTATTACGGCGCAGGAATAAACTGTCACTATGTGAAATCACATAGTGACAGAACAGCGGCGGCAGCTGTCATTGACAGCTAACCGTCTCTGCTACCGGCCTGGGGACCAATTAGCAGTCCCCAATGCCGGCGATTGCTGTGATTGGTCAGTCTCTGAAGACTGACCAATCACAGCCGTCTGTTACATCGTCTGCAGGAGAAAGCTCCTGTCACTTTCTCTGATCTCCTCACTTCTGTGAGATACGTGAGGAGATCAGAGAAAGCGGTGTAAAAAAAAACAAAACACTTTTTGCGTATAGTAACGCCCTGAGGATGAAGCGGGCACAGGAGCTGTGCTCGCTCCATCTTCATCGGATGTCGGCTGTAATATACAGCCGACATCCCACTGCAACTACAGCGATCACTGTCCTCTCCGATCGCTGTAGTTTAACCCCTTAAATGCCGCTGTCAATAGCGACAGCGGCATTTAAGTGATTGCTACAGAGGGAGGGGGCTCCCTCTGCACCCCATTGCCCCCCCCCCCGCGAAAAATCGCGGGGTTCTGATGGTTGCAATGGCAACCAGGAAGCCTAGCAACGGCTTCCTGGTTGCCAGGTACGGGAGCCTATTAGGTCCTGCCCAAGGCAGGACGTAATAGGCTCAACTGTCAGTTGTAAAGTGACAGTTACAATACACTGCACTACATCAGTACATACAGAAGTAGTGCAGGGGATCAGAAGATCAGATCTTCCAGTCCCCTAGTATGTGTAAAATAAAAAGTGAAAAAAAAGTAAAAAAAAAAATTTAGATAAATAAATACAAGTTTTACATAATAAAAACAATAATCGCCTTGTTTCCCTGATCAAGCCCTTTATAATTAGAAAAAAAAGACAAAAACTAGACATAATAGGTATCGCCGCGTTCGTATCGGCCTGACCTAAAAAAATATAGTATTATTTATCCCGCACGGTGAACACCGTAAAAAAAATACCATAAAAAACAATGGCAGAATTTCCTTTTTTGGTCACGTTTCCAAAAAAATTGAATAAAAAGTGATCAAAAAGTCGCGCGTAGCCAAACATGGTACCAATAAAAACGACAGTGTGTCACGCAAAAAATGTATGTACTCCGCACAGATTACATATGCCCCCACATTATAAACTGAAACACCAGTAAAACACTAAACAAAACTACTACCAAGCAAAATCTGCGCTCCAAAAGCCAAATGGCGCTGCTTCTGGGCCTGGCAGTGTGCCCAAACAGCGGTTTATGACCACATATGGGGTATTACCGTACTCTGGAGAACCGCTTAACAATTTATGGGGCGTATGTCTCCAGTGGTACAAGCTGGGCCCAATGCATTGGGCACTGAAATAGCATATCTGTGGAAAATGTCAATTTTCAATCTGCAACATCCACTGTGCACTAATTTCTGCAAAACCTTTGGGGGTCAAAATGCTCACTACACTTCTAGATGAATTCCTTGAGGGGTGTAGTTTCCTAAATGGGGTCACTTCTCTGGAGTTTTCACTGTACTCGTACCTCAGCGCAATGCAACATGGCGTCAAAACCAAATTTTGTAAAATCTCCACTCCAAAAACGAAATTGCACTTTTTCAGTTTAGACCCTTGCCGTGTGTCCAAATAGCCGTTTACAACCACATATGGGGTATTTCCGTAATCAGGAGAAATTGTGTAACACATTTTGGGGTGTCTTTTCTCCTGTATTCCTTGTGGAAATGAAAAATTCTGAGCTAAATCTACAGGTTATTGGAAAAAAAAAATGTTTTCATTTTCACGGACCAATTCTAATAAAATCTATAAAACACCTGAGGGCTCAAAATGCTCACTACACCTCTAATTTAATTCTTTCTGGGGTATAGTCTCCAAATTGGGATCACATCTGGGGAATTTCTACTGTACTGGTACTTCAGGGACTCTGCAAATGCGACATGGCCCCCAGAAACCAATTCAGCAAAATCTGAGCTGCAAAATCCAAATGGTGCTCCGTCCCTTCTGAGCCCTGCCATGGGTCCAAACAGCAGTTTATTACCACATATGGGGTATTTCCGTAATCAGGAGAAATTGCTTTACAAATTTTGAGGTGCTTTTTCTCCTTTATTCCTTATAAAAATTAGAAAATTCTGTGTTTTTTCCCAAAAAAAGTCTCTTTTCATCTTCACAGACTAATTCCAATAAATTCAGCAAAAAACCTGTGGGGTCAAAATGATAACTATACCACTAGAAAAATTCCTTGAGGGGTATAGTTTCCAAAATGGGGTCACTTTTGGGGGGATTCCACTGTTTAGGTCCCTCCAGGGCGTTGCAAACGTGACACGGCACTGAAAACCATTCCAGTAAAATCAGAGCTCCAAAATCCAAATGGTGCTCCGTCCCTTCTGAGCCCTGCTGTGGGTCCAAACAGCAGTTTATTACCACATATGGGGTATTTCCGTAATCGCGAGAAATTGCTTTACAAATGTTGGGGTGCTTTCTCTCCTTTATTTCTTGCAAAAATTAGAAATTTTTACGTTTTTCCAGAAAAAAAGTAGATTTTCATTTTCACAGACTACAGAAAATATAGCAAAATACCTGTGGGGTCAAAATGCTAACTATACCCCTAGATAAATTCCCTGAGGGGTGTAGTTTAAAAAATGGGGGTCACTTTTGGGGGTTTCCACTGTTTTGGCACCACAAGACCTCTTCAAACCTGACATGGTGCCTAAAATATATTCTGAAAAAAGGAGGCCCCAAAATCCTCTAGGTGCTCCTTTGCTTCTGAGGCCTGTGTTTCAGTCCATTATCACACTAGGGCCACATGTGGGATATTTCTAAAAACTGCAGAATCTGGGCAATAAATATTGAGTTGCGTTTCTCAGGTAAAACCTTCTGTGGTACAGAAGAAAATGTATTACATATGAATTTTGTAAAAAAAAATGAAATTTGAAAATTTCAGCTCTACTTTCCTTAAATTCCTGTAAAACGCCTAAAGAGTTGAAACACTTTCTGAATGCTGTTTTGGATACTTTGAGGGGTGCAGTTTTCAAAATGGGGTGTTTTATGGGGGTTTCTAATATATAGGGCAATCAAAACCACTTCAGAACTGAACTCGTCCCTGAAAAAATCGCTTTTTGAAATTTTCTTAAAAATATGAGAAATTGCTGCTAAAGTTCTAAGCCTTGTGAGGTCATAGAAAAATAAAAGGATGTTCAAAAAACGATGCAAACATAAAGTAGACATATGGGGGATGTTAATTGGTAACTATTTTGTGTGGTATTACTATCTGTTTTACAAGCAGATACATTTAAAATGGGAAAAATCATAATTTCTTCATATTTTCGCTAAATGTTGGCGTTTTTCACAAATAAGCAATGAATTTATCGACCAAATTTTTGCACTAAACTAAAGTCCAATGTGTCACGAGAAAACAATCTCAGAATCAATTGGATAGGTAAAAGCATTCCGGAGTTATTACCACATAAAGTGATACATGTCAGATTTGAAAAAATGGGTCTGGTCCTCAAGGCCAAAATGAGCTGGGTACTCAAGGGGTTAAAAAACTCCTGGGTTGCTTTCGCAGTATGTTTTGGGTCATTGTCCATCTGTACTGTGAAGCTATGTCCAATCAACCTTGCTGCATTTGGTTGAATCTGAGCAGAAAGTAGACATTACACTTCAGAATTCATCCGACTGCTTCTGTCTTCAGTCACATCATGAATAAACACTAGTGACGCAGTGCCTTTGGCAGCCATGCATGCCTATGCCATCACACTGCCTCCACCATGTTTTACAGAGGATGTAGTTTCATAGAGGATCATGAGCCATTCCAAGCCTTCTCCATACGTTCTTCCTCCCATCATTCTGGTATAGGTTGATCTTAGTTTCATCTGTCCAAAGAATGATGATCCAGAACTAGGCTGGCTTCTTTACATGTTGTTTGGCAAAGTCTAATCTGGACTTTCTATTTTTGAGGCTGATTTAATGGTTTGCACCTTGTGGTGAACCCTCTATTTTTGCTGTCATGAAGTCTTCTCTTTATGTTAGATTTACATGCTGATACACCTACTTCCAGGAGAGTGGTCTTCACTTGGGTAGATGTTGTGAAGGGGTTTTTCTTCACCATAGAAAGGATTCTGCGATCATCCACCACTGTTGACTTCCGTGGGCATCCAGGCCTTTTGGAGTTCACGAGATCACCAGTGCACTCTTTTTTTTTTTTTTTTTTTTCCAAGAATGTACCAAACTGTTGATTTGGTCACGCCTAACATTTGTGCTATTTCTCTGATGGATTTCTTGATTTTTTTCAGCCTTATGATGGTTTGTTTCACTTGCATTGAGAGCTCCTTTGACCTCATGTAGGTTCACAGCAACAGCTTCCAAATGCAAATGCCACACCTGGCATCAACTCCAGACCTTTTACCTGCTTAATTGACGAAGGATTAACGAGGGAATAGCCCATGCAGCCCTTTAAAATAGCTTTTGAGATAATTGTCCAATTACCTTTTGGACCATTGAAAAAAAGGCAGCTACATATTAACCTCTTCTCGCGCTTCTCCGCAATAGTACGTCCTGCAGAGGGGTTAGTTCCCGCATCAGGACGTACAGTTGCGGAGTGGTTCCCAGCGCACACTGTCCTAACGGACAGTGTCCGGGAACTGGGAGGTCAGCTGTCCCCGACAGCTGACACTCCAGCCTTGCCGGTCAGGGGACCATCGCCGCTGATTTCGGCAATAAACCCCATAAATGCGGCGACGATTGTGTTCGCCACATTTAAGTGGTTTGAAGCACATCGGCAGCCCCCACGAAGTGATTGTGGGGGCTGCCGATGCTTGTCGTGTCAATCGGAGGTCAGACAATGACCTCCGGGTTGCCATGTACGGAAGCCTCGGAGGAGCAGCCTATTTTTTGGTCACCACCCCTCTCAAAATAGAGAATAAAAAGTGATCAAAAAGTCGCATGTACCCGAAAATAGTACCGATAAAAACTACAACCCGTCCCGCAAAAAACAAGCCCTTACACAGCTTTTTTGACTGAAAAATAAAAAAGTTATGCCTCTCAGAATATGGTGACACAGAAAATAAATTTTATAAAAAAGTGTTTTTATTTAGCAAACGCTGCAAAACCTAAAAATATACATATGGTATCGCCGTAATTGTACCGACCTGCAGAATAAAGTAATATTGTCATTTATGGTGCACGGTGAACGCAGCAAAAAATAACCTAAAAAACATTGTCAGAATTGCTTGTTTTTGGTCACCCGGTTTGCAAAAAAATGTAATAAAAAGTGATAAAAAAAATCGCATGTACCCCAAAATGGTACCAATGAAAAGTACAGATTGTCCCGCAAAAAATAAGCCCTCACGCGGTGGTGAAAAAATAAAGAAGTTCTTGCTCTCAGAATATGGCGATGCAAAATGTGCAGTGTTTTCTAAAAGCGGATAACATCCGACACCATTTATCAGTGCGACACCGGCCACACATCTATGAATTATTATTTATTTACCGCATTATTATACCCTCTTATTATGCCCTGATGTTCTCCGCGCAGATTACATATGCCCCCACATTATAAACTGAAATACCAGCAAAACCCAAAACAGAAAAACTACCAAGCAAAATCTGCGCTCCAAAAGCAAAATGGCGTCCCTCCCTTCTGAGCCCTGCAGCGTGCCTAAACAGCAGTTTGCGCGCCACATATATGGTATCGCCATACCCAAGAGAACCTGTTTAATGTTTTATGAGGTATTTGTCTTCAGTGGCACAAACTGAGCACAACATGTTATGCACTAAAATGGCATATCAGTGGAAAATTGCAATATTCACACCATCCGCTGTGCATTAACCCCTTTTCGCACTATGACTTAATAGCACGTCATGGTGCGGGGATTCATGTATGGAGCGGGCTCACGTGCTGAGCCCGCTCCATATGCTGCGGGTGTCGGCAGTGTATTACAGCTGACACCCGGGACTAAAGGACAGGAACAGCGATCGTGCGGTTATAGAAGCCTGTAAAAATAACAATATACTGCAATACATTGCAGTATATTGTACCTGCGATCCAATGATCGCTGGTACAAGTCCCCTAAGGGGACTAATAAAATGTGTACAAGAATTAAAGTTATTAGTAGTGAGAAAGAAAAAAGTTTAAAAAAAACAAAAATCTTTCCCATTTTTCTTCTAAAGTAATGTAAAAAAAGAAACAGAATTGGTATCGCTACGTCCGTAAAAGGCCGAACTATTACAATATACCACTATTTAACTCGCATGGTGAACACCGTAAAAAACTTAATTTAAACCGCCAAAATCGCTGTAGTTTGTTTTTACCGCACGGTGAAAGCTGTAAAAACGAAAACCCCAAAAAGTGGAATCAGATTTTTTTCCTAGATTTTCCTATTTTTTTTCAGTTTCCCAGTACTTTTTATGGCACCTTAAATGGTGTCACTAGAAACTACAACTCCTCGCGCAAGAGATAAGCCCTCACATCACTCTACTGATGGAAAAATAGAAAAGTTATGGCTCTTGGAAGGCAGGGAGTGAAAAACGAAAATATGAAAGCAAAAAATGGATCAGTCCTGAAAGGGTTAATTCAATGAAATAAACGTATGACCACATGTGGGGTATTTCCATACTCGGGAGAATTTGCTTTACAAAAATTGGTTGTTTATTTCTCCTTTATCCCTTGTGAAAATGAGAAAATGCAACATTTTAGTAGAAAAAAATTGTGATATTAATTTTCTCCGCCTAATTCTAATAAAAGACCCATGGAGTCTAAATGCTCACTATACCCCTAGAAAAAGTCCTTGAGGGATGTTTCCAAAATGGGGTAACTTGGGGGGTTTCTACTGTTTTGGTCCCTCCAGGGCGTTGCAAAGGCAGCATGGCACTGAAAAACAATCCAGCAAAATCCGTGCTCCAAAATCCAAATGGCGCTACTTCCCTTCTGAGCGCTGCAATGGGCCCAATCAGCAGTTTATTGCCACATATGGGGTATTGCCGTAATCAGGAGAAAATGCTTTACAAATGTTGTGGTTCTTTTTTTCCTTTATTCCTTGTAAAAATGTAAAATTTCTATGCTTTTTCAGAAAAAAAGTAAATTTTCATTTTCACTGCCTAATTCCACTAAATTCTGCAAAAAAACAGTGTGGTCAAAATGCTAACTATACCCCTAGATAAATTCCTTGAGAGGTGTAGTTTCCAAAATGGGGTCACTTTTGGAGGGTTTCCCCTGTTTTGGTCCCTCCAGGGTGTTGCAAACGCAACATGGAACCGAAAACCAATTCAGCAAAATCCGTGCTCCAAAATCCAAATGGCACTCCTTCCCTTCTGTGCCCTGCTGTGGGTCCAATCAGCAGTTTATTACCAAACATGGGGTATTGCCGTAATCGGGAGACATTGCTTTACAAATGTTGGGGTGCATTTTCTTTATTATTTCTTGTAAATATTAAAAGTTTCTATGTTTGTTCAGAAAAAAAGTAGATTTTCATTTTTACAGACTAATTCTAATAAATTTAGCGAAAAATCTGTGTGGTCAAAATGCAAACTATACCCCTAGATAATTTCCTTGAGGGGTTTAGATTCCAAAATGGGGTAACTTTTGGGGTGTTTCCACTGTTTTGGCACCACAAGACCTCTTCAAACGTGACAAGGTGGCTAAAATATATTCTAAAAAAAAAGGAGGCCCAAAATCCACTGGGTGCTCGATTTGCTTCTGAGGCCGGTGTTTCAGCCCATTATCACACTAGAGCCACATGTGGGATATTTCTACTGCAGAATCTGGGCAATAAATATTGAGTTGCATTTCCCTGGTAAAACCTTCTGTGTTACAAAAAAAAAATGTATTAGAAATGAATTTCGTCAAAAAAAATAAAATTTGTAAATTTCACCTCTATTTTGCTTTAATTCCTGTGAAACGCCTAAAGGGTTAAAACACTTTGTGAATGCTGATTCGAATACCTTGAGTGGTGCAGTTTTCAAAATGGGATGACTTCTGGGGATTTTCTAATATATTCTAATATATAAGGCCCTCAAAGCCACCTCAGAACTGAAATGGTCCCTGAAAAAATGGCCTTTTGAAATTTTCTTTAAAATATGACAAATTGCTGCTAAAGTTCTGAGCCTTGTAACGTCCTAGAAAAATAAAAGGACGTTCAAAAAACGATGTAAACATATGGGAAATGTTAACTAGTAACTATTTTGTGTGGTATTATTATCTGTTTTACAAGCAGATACGTTTACATTTAGAAAAATGCTAATTTTGGCACATTTTTTCTAAATTGTGGTGTTTTTCAGAAATAAATACCAACATTTTCGACAATTTTTTCACTAACAAAGTACAACATGTCATGAGAAAACAATCTCAGAATCGCTTGGATAGGTAAAAGCATTCCAACGTTATTACCACATAAAGTGACACGTCAGATTGGAAAAATCGGCTGGGTCCTGAAGGCCAAAACAGGCAGGGTCCTGAAGGGGTTAAAGATCCGTAATTCCTAAACCCTTCCTCAAATTAGGATGTGAATACCCTCAAATTAAAGCTGAGAGTCTGCACTTTAAGCCCATATTGATTATATAACTGTATATTCAATATGTTTTGGTAAACCGCTAAAATGCCAAAACTTTTGTCACTGTCCAAATTATTCTGGACCTAAGACTATAAGGAAACCCCATAGAAAACCAGCAAACGGCAGATTTTTCCTCTCTAATATTTTCTTAAATAAGATAACCGCTGAAAAGCTTGACATGCTAAATGCAAGTATTACCAAGAAAGCGGTTGAAAGAGTAATTAATCATTCTGCTAATGGAAAATTGCCAAGCCCAGACGGGTTCTGCAATGAAATTTATAAAGTCACAATAACACAACTATTAGACACACTGACTTTGCTTTATGGTTTTCTTATATCTACAGGAATATATATATGTGTGTGTGTGTGTGTGTGTGTGTGTGTGTGTGTGTGTGTGTGTGTGTGAAAACAGGAGAAAAAGCGCATATTAAAGTAATCCTAAAAAAACGTAAAGACCCACTGAGAAGGGGTTCATATCTCTGATGAATCAGGATGCAAAATATTTATCAAAAATATTGGCCGATAGAATGGCAAAAATAATGCTAGACTTAATTCATTCTTCACAGTTGGGGTTTATAAAGGGAAGAACTGGGGCATGTAACATAAGAAGGGCTATTACAATTTTGGATTGGGCAAAGGCTAATCCAGAACAAGCCAGGGGAAAACCATTGATGACTAATGATGCACAAAAAGCCTTTGCTAATGTGATGTGGTCCTGGCTTTTTAAGGTGATGTTTAAGATGGGCTTTAGAGGAAATATTATTAATGTTACAGTGAAGGAAATAAGAATTTGATCCCTTGCTGATTTTGTAAGTTTGCCCACTGTCAAAGACCTGAACAGTCTAGAATTTTTAGGCTAGGTTAATTTTACCAGTGAGAGATAGATTATATTTTAAAAAAAAACTGAAAATCACATAGTCAAAATTATATATATTTATTTGCATTGTGCACAGAGAAATAAGTATTTGATCCCTTTGCCAAACAAGACTTAATACTTGGTGGCAAAACCCTTGTTGGCAAGCACAGCAGTCAGACGGTTTTTGTAGTTGATGATGAGGTTTGCACACATGTTAGATGGAATTTTGGCCCACTCCTCTTTGCAGATCATCTGTAAATCATTAAGATTTCGAGGCTGTCGCTTGGCAACTTGGATCTTCAGCTCCCTCCATAAGTTTTCGATGGGATTAAGGTCTGGAGACTGGCTAGGCCACTCCATGACCTTAATGTGCTTCTTTTTGAGCCACTCCTTTGTTGCCTTGGCTGTATGTTTCGGGTCATTGTCGTGCTGGAAGACCCAGCCACGAGCCATTTTTAATGTCCTGGTGGAGGGAAGGAGGTTGTCACTCAGGATTTGACGGTACATGGCTCCATCCATTCTCCCATTGATGCGGTGAATTAGTCCTGTGCCCTTAGCAGAGAAACACCCCCAAAACATAATGTTTCCACCTCCATGCTTGACAGTAGGGACGGTGTTCTTTGGGTCATAGGCAGCATTTCTCTTCCTCCAAACACGGCGAGTTGAGTTAATGCCAAAGAGCTAAATTTTAGTCTCATTTGACCACAGCACCTTCTCCCAATCACTCTCAGAATCATCCAGATGTTCATTTGCAAATTTCAGACGGGCCTGTACATGTGCCTTCTTGAGCAGGGGGACCTTGCGGGAACTGCAGGATTTTAATCCATTACGGCGTAATGTGTTACCAATGGTTTTCTTGGTGACTGTGGTCCCAGCTGCCTTGAGATCATTAACAAGTTCCCCCCTTGTAGTTTTCGGCTGAGCTCTCACCTTCCTCAGGATCAAGGATACCCCACGAGGTGAGATTTTGCATGGAGCCCCAGATCGATGTCGATTGACAGTCATTTTGTATGTCTTCCATTTTCTTACTGTTGCACCAACAGTTGTTTCCTTCTCACCCAGCGTCTTACTTATGGTTTTGTAGCCCATTCCAGCCTTGTGCAGGTCTATGATCTTGTCCCTGACATCCTTAGAAAGCTCTTTGGTCTTGCCCATGTTGTAGAGGTTCGAGTCAGACTGATTAATTGAGTCTGTGGACAGGAGTCTTTTATACAGGTGACCATTTAAGACAGCTGTCTTTAATGCAGGCACAAAGTTGATTTGGAGCGTGTAACTGGTCTGGAGGAGGCTGAACTCTTAATGGTTGGTAGGGGATCAAATACTGATTTCTCCGTGCACAATGCAAATAAATATATATAATTTTGACTGTGATTTTTTTTTTTTTTTAATATAATCTATCTCTCACTGGTAAAATTAACCTAGCCTAAAAATTCTAGACTGTTCATGTCTTTGACAGTGGGCAAACTTGCAAAATCAGCAAGGGATCAAATACTTATTTCCTTCACTGTATACGATCAATGTATGAAAACCCGAAGGCACAGACATGTACATCTAATGTGATTTTTAAACATATAACCCTCCATAAGGGAACAAAACAGGGATATCCCTTATTATTTAATCTGTCTATAGAGCCTATTGCAGAGGCCATAAGACAGAACCCAGAGATAGATGGGATCGTTATAGGTGAGGAGGAATTAAAGATCAATCTCTTTGCAGATGATATAGTCCGATACTTCAGTGATTGTAATAAATTTATAGGGAAGGCAATGGAGTTGCTCTGGGGTGTGCATCCTATTCGGGGGTTCAGGATCAAAAAGGAGAAATGCAAAGTGTTTTTTCATAGTCCAGAGGAGGATGCATCCTCCCACTATACACCTAAACTGGGAGTTTTAAGAGCTAGGGATAAAATCATGTATCTAGGCATTTGGCTTGCTAGAAATGTGAATAAAATGTATGAATTCAATTATATTAAGGTAATACGAAAAATGAAGCAGGTGCTGGAAAGGTTGGAGGAATTACCATTGTCGATTACAGGAAGAGCTCATCTTATTATTCATTTCACCCGGATCCTGTACCCAATACAGACCCTCCCGTTCATGGTATCTTTCTGAGAATTTAAGGCAATTAATAGTTTTTTGGTTTTTTTTAAAACAACTTTTTTTTGAATTTTTCTAGACAGAGTAAAAGGTTACACGTGCAGTGTGTGATACACTGCTCAATACACAAATATAATAATGACAAAAGATTACTCTGTCTTTTAAGCATTACAAAGAAAGAAGAAAAATACAACAGAAAACAAATTCCTAAAATCCTTGTGCATCATGGGTAATCAATCATAAAAATTTGGTGTAATCCTCAATACAAGTTTGAGCAATGGTAGGTACTGTGGTATGACCCTGAAGGGTCTCCAATAAGAAACCAATTTTTCTGCTCAAATTGTGTTCGAAGTCGTTTGTATTGTGTCAAGTGGAAGGGTGGTAATAAATGGCGACCAAGCCTCAATGAACCTTTGGGTTAACCATCTCCTTGTCTGTGAAAACATTCAACCAATCCATTTAAGACAAGAATTGAATTTTAGCTTGAACCAAATATAAAGTTGGCAGCGTTGGTGTAACGTCTATGGCCAGGGCCCGTCATTCTGACTTACCCCTCGACGGCCGTGGCCACGGACCTGTGTGTTCTCTGCTAAGTTGTCCCCTAGTGAGACGCCGGCACTCACTTCCTGGTATCAAGATTGTCTCCCGGTCTTAAAGGGCCAGTGCACGCATAATTGCAGGAAGTCTGCACTCAAGCCCAGAATGTTACTGGACTATAAAATGGGCTCTGCCCTCTTGTTCTTTGCCTGAGCGTTGTTCGTTACCTAAAGTTTCTCGTGGTAATGTTCTCCTAGCGTCTTCCAGTTTCCAAGTGTTCCCTGTTCCTTTATCCTGTTTCCCGTGCTATCCTGATCTATTACCATGCTGAGCTTTTGTTGTGTTGTGCTGCATTCCACGCCTGTTCCGCTACTCAACGCCCGACGTCTACCTGCCGCTTTGTCCCAGCCTAGCCTGCCTTGCTACTGTCTGAGTTGCCACAAGTACCCTTTCTGGACTATAGACTCTGCACTATACGTTTGGTCAGCTGCCGTCCCGCTACGCGGTACGGTCCAGTGGGTCCACACCTCGCATCGTGACCGTACGCTCAGGCCATGGACCCTGCTGGTTAATTCAAGGGCATGTCACCCTCCCAAGCCATGCAGGCGGACCTGCAGCATCTCCGAGCAAGACAGGATCAACTTCTTGTGGCAGTGGACTCCATGGCACACCAGCTAGGGACACTAGCTGCTTCCCTTCCTGCCTCTATGCAAGCTCCTCAGATTGACCCTCCTGCTACACCTCCTGGCAGTTCCGACTTGGATCCTCGGTTCCCGCTGCCATTACCTTCTCGGTTGTATGGAGACGCAAGTTCGTGCTGGTGTTTCTGAACCAATGCTATATCCATTTTACCCTGCACGTCCGAGCATTTCCGTCGGACGGAACCAAGATCACCTTCATCGTGTCTCTACTTGCCCGCAAGGCCCTGGCATGGGCAAACCCTATCTGGGAGCGTCAGGTACCCAGGACCCAAGACTTCCAGGGGTTCATGCGGTTATTTCAGACTGTTTTTGAGGAGACAGGATGAGTCGTCGGCAGCCACTGCCATCTTTAACCTTCGCCAGGAGGACACCTCCCTGGGCGAATACACCATCCAGTTCTGGACCCTGGCAGGAGAACTATCCTCGAACAATGAGGCCTTGGTGGCATCCTTTTGGCATGGTCTATCGCCCGAGATCAAGGACGAATTTACGCTCAAAATCTGCCACCTGCCTTGGACAACCTGATTCTGCTTGCCACTCGGGTGGACATAAGGCTGAGGGAGAGATCTCATGAGGTTCTTCAGGAGAGATGGCCTCCTAGACTGACTCTTCCTTTCTACTGCTTTGCCTAAGGTTCCGATGCAAGTGGATCGGCCAAAATTGTCCGTCCAGTAGAAACAGTGCAGGCGCACCTCTGGTCTCTGTTTATATTGCGGCCTCGCTGGCCATGTCGTGCGTCTGTGTCCTCAGAAGCCAATAAAAAAACACCGGCGCCTAGGTTTGGTTGGAGAGACAACCCTGGGCGCTACTGCATTTAATAGAGAACTCTCAACCAAACAGTTCATTCCCGTGACCATCATTGCTGGCGAGAGGCCCCATCCGGTCTCTGCCTACCTGGCCTCTGGCTCTGCAGCCAATTTCATCTGCCAAGACCTGTGGATCTTCTGTTGCCCACTGTCCTGCTGGAAAGGCCGTTGATCGTTGCCTCGGTAGATGGACTGCCATTGCCTGACCCAGTTTTGTCTGTGACCAAGCCATTAAGACTTCAAGTGGGAGCTCTTCATTCTGAGCTCATCTCCCTGTTTGTCCTGTCCAAGGCCGTCAAACCCGTGCTGCTGGGTTTGCCTTGGCTCCGTTTGCACGCACCAGTCCTGGATTGGAACTCTGGAGAAGTTCTAGAGTGGGGTCTCGACCACTGTCTGGGTCATATCCAGCCACCGCAGCCTCCTCCACTTCAATCATTGGCGGGGTTACCTTCTTGTTTCTCCAATGTCTTCGATCAGAAGGAAGCTGGGACTTTGCTGCCACATCGAGCATATGATTGTCCGATCGTCTTGGTTCCTGAGTCGTCCCCTCCTCGCGGTAGAGTGTACCCTCTCTCCTTGCCAGAGACCCAGTCTATGTCTGCCTACATTAAAGAGAATCTGGAGAGGGGCTTCATTCGTAAATCCTCATCCCCAGCCGGAGCTGGGTTTTTCTTTGTCAAGAAGAAAGATGGATCCCTCCGACCCTGCATTGACTACTGAGGCCTCAACCAGATCACGGTGAAGAACAGGTACCCACTGCCTTTGATTTCAGAACTGTTTGATCGCATAAGGGGGGCAAAATTTTTTTCTAAACTGGACCTGCAGGGGGCCTACAATCTGATTCGGATTCGTCAAGGTGACGAGTGGAAGACTGCTTTTAATACTCGTTATGGGCACTATGAATACCTAGTTATGCCATTCAGCCTGTGTAACGCCCCCACAGTATTTCTAGAATTTGTCAATGACATTTTTTCCTGATCTCCTTTATGTTTGTGTTGTGGTGTATCTCGATGACATTTAGATTTTTTCCCCAGATCCAGTAACTCATCAGTCATGTCCGCCAGGTGTTGCTTCGTTTAAGAGAGAATCATCTTTATGCCAAGCTAGAGAAGTGTGTGTTTGAAAAAAAAGTCTGTTCCCTTCCTGGGCTATATCATCTCCGATCAGGGTCTGAAGATGGACACTGAGAAAGTAAAGGCTGACCTGAAGGGGCCACGCCCTCAAGGCTTAAGGGCCATACAACGCTTCCTGGGATTTGCCAACTTCTACCGGCTGTTCATTCCCAACTTCTCATCTTTGACCGCTCCCATCTCTACCCTCACTAAAAAGGGCATGAATGCCAAAGTATGGACTCCGGAGGCAGAAGCCGCATTTGAATCCTTAAAAAAAAGCCTTCACATCAGCCTCTATTCTTCATCATCCTGATGCATCCCTACAGTTTTCATTAGAGGTGGGTGCTTCCTCTGCTTGTGCATTGTTGTTCCAGAGAGGTTCGAAGGGCAAGACTGGCATGTGGCTACTATTCCAAGCTGTTTTCTTCCGCAGAGCGCAACTACTCGATTGGGGATCGGGAGTTACTGCCCATCAAGCTGGCTCTGCAGGAGTGCAGACACCTATTGGAAGACGCAGTCCATCCTATCCTGGTCTTCAGGGATCACAAGTACCTGACCTACCGACAGACGGCCCAGAGGTTGAATCCTCGTCAAGCCAGGTGGTCGTTGTTCTTTGCTAGTTTCCGGTTCAAACTCCACTACCGACAAGAATGTGAGGGCCGATGCCTTGTCAAGGTCATTTGAGACAGAGGACACTGTGGAGTCCCCACAGAATATTATTGATCCTTCCTGCATCTTCTCTGTGAACCCTATACAGGTTAGAGACATCCCTCCGGGAAGGACTTTTGTGTGTCTGGCAGACAGAGGAAGAATCATTCGCTGGGGTCACAATTCCAAGCTGGCAGGTCACGCGGGTGCTCATAAGACCCAGGATCTAATCGCGCACCAGTTCTGGTGGCCCACGCTGCCCAAAGACGTCATGGACCTTGTCTCCTCATGTATGGTATGCGCATCAAATAAAGTTGCCCACTCCAGACCAGCTGGTCTGCTCCAACCACTGCCTGTGCCGTTGCTTCTTGGCAGCATTTTGCAATGGACTTTGTCACGGATCTCCCTCCCTCTGCGGGTTGGGGTGTGATCTCGGTGGTGGTGGATCGATTTTCTAAGATGGCTAATTTTTTTCCCTTGACTGGTCTGCCTTCTGCTGAGTGATTGGCCGACCTCTTCATTCAACACATCTTCCATCTGCACGGCTTGCCCCTGCATATTGCCTCAACGTTTTGGAGAGCACTCTGCGGTCTCCTCGGTGTAAAGTTGGACTTCTCTTCGGCCTATCATCCCCAGTCCAATGGGCAAGTCGAGAGGGTTAACCAGATTATGGAGAACTATCTGCGTCACTTTGTTTTCAGACAGCATGATGACTGGGTGCAGCTGCTCCCGTGGGCAGAGTTCTCCTATAATAACCACACTACTGAGTCCACCACCTCCAGTCTGTACTTCATCGTCTACTGCCAACATCCTCGTATACCTCTTCCTGTCTCTACTATGTCCCAGGTGCCTGCAGCTGACTCGATCTTCAGGGACTTTCTGCAAATATGGCAACAGACCCGATCTTCTATCCTGCTGGCGGTGGACCGCATGAAGAGAAAGGCAGATACAAGAAGACGAGCTCCTGTTTCTTCCAGGTGCGAAGTTCTGGTTGTCTTCAAAGAATATCCGGCTGAGGGTGCCGTCCTGCAAATTTGCCCCTAGGTTCCTCGGACCCTTCGAAATCCTGCTACAGATTAACCCGGTGTCTTACAAGCTGCGGCTGCTTCCTACCCTCAAGATTCCTAACTCCTTCCATGTCTCCTTGCTGATGCCCGTGGTCCTGAACCGCTACTCCAGGACTCCTAGTTCCGCAGTGGTCCCTGGTGGCTCGTCCGGGACTTTCGAAGTAAGGGAGATTCTGGCCACCAAGAAGGTGGGAGGAAGGACGTTTTATTTAGTGGATTGGAGGGGGTTCGAGCCCGAAGAGAGGACTTGGGAGCCAGAGGAGAACATCGATGCCCCAGTCCTTGTGAGGAAGTTTCTCTCCCGCTCTGGGGGATACTGTAATGTGTATGGCCATGGACCTGTGTGTTCTCTGCTGCATCATCCCCCAGTAAGGCGCCGGCACTCACTTCCTGGTATCAAGCCTGTCTCCCGGAGAGCGCGCCCGTACGTGCACGGTCTTAATGGGCAGGTGCGCGCATAATTGCAGGAATTCTGCAATCAAGCCCAGAATGTTACCGGACTATAAAAGGGGCTCTGCCCTCTTGTTATTTGCCTGAGCGTTGTTCGTTACCCAAAGTTTGTTGTGCTAATGGTATCCTAGTGTCTTCCAGTTTCCAAGTGTTCCCTGTTCCTGTATCCTGTTTCCCGTGCTATCCTGATCTATTAGGCTGGGTTCACACGACCTATTTTCAGACATAAACGATGCCTCGTTTTACGTCTGAAAATAGGGCTACAATACGTCGGCAAACATCTGCCCATTCATTTGAATGGGTTTGCCGACGTATTGTGCAGACGACCTGTAATTTACGCGTCGTCGTTTGACAGCTGTCAAACGACGACGTGTAAATGGACTGCCTTGGCAAAGAAGTGCAGGACACTTCTTTGCCACGTAATTTGAGCTGTTCTTCATTGAACTCAATGAAGCACAGCTCAAGATTTACGAGTGTCTCAGACGCCTCGCAAAATGCGAGGAGCATTTACGTGTGAAACGAGGCAGCTGTTTTCTCTTGAAAACAGTCTGTCTTTTCACACATAAATGACAGCTAGCGTGTGCACATACCCTTACCGCACTGAGCTGTTGTGCTGCATTCCACACCTGTTCTGCTACTCCACGCGTGACGTCTACCTGCCGCCTGGTCCCAGCCTAGCCTGCCTTGCTACTGTCTGAGTTGCCACACGTACCCTTTCTGGACTATAGACTCTGTACTATACCTGTTTGGTCAGCTGCCGTCTCGCTACGCGGTACAGTCCAGTGGGTCCACACCCCGCATCGTGACAGTAGGATTTAGTCAGTGTTGTAGGATACTCTTCCTAACAGCTGCTGCCTAAAAACACATGAACTGCCTAGATATTTAGTCATTCTCTGAATTCCATACATTAAATAAAACCCAGTCAGGGGTAAAGGGAACAATAAATTGTAAGTGGTATGTATATAAGTTCTTCCTCCCATAATTCCCTAATTTTTGGGCCGTTCAAAAGATTGTGAAAAATGTTAGGATTTGGAAGACCACATTTAGCACACCCATATGAAGAACCTGGAGACATCTTGGATTGGATATATGGGTTGAAGTAAGCTCTGTGGAATATCATCATGGCATGTCCTGGTAACTACTGGGATGGCCTTTTGCAGTTTAAGTGTTGCATTCAAAACATCCTCTAGATTAGGAATATCCTGAGACCATATAGCAGAACCTTTTGTAAGTTTATCCCATTCTATAATTAATATAGCTTTTAATATATTCAAGGGAAAAGGGTAAGAATATACTTAACCCAGTTATATAAATCAATAAATGAAGGACTGGCTATCCCAGATATAAAAATATATATCATGGCATGTTTTTTTAAATATATAAGGGATTGGATAGTAAGAAGTAATATGGGGTTATCCCCCTCACACTCGAAATATCAGGATTTTGAAGACGTAGAAAGAGCTAGAGAGTTAATAGGTCTAAGAATTTTAAGGTATTGGAGGAGTATAGGCCTGAAAAATATAAGGGAGGTGGATGGGATGATAGACTTCAAAGAGATAAGAGAATAGTTTAGTCTACCTGAATATCATATTTATACCTATCTACAGATTAAGTCCTTATATAATACCATATGGGGACAACAGCTACAATCATTCAATGATTCGATAATAGATGAAATTTTTTTTTTTTTGTATTTCAAATTTTTTATTTTCAACAAAGAAAGTAAGGATACAGAAGGAAAAAGGGGGAGACGAGGGTACATCAATAAAATCGGAACACAATGTTAAATGTACACAGTTAACTCTACAAGTCTGCTAGATTTTTCAGAAATGTCAATATTTTGAAATACTTCTCACATCCACCATTGTCGAGATAGACTTGTACCATAAATTAACATCTCTTTGCGACATTTCTCTATACCCTCCTCCCCCCCCCCTATGACCATCTGTGATGATAGTCAAGAGACAGATGACAGAAAAAGAACAATAAGAAGAAAGGAAAAACAAAGAAGATTAAAAGATATGAGGGAAGAGGGGAGTCATCTCTCCCAGCTCTCTCCCCCCCCCCCCCGCAGCACGTCTCTACGAACCAAATATTTCTAAGAGTTCCCAGCATCATTCCCAACTTGTTCACCCATGATTTCCTTGTACCTGTCTGAGCTACAATATTCCAGCCAGTAGAACCATGTTTTCCGGAATCTACCTGCTTGATCAGGAGAGTGATGAAGCAACTCCTCCATTCTCCTAATATCTTGTACCCGCTTCAGCCATTGTCTAATCGATGGAGGCTCAGAGGACTGCCATTTCGCTGGAATACATGCTTTAGCTGCATTTAACAAGTGTCTCACCAGCGATTTCTTATACGTCCCTATGGAGATGTCATGGTGATGCAACAGAATCCACGCCGGATTGTCCCCCAGAGTGAGTCCCGTGATCTCAAATATGACGTCTTGTACTTCTGCTCAATAGGGTCAAAGACTGTCACAGCCCCAGAATATATGTAGTAGCGTACCTTCTTCCTTGCCACATCTCCAGCAGAGATGTGAAACCTCAGGGAACATTTTGTGAAGTGCATGTGTGACTCTGTACCACCGGGATAATATTTTATAATTCGTTTCTTGATAAGCATTACTAATAGACGCTTTATGTGAAAGGAGCATGACCTTCTCTTTTTGTTCTTGTGTTAGGGAGATCTTGAGATCCCGCTCCCATTTCGTGATAAACGGTGGCGTGAAATCTTCTACAGGAGAAATCAGTATACCATAGATTTTAGACAATGCTCGTTTCACATGTCCCGTCTGGGAACACATTGTTTCAAACTGGGTTAGTCTGCGATCATAAGCAGCAGGTGCAAGTATATAAGCCAAGTAGTGAGATAGCTGTAAAGTCTGCCACTGTGACGCTACCAGCATGCCCTCAGGTTCAGTGAGTTCCCTATTCCGTAGCCAAGTCGCCTGTCTTCAAAAGTGACAAATCCTAAAATGACCCTGTTGAAGCCAGTTCTTAAATGTCCCTTCCGATAATCCTGGTTCAAACTCTGGTGTCCCCAGGACCGGCGCGAGCGGCGAAGGTGCCGATGAAACCCCTTCCCTTCCCCTCACTCTCCTGAACACCTGTAGTGTTGAATATATAGTAGGGTGATCTCTCAGGGATTTTAGATGAGTCAAGGGTATCCATGGCAAGCATTTTAGTGGGAGGTCCGTAAAGCCTTGTTCCACATTTATCCAATCCTTAAGATAAAAGCATGGCGGCACCAGTCCACTATCCTAGTCAAGTGTATGGCTTGGTAATATTGCTCTACATCAGGCAGCCCAATCCCTCCATGACGTTTGGCAAGCACTAGGATTCTCCTCTGTAATCTCGGCGGTTTATCAGCCCATACAAAGGAAGTGATGTATTGATATACAGTTTTAAAAAAGGATGTAGGTAATTTAATTGGTAATGCCTGCATCGGGTATAGGAATCTGGGTAACACATTCATCTTAATAATGCTCACTCTCCCAAACCATGAGAACGTCCCCCTTGTCCATCGAGCCAAATCATTTCTCAATGTTTGTAACAGAGGTAAAAAGTTCAGCTGGAATGTCCGATCTATATTGGCCGGCAGCTGGATACCCAGATATTTGATCGATTCCCTCGCCCATCTAAAGGAAAAACTAGCCCGTAGGGAGTTCCCTAGATCATGTGGAGTATGTAGCATCATCGCCTCCGACTTCTGAAAGTTGATTTTCAGGTTGGACATTAGGCCATACTCTCGAAATTCCTTCATGAGATTGGGCATTGAAATGTGAGGAGAGGTCACGAAAAATAGCAGATCATCTGCATAAGCCGCCACCTTGAAAACTTTACCTCTCATGTTTAAGCCACTCACATTAACGTTGCCTCTGATCTTATATAAAAAAGGTTCCAGAGCTAAGGCGAACAGCAGGGGTGAAAGAGGGCATCGCTGTCTTGTCCCATTTATGGATCATAAACGGGGAAGAATAAGTACCATTTACTCTCACAGAAGCCAAAGGCGACGAGTATAGTGCTCCCACCCAGGAGCGCATGTTAGGTCCTACACCCAGATGTTCCAGAGTTCCAAATAAAAAAGGCCACCCGACTTGATCAAAAGCCTTTTCCGCGTCTGTGGATAAAATGACAGCAGGGCTCTTCTGTGAGTTGACCCAATGGACAAGGTTGAGAGCCTTAGTCATATTATCTCTCGCTTCCCTTGATGGGATGAAGCCTGTTTGGTCTCCGTGAATTACGATAGTCATCAATGGGGCTAGCCGATTAGCCAATATTTTAGAAAACAATTTCAGATCTACATTAAGTAACGAAATCGGTCTATAGCTAGCACATGAGGAGGGATCCTTGCCATCCTTCGGGATAACCACTATGGTGGCCTTCAGTGAATCTGAAGGTACCGAGCTGCCTGATGATATCGCATTAAGAGCCCCCAAAAAGCCATCTGCTAACTGATCCAGGAACATTTTATAGTAACCCACCGTCAGTCCGTCCGGGCCTGGGGCCTTACCCTTTTTTGTGTCCTGCAAAGCTTCAGAAAGTTCTTCATGAGTGATTGGATGATCTAAGGTGTCACATGCATCCTCAGGTAGTCGTGGGAAACCTGAGGAGGATATATATTCCTGTATAGCTACCTTCATGGGAGGCGAATGAGGTGTTAATTGGTATAGTGAGGAGTAGAATTCCCGAAAGGATCGGGCTATCTCCCTCGGGGAGGTTATCTTTGCCCCTGTCTGGGAGGTAATATGAGGAACATAAGCCGAGGCTCTCTGGGTTCTCAAGGCATTTGCCAGAATTTTCCCCGGTTTATTTCCATATTCATAAAATATTCCCCGACACTTAACTAATGTGGCTTTAGCCTTAACTTCATAAAGAGCTCTAAGTTCTTCTCGAAGTGACAGCAAAACTCCCCTAGTTTCTGAGGTCTGACAATGTTTATGTTTGACCTCTATTTCGCCAATCTTGGTCAACAGGTCACTTGTTTTTGCCACTCTCTCTCTCTTGAGCCACGCCCCCCACTTGATGAAAAAACCTCTTATGTAGCATTTATGGGCCTCCCATAATATGAGCGGATTTGCCACTGAGCCAGTATTGGTAGCGAAGTAGATCTCCAGCTCACGACGAATTTCAGCTTGAGCCTCAGGATGTTGAAGTAAAAACTCATTGAGTTTCCACCGACCTTGTGCATGTGAGGGCGGGGCGAAAGAGAGAGAGAGCGCAATTGGCGAATGGTCTGACAAAGGTGATGTGTGAATGTCTGCCCCCACTACTCTATCCAGATGGAAATGACTGATGAAAAAATAGTCTATTCTGGAAAACATATCATGAGTTGCTGAGTAATATGAGTAATCCCTAGCTCCCGGGCACAGAGTCCTCCAGACATCCACTAGTTGTTGATCATGAATAGTTTTCCTAATGGAGCTAAGTTGAGAGTAAGGAAGATGGGAGGCGCCCCTTGAGACGTCTAGGTGAGGTTCCATTGCTACATTAAAATCCCGTCCAACTATAATCATACCGTCCCCAAAAGTCTGGAGCTGTTCCAAATATGCCGCTAGAGCCGCTGATTGCCCCGTGTTTGGTAAGTACAGGTTAGCTAGTGTAACTGCCTGTGAGAATAGAGTGCCCTTGACAAACAGAAATCTACCCTGAGGGTCTGCCAATGAATCAGTGAAGATCCAAGGTACATGTTGTGCAATGAGAATACTCACACCCCTAGATCTGGCATCCTCTGAGCAACCATGATAGCAATATGGAAAACGTCTATTGGAGAACCGTGGTACCTTATCTTTCCGGAAATGTGTTTCTTGAAGAAACGCCACCTGAGTTTTAAGTCTCCACAGTTCAGCAAGAATCATGGAGCACTTCTCCGGAGTCCTCAGGCCTCGGACATTGTAGGAGAGCAACTTCGTATCTGTGTTCATAGTTCCCAGGTGCTGCGAGGGAAGAAACCGAAGGGAGGGAAGGAGAAAAAGGGAAGAAAAGAAAAGAAACAACAATAGGAATCGAAAAAACAGATAAGTAAGTAAGGATAATCAGGGAATTCTCTAAGGAAGGTTAAAGAAACCGAGGGTACTCAGCCAGCGAGACACCTCGGAGGGAATACCTATAGGGGAGAGTTGGTAAGGAATCTAAGGAAGTGGAGACCACCTCCCGTGTAATTGTCTGTAACTAGTACACCTTCAGCGAACACAAACATCCACCTCCAACCTCTATTAGTAATTCACCAGGGAGATCAATGGAGTGAAGCTACTTCAAAACTTGTAACAATAAAGGTATAGCCCTACTCCGTAGGAATCTCAAACCCCTTCTCCGCCCTGACTAACTCGTTCCCGCCCATAGGCTCACAAACTCCATAAGGAGCCTAACCCCAGGTACCAGCTCCTGCAGCGACACTCATGACCACATAAGTTTCCTTCACCTTGTGCAATGGAATCCTAGAATTTCTCTCGCCCTCAGAGGGTGCTTATGAAACGTACTCCATTACCCATAACCGACGTCTCCCTACACATTAAGTCCCAACTAATAAAACCTAACTCAACTATGTGGCATAATCCTATGCATATCCCATCAGATGACATACCATGAACCCTGAGGCCCGCATTAACCAGCTGCGTGAGTGACTCTATCTCTTTCCCCCTAACCACGTATAGACCGCTCCGTGATTTGTTCTGAGAGAGATATCTAGCTACTAGATAAACATTTTTAGGTAACTATTCCTTTAAGCATGACTCCATTTATAAGGATACATTATCTGACCCGCTAGGCCCAAAATCAGGAAACCGAACATTTACACCAGGATGAACAAGGAGTCCTGTGTCATGTGTAATCCTGCCTCCACAGTACGGCAAGACAATCCCAGATCTTGGATTCCCTTCTATGGCAGTTGTTGCCTCGCCGGTCTGATGCGCTGCGGTCTGGGTTGAAGAGGGTCGATAGGGCGGTTTCTGCTGCATCTTGTAGGACGATAATTCTAGGATGCCTCAATCCAGTCCGGAATGGCTCTCGGTGGGACTTCCAGGAAGACAAAAAGGGCGGGTAGATCTTGTGGCGAATGGATAGCAATCACCCAGCCTTGTTTCTTGACAATGAGGTGGAACGGAAAACCCCACATATATGTCGCTTCAGCCTCTCTGATGATATCCAGCAGTGGTCTCATAACCCGTCTCATATGCAGTGTACAAGCTGATAGGTCAGGCAAAATATGAATTTCAGCCCCCTTAAATTTCACTTGGCCCATGGTGCGCATTTTACGCATTAAATTTTCCTTCACTGTAAAGTAGTGAATCCTACATACAATGTCCCGTGGACGATCTGGATCTACTGACACCGGGCCCAACGCTCTGTGTACCCGATCCAATTCTATGTGATTGTTCAGCAGCTCTCCCAGGATACCGTTAAACAGTTCTACCACTATTGCGCGTAGATTATGACCTTCCTTATCCTCCGGTAGTCCCCTAATATGGACATTATTGCGCCTGTTGCGGTTCTCCAGATCATCATGGTCCAGAGTCATAGCTTGGATTAATGCCTGTTGTGAGCGCAGTTGGTCCTCCATCCTATCCAATCTGTTGCCATGAGAAGATGTCTGTTGCTCAATGGCTGAGACCCTAGAGCACATTTGCTCAACCGTACGGTTCACCTCCTCTAAACACGTACGTTGCATTTTCTCCATTCTTTCCAGCATGGTGTCAAAAAAGCTCTGGGATGGGAGATGTTTAAGGGCCTCCTCCAGCTCTGATCGTGTTAATGGTGTCTCCATGCAAGGCGGGGAGACCGGGCCCGGCGACCAAGAACTTCCCTCATGGGATCTCTCCGGACTAGGGCTGGTGACCTGGGCACTCTCCAGGGTTTTATAAGGGGTTGACACACCTGGTAGCTTGTGGGAACGGGCTGATGTCGTCGTACTCGGTCGTTGATGCGTTCCACATGCGGCTGCGGCCACCATGTTGGCTTCCTCCTGCTTCTGAGAAATACGTGGCCGTAGGAAGCGAGACAGTGAGGATGCCGGAATATTTTTGTCCACGGTCTTCAGAGGTTTCCCTCGGGGCATAACGCGAGGTGCCGGGTTGATGGTAAGTCACTGAAAGCGTTAATGTCACAGGTTAAATCACGGTCGGCGGGAGCTCCTGAAAATGCGACCATCTTCCTGACATGCCGAGACCACGCCCCCAATAGATGAAATTTTATGTTTTATTTCCTGAAAATAGAGGAATTAAGCAAAAGAGGGCTCGCTTCACATATTAGAAAATGGAAAATCTATTTGGAGACAACTGTAAAGAGAAGTGTTTAATGTATCTATATTTATATACGTGTATATGGGTGCAGCTATTGTTCTTAAGACAGTTGGCTCCGGCTTGCTGAAGATTTCCTTTGTTTCTCTTGCCTCTTACACTCTGGGGGGGGGGGAACATAAACAGTGAAGCAATTCTGTATCGTATCCCCCCGACACAGGAGGTTCTCAAGGCCTGCCCCCACCCCCCTGCATGTGCATGAATATGTGATGTCATATAGAAGTGCACAGACAGGGTATAAGTGGGGCCACAATCCTACACTTCCCTCACTTGTTTCCTGCTTCACCAACGGACCTCTCCTGCCCTGCTTGTTCCTGCCTCTCACCGCCAAAAATGTGGTATAGTATCCCCTCTCCCCTTCCACGTGTAGCAGCAGCTACATTTAACCCTCATCACTTAACCCTTCACCTCTCTCCCTGGTTTAACCTCTTACCTCTCTCCACCCTACACAACGAGCATTTCCTTGGTTTTACCCCTCACCTCTCAAGCCTACACAACGGATATTTCCCCTAGTCACTCTCCTACCCTTCTCCCCATAACCCCTACTTCCCCTGGTAACCCTTTTCCTGATCTACAGATTTTCCCTGGTATTTAACCCGCTAGTAACAGGGACAGTTAGCGCAAGGTGGGGGTGGGGCACAGAAGCATGAGTGCACTGTAACTTGTATGTATGTTTAGTTAAGTGGGTGGGTTTTAGTATAGTATTGTAATAAAAATTGCTTTTATTATACTATTGTGTCGTGAATTACAACGTGTACATATACACTTAGGGGCTAAGAAGATAGTTAGCGTTAATACAAAGGAAAGGTAGGGAAGCTAGGT
The DNA here is from genome assembly GCF_050947455.1 of Rhinoderma darwinii. Classification (NCBI taxonomy): domain Eukaryota; kingdom Metazoa; phylum Chordata; class Amphibia; order Anura; family Rhinodermatidae; genus Rhinoderma; species Rhinoderma darwinii. The sequence continues at coordinate 138,685 of NW_027461645.1, forward strand.
ATAACCCTAGTGACGCTAGTATAAAGGTGGTAGTAATAGTGGGTGACACTAGCCCAATGAACCCCACTGTTATTCCAACCCTTTAACAACAACTTTACCATATGAGGCGGTTAAAGAAAGGATAATCAAAGGTCTGATCATAATCAATAATATATGCAAGTCAGACGTTGCATTTATGATGCATTATAATACTTACGTGGCGTATAACTTGCCACTGGGGGAGTACATTGAAGGATATAAACAGCAATGCCCCAAATGTGGACAACTATGGACCAACTTGATGCATTGTTTTTGGGAATATAAAAAGTTAAAACTGTTTTGGGAGGAAGTAAAAGACTTGGCCTATTGTCTGGGTTGGACTGAGTGTATTCTCGACCCATAGCTATGTTTACTGCATTACGAGGGGGAAAAAAAGAAAGGGGAAAACCCTAACAAATTCTTCCTATGCTGTTATTAGTGGCAAAAAAAAATATTTTGAGACATTGGCTGTTTAAAACGACCCAATTAATGAGGTAATTCAAGATCTTAAAATCTTAATCAGAATGGAAAGACGGGATCTTCTTTCAGCCGAGCCTAAGAAGGAAAAATATTTTCAACAGAGGTGGGGAAAGTATTTGGATAAAAAATTAGATTCAGAAGAACAGAACATTATATTGTACAACTTTAAATATAACCCTTTAGATGGGAATAAGTAAGCATATGAACAGTAAAAATGTATCCACTTTATTAGTTTTTTTATCTATATATATATATATATAGGTGTTTATGGGGAGGGAAGGTATTGGTCGGTGGGAGAATTTTTATAGATTGAATTTTTTTATGGAATATTGCTTTTTATGTGTGATTCCTTTTTTATAAACAGTATGTAAGAACATGTAAAGGTAAAAAATGATCAATAAAAAAAAGGGGATGATGCTTGAAACACGTGCAGTCATCATTGCTTTGCATCACAAGGGCTTTACAGGCAAGGACATTGCTGCTTGTAAGATTGCCCCTAAATCAACCATTTATAGGATCATCAATAACTTCAAGGAGAGAGGTTTAATTACTGTGAAGAAGGGCGCCCAAAAAGTACAGCAAGAGCCAGGACCGTCTCCTAAAGAGGATTCAGCTACGGGTTTCTTTCAACACTAGTGCACAGCTTGCTCAGAAATGGCAGCAGGAAGGTGTCAGTGCATCTGCACACACGGTGAGGCAAAGGCCTTTGGAGGCAGGCCTGCTGTCAAGAAGGGCAGCAAAGAAGCCACTTCTCTCCAAGAAAAAAATCGACAGACATTCTGAAGGACGTAGAGTGATTGGACTGCAGAGGACTGGGGTAAAGTTATTTTATCTGATGAAGCCCCCTTCATACTGTTTGGGATATCTGGAAGAATGATTGTCCGTAGAAGAAAAGGTGAGCGCTCCCATGAGTCCTGTCTCATGCCAACATAAAGCATCCTGAGACCATTCACGTGTGGGGTTGCTTTTCATCCAAGGGATGAACACTGCCTATGAACACTTCCATGAAAAAAGAATGGTATCTAAACATCCTCCAAGAGCAACTTCTCCCAATGATACAGGAACAATTTGGTGATGAGAAATGCTTTTTCCAGCATGATGGAGCACCATGTCACAAGGCAAAAGTGATAACTAAGTGGCTCGGTGAACAAAACACTAAAATTTTTGGTCCATGCCAAGTAAACTCCCCAAATCTCAATCCCATTGAGAACCTTTGGTCAATCCTCAAAAAGCTGGTGGACAAACAAAAACACAGAAATTGTGATTGGGCAAGAATGGGTTGTCATCAGTCAGGATTTGCCCCAGAAGTGGATATCCAGCATGCCATGGCGAATTTCAGAAATCTTGAAAACGATGGGTCAACGCTGTAAATATTGAGTCTTTGCATAAACATGATGTATTTGTCAAAAAAAGTTAAACGTATGAAATGCTTATAATTGTACTTCAGTATACCATAGAGACATCCAAACACTGAAACAGCAAACTTTGTGAACAGCAAACTTTGTGAAAACCAAAATTTGTGTCAATCTCAAAACTTTTGGCCAAGACTGTAATATAGGCCATTTCCTTTCAAAAAGGCCAAACTATGTATGTATTTAAACGTACATGCATCCAGTATTAAATTTGTGTTTAAAAAGTTTTAACCTCTTCCCGCACACGGACGTGACTGTACGTCCAAATAGCAAGTGATTTCCCGCACTCGGGCGTACAGTTACGCCTGGCAGATAAAGCGAGCACAGGAGCTGTGCGCGCTTTATCTTCAGCGGCTGTCAGCTGTTATACACAGCTGACATGCCGCTGCGATGGCTGTTACCGCCGATCGCAGCCATTTAACCCCTTCAATGCGGCTGTCAATGACGTCCGCCGCATTGAAGTGGTTTACAGAGGGAGGGAGCTATGGAAACCAGTAAGCCGTTACTAGGCTTCCTGGATGCCAAGGTACGGTAGCCTATTAGGTCCTGCCCGAGGCAGGACCTAATACGCTAAGGGTATGTGCACACACACTAATTACGTCCGTAATTGACGGACGTATTTCGGCCGCAAGTACCGGACCGAACACAGTGCAGGGAGCCGGGCTCCTAGCATCATACTTATGTACGATGCTAGGAGTCCCTGCCTCGCTGCAGGACAACTGTCCCGTACTGTAATCATGTTTTCAGTACGGGACAGTAGTTCCACGGAGAGGCAGGGACTCCTAGAGTCGTACATAAGTATGATGCTAGGAGCCCGGCTCCCTGCACTGTGTTCGGTCCGGGACTTGCGGACGAAATACGTCCGTCAAATACGGACGTAATTAGTGTGTGTGCACATACCCTAACTGTCAAATCAAGAATGACAGTTACGATGCACTGCACTACATAAGTACATACATAAGTAGTGCAGTGCATCGTAGCGGGGATCAGAAGACCAGATCTTCAAGTCCCCAGGTCAGTGTAAAAGAAAAAGTAAAAAATGTAAAAAAAAATGTGAAAGAAAAATAAATAAAAGTAAATAAATAATAAAAACAACTGATCAACTCCTTTATTATTAGAAAAAAAATGAAAATATGAAAAAAAAAGTAAACATATATAGGTATTGCCGCGTTGGGAACGGCCTGATCTATAAAAATATCACATTATTTTTACCGCACGGTGAAGACCGTAAAAATTTTTAATAAAAAACAATGACAGTATTTTATTTTTTGGTCATCTTGTCTCAAAATTTTTTTAATAAAAAGTGATCAAAAAGTTGCAAGTAACGCACAATGGTACCAATAGAAACTACAATTCGTCACGCGTAAAACAAACCGTCCCGCAGCGATATCAACTAAAAAATAAAAAAGTTATGGCTGTCAGAAAATGGCGACACTAAAACATGATTTTTTTTAGAAAAGAGTATTTTTATTGTGGGAACGCAGTGAAACATAAAAAAATGAAATAAATTTGGTGTCGCTGTAATCGTATCGCCCTGCAGAATAAAGTTAACATGTTGTTTATACTGCACAGTGAACACTGTAAAAAAAAAAAAACCCAAAAAAAATGTGCTAGCATTGCTGTTTTTTGGTTTCCTCATCTCCCAAAAAATGGAATAAATATTGATAAAAAAATCGCATGTACCCCAAAATGGAACCAATAAAAATTACAGCTCGTTCCACAAAAAACGCGCCCTCACACAGCTCCGTCACCGGAAAAATAACACGTTATGACTCTGAAAACGCAATGATGCAAAATGATGCTAAATGACGACCCAGACTAATTTTTAGGTCCAGTAGAATTTCACTAAATATCCAACATCGTCATTTGCTCGACCCCATAGGTGGACCCTGTAGATGCAGCGGAGATGAGGAAACTTTAGGGCCTTGTGCGGCTTATAGGGCTAGTGAAGACGTCAGATATAAGGCAACACTGGAGCACAGATATTTTGTATAATACCCAAAAACCCGGCCTGTGCATAAAGGATTGGTTCAAAGCGTACCACACCAATCCATGGATTATTCATTCTCCCCATTATTACATCATCCTATTATGACCTGATGCACTCCATCCATATTACATATGCCCTGATGTACTCCACAGTTTACATATACCCTGATGTACTCCACCCAGCTTACATATACCCTGATGTACTCCGCCCAGCTCACATATGCCCCCACATTATAAGCTGAAATACCACTAATACACCAAGCAAAATCTGCGCTTCAAAAGCCAAGTGGTGGTCCAACGGAGCCTGGCAGTGTACCCAAACGGAAATTTATGACCACATATGGGGAACTACTGTATTCTGGAGAACCTGCTTAACAATTTATGGGATGTGTGTCTACGGTGGTACAAGCTGGGCACAACACATTGGGCACTGAAATGGCATATCTGTGGAAAACGGCAATTTTCAATCTGCAACATCTATAGTTTACTAATTTTTGCAAAACACTTGTGCGGTCAAAATGCTCACTACACCCCTAGATCAATTCTTTGAGGGATCTAGTTTCCAAAACGGGGTAATTTTCAGGGGTACCACTGTACTGGTACTATAGCTCAATGCAACATGGTGTCAAAAAACGAATCTTGTAAAATCTCCACTCCAAATACTAAATGGCGCTCCTTCCCTTTAGAGCGTTGCTGTGTGTCCAAATTGCAGTTTATGACCACATGTGGGGTATTTCCGTACTCCGGATAAGTTGCTTTACAAGTGTTATGGTGCTTTTTCTCTTTTATTTGTTGAGAAAATGAAAAATTTTGAACTAATGCTACATGTTATTGGAAAATAATGTAATTTTTCATTGTCATTGCCCATTTGTAATAAAATCTATGAGACACCTGTGGGGTCAAAATGCTCACTACACCTCTAGATGAATTCCTCAATGGGTGTAGTTTGCCAAATGGAGTCACTTTTGGCTAGTTTCCACTGTACTGGTACCCAAGGGGCTTTGCAAAAGCGACATGTTGCAGAAAAACCAATCCAGCAAAATCTGCTCGCCAAATGGCGCTCCTTCCCTTTTGATCCCTGATGTGTATTCATACAGTGGTTTATTACCACATATGGGGTATTTCCGTACTCTGGAGAAGTTGCTTTGCAAATGTTATGGTGCTTTTTCTCCTTTATTTGATGAGAAAATGAAACATTTTGACCTAAAGCTACATCTTAGTGGAAAAAAATGTAATTTTTACTGCACAATTCTAATAATCTATGAAACACCTGGGGGCTCAAAATGCTCACTACACCCCTTGTTGAATTCCTCTAGGGGTGTAGTTTCCCAAATGGAGTCACTTTTGGGGGGTTACCACTGTACTGGTACCTTAGGAGCTTTACAAATGAGACATGGTGCCGAGAAATTAATCCAGCAAAATCTGTACTCCAAAAGCTAAATGGCGTGCCTTCCCTTCTGAGCCCTGATGTGTATTCATACCGTCGTTTATTACCACATATGGGGTATTTCCGTACTCTGGAGACGTTGCTTTACAGATGTTGGGATGCTTTTCCTCATTTATTTGTTGAAAAAAAAATAATTCTGAGGTAAAGCTACATCTTATTGAAAAATAATGTCATTTTTAATTTTCACTGCCCAATTCTAATGAAATCTATGAAACACCTGTGTGGTCAAAATGATCACAACACCCCTAGATGAATTCCTCTAGGGGTGTAGTTTCCCAAATGGAGTCACTTTTGGGGGGTTTCCTTTGTTTTTGCTCCACAAGACCTCTTCTAACCTGACATGGTGCCTGAAATATAATTTAAGAAAAGGAAGGCCGAAAAATCCACTAGGTGCTCCTTTGCTTCTGTGTCTTTTGTTTCAGGCCCGTAGCGCACTAGGGCCACATGTGGGATATTTCTAAAAACTGCAGAATTAGGGTTTATTCGGTATTACAGGGAAAATGGATTAAGATGGAATTTCTGCAAAAAAAAATGAAATTTGCAAATTTTCCTTCCACTTTGTTTTAATTCCTGTGACACGCATAAAGGGTTAAGAAACTTTCTAAATGCTGTTTTGAATACTTTAAGTGGTGCAGTTTTTAAAATGGGGTGATTTGTGGGGGTTCCTAATATATAAGGCCCTCAAAGCCACTTCAGATCTGAACTGTTCCCTAAAAAAATAGCCTTTTCAAATTTTCTTGAAAATATGAGAAATTGCTGCTAAAGTTCTAAGCATTGTAACGTCCTAGAAAAATAAAAGGATGTTCAAAAAAATGATGCAAACATAAAGTAGACATATGGGAAATGTTAACTAGTCACTATTTTGTGTGGTATAACTATCTATCTTACAAGCAGATACATTTGAATTTAGAAAAATGCTAATTTTTGCAAATTTTCTCTAAATTTTGGTGTTTTTTACAAATAAATATTGAATTTATCGACCAAATTTTTTCACTAACATAAAGTACAATATGTCACGAGAAAACAATCTCAGAATCGCTTGGATAGGTAAAAGCATTCCGGAGTTATTACCACATAAAGTGACACGTCGGATTTAAAAAATTGGTGTCATAAGGTCCAAAAGTGGCTGGGTCCTTAAAGAGGCTCTGTCACCAGATTTTGCAGCCCCTATCTGCTATTGCAGCAGATAGGCGCTGCAATGTAGATTACAGTAACGTTTTAATTTAAAAAAAACGAGCATTTTTGGCCAAGTTATGACCATTTTTGTAGTTATGCAAATGAGGCTTGCAAAAGTCCAAGTGGGTGTGTTTAAAAGTAAAAGTCCAAGTGGGCGTGTATTATGTGCGTACATCGGGGCGTTTTTAATACTTTTACTAGCTGGGCGCTCTGATGAGAAGTATCATCCACTTCTCTTCAGAACGCCCAGCTTCTGCCTGATCACTGCTGTGACGTCACTCACAGGTCCTGCATCGTGTCGGACGAGCGAGGACACATCGGCACCTGAGGCTACAGTTGATTCTGCAGCAGCATCAGCGTTTGCAGGTAAGTAGCTACATTGACTTACCTGCTAACGCCGAGGCTGCTGCAGAATCAACTGAAGCCTCTGGTGCCGATGTGTCCGACACGATGCAGGACCTGTGAGTGACGTCACAGATCTGCACTGCCAGAAGCTGGGCGTTCTGAAGAGAAGTGTATGATACTTCTCATCAGAGCGCCCAGCTAGTAAAAGTATTAAAAACGCCCCGATGTACGCACATAATACACGCCCACTTGGACTTTTACTTTTAAACACACCCACTTGGACTTTTGCAAGCCTCATTTGCATAACTACAAAAATGGTCATAACTTGGCCAAAATTGCTCGTTTTTAAAAAATAAAAACGTTACTTTAATCTACATTGCAGCGCCGATCTGCCGCAATAGCAGATAGGGGTTGCAAAATCTGGTGACAGAGCCTCTTTAAGGGGCTAATCAACATAGAAAAAAAAATTGTTGTGTTTAGTGGAAAATAGAAATATTCCAGATCCTGTTTGAAGGGATTATCCAGAGAAAAAAAAAATTATGGCCTATCCTCAAGATAGGAAATCTCATCGCAAACAACCCATCTCGGTGTAAGGCGGCCGGCCCGTATTTTCATCCTTTGCTGTTTTGGAGTGTGAGCAGTTTCCCAAGGTGTAGCAGGCGAAATCGCAGGTAGGGAGGCCACATCACAAACCATGTCCCAATTTTCTATGGGAAGAGAAGCTGTATGCAAATGGTGATATATTTCAGCGAGATCCTGGAACTTTGAGATCGAGAGCCTGTGACCCTGATATATCATTGAAATGCCGAGAGGGAATGTCCAATGATAGGCTAGCCTGTTGTTCCTCAACCAGTCAGTCAGTGGCTTCATCATTCTATGTTTCTGCAGTTATAGAGGCTAGGTCTTGAAAAATGGCAATCAATGTTCCTTCATATGTGAGAGGCGTGTTTTTCCTTGTCTCAATAATTAAGGAAGCGGCAAATTATATCTCGGGGAGAGTTCTGAAGGTTTTGGCTTAGGACGGAGAGCTCTATGTGCATGTTCAATGATGAACATCGAAGGCATGTTTGCTCCCACAATAGATTTGCAAATCTGCTGGACTGCTAACAAAATGGAGTCTGGAGCGAGTCTCGGGATGCCGCAAATGCGGATATTGTTCCTTCTTCCCCTATTCTCTTGATCCTCAAGAGCAGTATACAGGGAATTTATATGATCCTGACAGGATGAAAAGCTCTGTGAGGCAGCTATATTAGAATCCAGTTGTGAGGCTTGAGTGTTCTCCATCACTTCAACTCTATGGCCTATATTCCTAAAGTCCTCCTTGATATCAGTCCGTTCCCTGACCAATGGCTCCAGTGCTTTATGGAGAACTTGTTTAAATAATGACCTGGAGAAAGGGAGATCTGTCTACATTGTCTCCTCTGATTCACTCTCACCTACTGATGCCTCAGGGCACGGGTCTCTTCGGCTTAATGCTGCTGCAGGCGCCATCTTGGGCGGCCGTCAGCTGTTTTTTCACATATTTATCGGGTTCGCCCTGGAAACCTATGTTTTCTGTGGAACAGCTTTTGCCTTGGTCTTTCCCCTGCCATATTTCACCATGATGTGATCGATCAGGCTAGCGTTTGCTTAATTAGAAGGTCAGTGAGAGTGCAGAGCTCAGCGGCTTGCGTCCATGCAGTTCAGCTGTTGGCTCCGCCCCCAAGGATAGGAAATCTTTATCTGATTTGGTGGGTGTTCGACTCTTGGAATCCCCATCAATTAGCTTTATTAAAGGGGCCATAGTGCTGCTTCCCCGTCATTCCATTCACTGCTCCATACTGTTAGAAGGGGGTAAGGATGTCACGATACCAGAATTTGGACTTCGATACCGATACTTCGTTTAGTATTGCGATTTCGATACCAATTTCGATACTTTGCCAACAGTAATAAAAAAAAAAAATTCTTCCGTTTTCTGATGTGAGGCGCGACGTGTGATGAATTTTGAATGTGCCTGACCTTAATAGTAATTAATCCCATCATGTTTCTCAGTTATAATGGGTTAATATGTAAGGTACATGATGGGGTTAATTACTATTAATGTGAGGAACATGGAGGTTAAATTAATCGCACCTCACATTAATAAGTGAATGAAAGCAGTTTTTATTTCATTTTTTTTACAACGTACACATCATAGATGGAAAAAAATTGTTGTGCGCGCCATTACTGAATGTGTATTTTATGTATTGAGACTTATTTTAATGTTTATTGTAAAAAAGGTGTATGTGTATTTTTTTTTTAAATTTAACAATACTTTGTTTTTACTTTGTTCAGAAACTTTAATGTACTGACATATATCAGATATGTGCCAGTACATTAGCCTGTGGACGGATAGCACACAGGCAGTTGTTAGGACATACTTGGGTATGTCCTAACAACATGAAATATGGTAAGACAGCCCTGGGGTCCGTCAATAGACCCTGGGTTAGGGTTTCTGCCCATATATGGTATGGCCCTCGATCGCGTCACAGGAATTCCCTGTGACGCGATCCAGGGGCATCCCCCCTTCTCATTTTTTCCTGAATGCTGCAGTCAGCTTTGATGGCAGCATTCAGGGGAATAGCGGCGGAGATGAGAGGTTTCTCTGAGCTCCGCCATTATAGAGCGGGGCTGCGGCTGTGTAATACAGCCATTGCCCCGCTCCTGACAGGAAGTGCGTGCGCGGTCAGCATAAGGAGGTGCGGCCGGCACTGCACTAATGAGCGGCAGTTCAGGCACTGGAGACAGAACATGGGGGTGTTTTGTAGTGCGCCCGCCATGTTCTGTCTTCAGTGCCGCCGCTCATTAGTGCAGCGCCGGCCGCATCGCATCATCCTGACCCCGCGCACTTATCAAGACTCAGGAGCGGGGCTGTGGCTGAATTACACAGCTGCAGCCGTGCTCCCATACAGTCATGTATTACTATACTGAGCTGTGCGGCTGCGCAGGTCAGTATCGAAATACAGGAAATAGCGGTATCGAACCGTTTAGGGATGCACAGTATCGAAACAGTATCGAAGTTTCGATGCACCGTGCATCCCTAGAAGGGGGCACACTTGAAGTGCCGCTTCACTCTATTATACGCTTCTGCCATTCATTTTAAATTCCCAACATCTCTAAGCTTGGGACCTGGCTATGTTGCACTGTAAAGGTGATAATAATCTTTTATCTACAAGAAAATTATATCATAAAAGCATTAGTCCATGAAAAATACAATCAACATAAAAGACTTACGGCCAGAGCTTCCTGCTAGACATAAGGAACAGCAGCTCCTGAAAAATGGTGCTATGCCTGGGAGAGGGCCCGCTCCTTCCGTCTGGGCTACTGCTTACTGGAACCAATCCCACATTGACCGCTATCTTTTCTTAATGACACTTTCTACAAAATGAGGGACCAAAAAACTAAATTTGACTAATATTAAAAACGAAAACATGCTTGTAAGATACGTTTGATGTACAGAAGAGTAACATTGAGAAGGTCTGGTCTTTGTGTATTGGCGTGTTGTACATCCCTGAATCTAACAATTTAAAAATGAATGTAATCTTAAACATTAAGTCTACTATGAAAACATAATAAATGAAAATAAAACACCATAAGTGTACCTTAATTATAAATCAATATAAATCAAATAATCAAAAAATACAAGATTTATATTTTACAAAACCGTGAAATTAACATGAAACCCTCGGCTGAGTTGAGAAGAATTGTATGAGTGTGCGGGACGTGTGTTCCAGCTTTGTAGTGGAGTGTATTGTGTGTATTCACATGTGTTATATTTTTATGGCAAAAAACACTATTATCATACAGAGCATACAACAGCTTATTTTTGCCCTTATTGACAAAGGAAATTTATGAAAAATATCATTACATTCACAGAGATGTCACATGCTCATTGTGCCCATTACAGAAGAAGTGCAAACTTGACACTATGGCGCACTGTGCTATTTACATAACCCAACTCTGTAATATTAGGTGTATTAGAATGGCGTATTACGTAAATAGCGTAGCGCACAATGATGCCTTTTTTTTTGTAAATTCTGTTTATTTGAGAATTTTCTTTCAAAAAGTAACAAAAGGATTAATACAGAATCATTGTAACATTACAGAGCAGTAAAGTATCAAACAAAATAAAAGAGAATAGGGGTAGAAAAAGAAAAGGGTAGGGGATTCTGCTTAATGATGATCTAGAAAGATAATCAGAAAAATACAGATAGAGTATCTTCTCGTGTTTCTATCTCAAGCAACGTTTTCTAGACAAAGATTAGATCCATAGACAAAAACTAGTCGACTAGCTCTGATTCTTGGAAAGTCAGCCATTTTTGCCATATCTTGAGAAATTTATTATAGTTTCTACATCTAATCTAACGTCTTTTTTTCAAAATGATAAATGAAAGAAGTTTCCTTGTACCAATCTTTTATTGAGGGAGTGGATTTTCCCATCCATAGGCGAGGAATAAGCAGTTTTGCAGCATTTAATAAATGTAATGTAAGTTCAGTATTGATCAAAAGTCACAATTTTGAGTGTCAAAAAGGTTCATGAGAATAAGATTAGGTGTCAATTTTATAGATGTTGAGGAAATAGCGTTTAGAATTTTTTCTATAGTATTTCGGAATGGCTTAATTAAGAGGCAGTGTACCCATATGTGAGACATGTTCCCTATTTCTGTACCACATGTCCAGCATAAGGGGGGGGGGGGGGTGGTATGACGGATTAATTCTGTGTAATAGTTCTGGTGTTTTATAGTTGAGTTCTTGTATTCTAGTGTTGACAGATATATAGAGAACTTTGTTGAGAATCTTAGTAACTTGGTTATCACTAAAGGAGGTGTTTACTTCTATGTCCCATTTGTTTATATAGGACGGACGAAGAGTACCATTCATGAGAAGCTTATGATAAAGTGAAATGGAGTTTGGAGGGGGTTTTGTTAATAAATGCTTTCTGTATTGTATTACATTCGTAGTCTTTCAAAGTATTTATTTCTATACTATTAATCTCGTTTGTGATGATTTCAAACTCCTTCTCTAATAGGGTATAGTTTGGATGGTTTATGTTATGTTCATTCAAGGTGGTTAAAGTCCCTTTGGCTTTCATCATTTTAATGGTAAGTGTCTGATTCTTATCAGACAAAGCAATCTTATTCCGAATACTTCTATATTTGTTTGATATTATCTTTATTATAGGATTATTTTCACTATGTTGCAGTAGGAATTTTAAATTCTTATTAAGACTATTTTTTATATCAGATTTTATTGTATTTCGTTTTCCAAATACCATGTATAATATTACTTAGATTTGTCGCTTTTTCTATCTCTACCCATAATTTCCTCTGGGTTAACGAGCCATTCAGTGATCCGACAAACATGTGTCTAATTCCTGTAGCTTAAAAAGTCTGGAAGCCCTATACCGCCTCCCCTTTTGTGTTTAATCAATGTATCATACTTGATGCATTATTTAGTTTTTTTCCAGACAAATTGGTTTATGATTTTTCTAATTTGTTTAACCCGTTAGTGACCAGCCCATCGTGTTTTTACGTCGTTCACTAACGGACCTTATTCCAATGCCATAGACTTTTTACGTCGCGGCATCGGAATAAGTAAACAGAGCAGGGAGCTGTCAAATCTCCCTGCTCTCAGCTGCCAGAGGCAGCTGAGGGCTGGGAGCGTCCCTGCTCTGCCGGGTGAGATCGATATTGGTATCGATCTCACCCGTTTAACCCCTCAGATGCGGCGCTCAATAGCGAGCACCGCATCTGAGTGGTTTTGGAGAGAGGGAGGGAGCTCCCTTTCTCTCCCACCGACACCCGGCGATACGATTGCCGAGTGTCTGTGTCTCCAATGGCAGCCGGGGGCCTAATAAAGGCCCCCAGGTCTGCCTGTAATGAATGCCTGCTAGATCATGCCGCAGGCATGACCTAGCAGATGCCTGTCCGTTTTAAACGGACAGGCAGTAATACACTGCAATACAAAAGTATTGCAGTGTATTATAATAGCGATCGCAGAATCGCATATTAAAGTCCCCTAGTGGGACTAGTAAAAAAGTAAAAAAAAAAGTTTAATAAACTTAATTAAAAAAAAATGTGAAAAAAAAATGTGACAAAAAAATGAAAAACCCACTTTTTCCCCTTACAAACTGCTTTACTATTAAAAAAACAAAATAAAGTAAAAAAGTTACACATATTTGGTATCGCCGCGTCCATAACGACCCCGACTATGAAGCTATTACATTACTTAACCCGCACGGTGAACGCCATAAAAAATTAAATAAAAAACGACAGAAAAATTGCTGTTATCTGTGAATCCTGACTTTACAAAAATGTGATTAAAAAGTTATCAAAAAGTCGCATCAACTCCAAAATGGTACCAATAAAAACTACAAGTCGTCCCGCAAAAAAAAGCCCTCACACAACCGCATCGGCGAAAAAATACAAACGTTACGGCTCTTCAAATATTGAGACACAAAAACAAATAATTTTGAAAAAAAAGCGTTTTTACTGTGCAAAAGTAGTAAAACATACCAAATCTATACAAATTTGGTATCGTTGCAATCGTAACAACCCGCTGAATAAAGTTATTGTGTTATTTATACCACACGGTAAATGGCGTAGATTTAGGACGCAAAAAAGAGTGGTGAAATTTCAGATTTTTTTCTATCCCCCCCCCCACAAAAAAGTTAATAAAAGTTAATCAATAAATAATATGTACCTCAAAATGGTGCTATTAAAAAATACAACTTGTCCCGCAAAAAATAAGACCTTATACAGCTATGTCGATGCAAAAATAAAAGAGTTATAGCTCTTGGAATGCGACGATTGAAAAACGTAAAAAATAGCTTGGTCATTAAGGTCTAAAATAGGCTCGTCATTAAAGGACCAGTGTCACGAAAAAATTTTTTTTTAGATCAATTAGATTTTTGTCTTTTATTACATTTTTTTTTAATTTATTTGTGTGTTTGTGTTTAACTTCTTTTTATTTTTTCACTTTTTCTTCCCTATGGGGGCTGCCATTTTTTTTTCCATTTCTGTATGTGTCGATTTACGACACATACAGACATGGAATACGGCACATACAGTCCCATAGTGAATGCGAACGGGGCCCGTTCCATCCACTATGCTGTACGCCATCTGTGTGGGAACGGCGCATGCGCCGTTCCCACACAGTCCAAGTTTAACTGTGCGACGTCCGGCGCCATTTTCCTGTGGACCGGAAGTCGCGGACGGACAGTAAGATTACTACTTCCGGTCGCGGCTTCCGGACTTGTGCACTTGGAGCGGAGGTAGCAGACGGAGCGGACGGACCGGAGGGAGCGGCGGCGGCAGGAGCAGGTAAGTTATTTCTATGTATGTTCGTGTTTTAGTGTGTGTTTACTACTGTATGTTAACCTACTACACTGTGTGTTAGCTCAAAAAATGGCGACACACAGTGTAGGAGGTTTGACCGTTCAATCCCCTCGTTTCTCCCGGCACTAGCCAGGATAAAGGAGGGATTCTGAGAGCTCACTAGAACGAGTGAGTTTTCTCAAATTTTGCAGCATAAAGCAATGTGGTTGCTTTACCACATGCAATGCTGCAATTTTGGGAATTGCTCCATCTGGTGACCAGCGCTGGGAAATATTATAAATTAGAATCTAATTTATAATATTTCCTGACTCGTGAAAAAAATGTAAAAAATTAGAACAATGTTTAATCACATATACACGAATTGTTTAACTAAAAAAAAATACATTTTTTTCTAGCGACACATTCCCTTTAAGGGGTTAAAGAAACAACTTGGAATATCAATAGGGAGAGTCTATAGGAGATATAAAATTTTCGGAAGGGTGGACATTTTAACTAAGTTACATCTCCCAAACCAGGAAAGTGGAAGAGTTTCCCAGCTATTAATATCTTTTTCTATCTTTTCTAGTAAGGGAGGGTAGTTAAGATTGAATAATTCCTTATGATCTGAGGAAATTTTCACTACTAAGTGAAGGAATCTTTAGCTATTTTAAAGGGGTATTTCTTGACTAAATTAGACCACATCTCATGGGGAATGTTTATGTTATATAGTTCTGATTTTGTTATGTTAATCTTAAAGGGGTTGTCCGATATATATTTTTACAGTAAATTTAAACCCACAATGCACATATTTACAGTTTAATAATATACTTACCTGTGCAATCTTGCTTCTGTTCTCCGCTCTGGCTGTGCTTTTCTTCGGATCACATGACTTCTGACTTCACTTTTTCATCCTCCTCCGCTGTCGTGTCGTATCCCGATCACATGGTCTCACCCCAGCGAGACCTCGGATGGGATACGACACGTCACTGGTGACGTGTCGTTTCTGCGGGTGCTGCTTGCTTAGTGCCCGCCCAGCCTATGTAGCTTTTAACTGTGAGCGCGCCTATGCGTGTTCACAGTGAAAAAGGACGGCACCTTCGGACTAGCCCAGTCTATGTGGTACAGTGGCAGCATCTGTACTTTAACTTCTTACGCTGCCAAAGCCTACACATAGTAGGCTTTGATAAGGATTCTATAACACGCAGCACACGGGCCGCATGCAGCCTTGCTTGTAGCTTTCCTTAGCGTGGGAAAGCTACAAGCGGGGCTGTGACTGGTGAGTCTTACAGTCACTCCCAGTGCACACTGCATGCGGCAGCAGTGGCAGCCAGTCTGACTGAGTCTCTGACCAGTCACCACCCACACGCAGCACACACTCAGACGTAGCCGGCGGGATAGATTGAAATAGTGCCTGTCGTTATTCAATAAAGCCTCAACTACTACTGTTTCACAGGTATTGAATATGACAGCTTGTATAGTGTAGTGGTTAACTTAGCTGCCTTACATAGGGAAGGTCGCTGGATCAAACCCAAAAGGGTTGCTTTTTTTTTTTTTTTTTTTTATATTATTAATATCTTAGTTGTATTAGGCTAAGTTCACACTAGCATTAATATACGTTTACCTCTCTTCCGTCAGAGAAAGAGAGGATCGATACATTAAATGGAAAGCAACGGTTCCATTAGAATTACCATTGCTTTCAATGGTAATTTCTTTTGTATCAGTTGCTTTCCGTTTGCCTCTGTTCGCTAGGTTTCCGTTCTTTTGAACGTAAATAAAAGTTCTGCAGACTGCACTTTAAAAAAAACGGAAACTTAGCGAATGGAGACAAACGGAAAGCAACTCATACAAAAGAATTACCATTGAAAGCAATGGTCATTCTAATGGAACCGTTGCTTTCTGTTTAACGTATCGATCCTCTCTTCCTCTGACGGAAGAGAGGTAAACGTATAGAAACGCTAGTGTGAAAGAAGCCTTAGGGCCTGTTCACATCAGCGTTGGCTTTCCATTCCGGGGCTTCGTCTGAGGTTTCCGTCGAGTGAACCCCGCAACGGAAAGTCAAACTGAAACCACAGCTTCCGTTTCAGTCACCATTGTTATCAATGGTGACGGAAACATTGTTAATGGTTTCCGTTCGTCACCATTCTGGCAGGTTTCCGTTTTTACGATGGAATCAATAGCATCTAAGCATCCCTTGGTTGTTTTTTTTCCTTAGTTGTTATTATGTGTTTTTTACAGGTTGGGTCCTTGGTACTACATCAAGTTCAAGGACTACTTCAATAACACCTTTTTTATTTTGAATAAAATCGTTAACCAGTGTTGTGTGTGTTATTTTATTTCATTACCTTCTGATTTATTTAAAAATGTATTACTAATGCATTATTAATGGCCACTGTCTAAGGGTGGATTCACACGAACATGATTTTCGTCCGTGCAGCCCGCGTGGTATTCACGCGTGTCGCACAGACCTATACAAGTATATGGGGCAGTGCAGACAGTCCGTGAGTTTTGCGCAGTGTGAGTCCGCTGCTTAAAACTCATGACATGTTCTATATTTAGGCGTTTTTCGCGCATCATGAAGTTAATGGGTGCGTGAAAATCACGCGCACCCCACAGAGGTCCATTTGTGGGACGCGCGTTATTCGCGCAACAACAGTAAAAGAATGAATGTAAACAGAAAAGCACCACGTGCTTTTCTGTTTACAAACATCCAAACGGAGTGTCATAATGATGGCGGCTGCGCGAAAACTGAAACTACGGATACTGGAAGCCTGTGCTAGCATTTCTTCTGCGGTGTTGCTATCAGTGTGTGAAGAGTGGGAGAAGAGGGTTGCATTGACAATCCAACACAATGGGCAGCACTTTGAACAAATTTTATAAGTGGTCAGAAACTTGTAAATAACTCATGAAAGAATAAAGTAACGTTAAAACCAAGCACACCATTGTTTTTCTTGTGAAATTCTTGATGAGTTTGATGTGTCACATAACCCTCTTCCCATTGAAAAAACTAAAGTTGGATACAAAATGGCCGACTTCAAAATGGCCGCCATGGTCAACACCCAGCTTGAAAAGTTTCCCCCCTCCCATATACTAATGTGCCACAAACAGGAAGTTAATATCACCAACCATTCCCATTTTATTTAGGTGTATCCATATAAATGGCCCACCCTGTATACCACTTAAGTAGTATTTTTTGCGCTATTTCTCTGTGGCTAGCTCCTCTTGTAATCCTGGAGGCCCAATGTATAGCAGAGTACCATTCACTTAGTGAAATTTCCAGCTTTAAATCTAGCTTCCAATGCAACAAATACCCAGGCTTAACTAGCGACTGAGATCGGGAAATTTCAGAATAAAGCAGAGAGATCCCTTTTGATTTTGACTATGCTAAGACAAATATCTTGTGTGCACTAATAGGGAAAACTGGAGAATCGATAGAACTTGACTGTAAAATATGGCGGATTTGAAAATATGTTTGGGAATGTGGTAACTATCTACCAAATTATAAAAAGGTATTCGTACATCTCCATCATACAATGACCCTATGTCACATATTCCAGCCTTTACCCAAATCCCCAAATTAATTCCTGGCATGAAGGAAGATAGATAGCAAAGGGGAAGTAACTTCAGAGATATGCACTCCGACACAGGCGTAACTGGCGTAACTGAAATAAGATATTTCCAGGAGGATATGGAAGCAACAATAGAGAGTAAAGGTCTACCCAATACTGGGCCTTTAGACCCTTTTATAGACAAAAGGGAGACAAGAGGAAACCCCACCATGACCCTCTCAATCTCTAGGAGGAAGAACTTATATACATACCACTTACAATTTATTGTTCCCTATACCCCTGACTGGGTTTTATTTAATGTATGGAATTCTGAGAATGACTAAATATCTAGGCAGTTCATGTGTTTTTGGGCAGCAGCAGTTAGGAAGAGTATCTTACAACCCTGACTAAATCCTACTGTCACAATGCGGGGTGTGGACCCACTGGAACGTACCGTGTAGCGGGATGGCAGCTGACCAAACAGGTATAGTACAGAGTCTATAGTCCAGAAAGGGTATGTGTGGCAGCTCGGACAGTAGCAAGGCAGGCTAGGCTGGCACTAGGCGGCAGGTAGACGTCAGACGTGTAGTAGCAGAACAGGTGTGGAATGCAGCACAACACGACAACAGCTCAGCACGGTAATAGATCAGGATAGCACGGGAAACAGGATACAGGAACAGGGAACACTTGGAAACTGGAAGCCACTAGGAGACCATTAGAACAGCAAACTTTGGGTAACGAACAACGCTCAGGCAAAGAACAAGAGGGCAGAGCCCCTTTTATAGTCCAGTAACATTCTGGGCTTGATTGCCGAATTCCTGTAATTATGCGCGCACTGGCCCATTAAGACCGTGCACGCAAGGCGCGCACGCCCTCCGGGAGAGTCTTGATACCAGGAAATGAGTGCCGGCGCCTTACTGGGGGACAACGCAGCAGAGAACACACAGTTCCATGGCCACAGCCGTCGAGGGGTAAGTCAGAACGACAGGCCGTGGCCATAGACGTTACAGTATCCCCCAGAGCGGGAGAGAAACTTCCTCACGAGGACAGGGGCATCAATGTTCTCCTCTGGCTCCCAAGTGCTCTCTTCTGGCTCGAACACCCTCCAATCCACTTTATAAAACGTCCTTCCTCCCACCTTCTTGGTGGCCAGAATCTCCCTTACTTCGAAATTCCCGGACGAGCCACCAGGGGCCACTGCGGAACTAGAAGTCCTGGAGTAGCGGTTCAGGACCACGGGCTTCAGCAAGGAGACATGGAAGGAATTAAGAATCTTGAGGGTAGGAAGCAGCCGCAGCTTGTAAGACACCGGATTAATCTGTAGCAGGATTTCGAAGGGTCCGAGGAACCTAGGGGCAAATTTGCAGGAAGGCACCCTCAGCCGGATATTCTTTGAAGACAACAGAACCTTCGTACCTGGAAAAAAAAACTGAGGAGCCCATCTTCTTGTATCTGCCTTTCTCTTCATGTGGTCCACCGCCAGCAGGATAGAGGATCGGGTCTGTTGCAATATTTGCAGAAAGTCCCTCAAGGTAGAGTCAGCTGCAGGCACCTGGGACATAGTAGAGACAGGAAGAGGTATACGAGGATGTTGGCCATAGACGATGAAGAACGGACTCACTAGTGTGGTTATTATAGGAGAACTCTGCCCACGGGAGCATCTGCACCCAGTCATCATGCCGTCTGGAAACAAAGTGACGCAGATAGGTCTCCATAATTTGACAACTAGACAACCACCCGTTCTGCATTTGTGGTTGTGTTGTTTTTTAAAAAAAAACATAATACGCCACTAATCCCGGATCTTTCCTCTAAAGCAAATACAAAATTCAATTAAAACCAAACTTCCACTTTCACTCCAAATAAATTCGATTATTGCTTCAGCAAAACCCATCCCTATCACTCTTACCCTCTAGAACCATTCCGATTGTTCAAATGATCATTCAAATGAACTAATCACAAAACGAAAACAAAAACTAAAATAACCACTACACATAACACTGCCATTTCAACAATAAAATCATTACTTCATTACTTGTACTTCATCTATACTTACCTTAACCTCCCCCTTCTTTTTGCCTTCTCTCTGTTCTTCATTAATTTCCCCTGCAGCACAGTCCGGCGTTCTTTGGCGTTTTGCGGTTCACCGTGCGTTCCATCCCGCTTTGGACCGGGTCGGCCACCGTAATACAGGCGGTCCCCTTGGCAACTGACAACAACTTTCATTCATATACGCAAAACACGTATATTTCAATGACACAACACCTTACACTAAAAACAAACAAACAAATATTTATCCAGTTATTACCTGCTCACCTCCCACTCTTTCCCTATGCCTTTTGATAATTATTTAATAATAAAACTTTGCCGTCCCCCGCAAACAAAACTCTTTCAGCCGTCCTTCCACACCGACACATTATAAATAGAACTCCTTATCATGACAGCTCGTCTTTTAATTTATTTTACTGTGTATATACGTATTAATGATTTAACACCAACAAATGTCATTACAATAAAATGTAACTTTGAACTTTGAACCCACTCTTCTGCCGCCCCCCCCCCCCCTTCCTGATGTTTTTTGGCGTTTTTTTTACCTAATTACCCAGTCTGAACTGGCCCAAATCAGATGACTTGTTTTCTGTATAAATACATGTCCTTTCTTTTATGCTCCCCATGCCTGATGAAAACGCCAGTTCGGCGTTTAAACGCGTTGCATAGCAATAAACCATTTTACGTTTATCTGGCCCTTGGATTTTCATCCTTTCTACACCACGCAGCAGCGCCAACACAGATCCTAATTTTATTTCATTCTGCACTCATCACAATCAAGCGGTTACCTCGGCAACCGGCATCGGATCTGGCAGCAGCTAATACGTGGATTTCTACATTCAACTCCTCTAACCTCACGGTGAGCATTTATTATTTTTATTTCTCACCTACACCTTCTTTGATCCACACCAAGTGGCGCCGTGGCTTCTTGCCCTCTCTTTATAGTCCAGTAACATTCTGGGCTTGATTGCAGACTTCCTGCAATTATGCGTGCACTGGCCCTTTAAGACCGGGTGTGAGCCCTCCGGGAGACCGTCTCGATACCAGGAAGTGGGTGCCGGCGTCTCACTAGGGGACGACGCAGCAGAGAACACACAGGTCCGTGGCCACGGCCGTCGAGGGGTAAGTCAGAATGACGGGCCGTGGCCATAGACGTTACACCTACGCTGCCAACTTTATATTTGGTTCAAGTTAAAATAAAATTCTTGTTTAAAATGGATTGGTTGAATGTTTTCACAGACAAAGAGACGGTTAACCCAAAGATTCATTGAGGCTTGGTCGCCATTCATTACCACCCTTCCACTTGACACAATACAGGCGACTTCGAACACAATTTGAGCAGAAAAATTGGTTTCTTATTGGAGACCCTTCAGGGTCATACCACAGTACCTACCATTGCCCAAACTTGTATTGCGGTTTACACCAAATTTTTATGATTGATTACCCATGATGCACAAGGATTTTAGGAATTTGTTTTCTGTTGTATTGTTCTTCTTTCTTTGTAATGCTTAAGTGACAGAGTAATGTTTTGTCATTATTATATTTGTATATTGAGCAGTGTATCACACACACTGCACGTGTAACCTTTTAATCTGTCTAGAAAAATTCAATAAAAAGTGGTTTTCTTTTTTTTTTTTTTAAAACCTATTTACCCCTTAATGACCGGGCCTGTTTGGACCTTAACCCCTTAAGTACGCAGCCTAGTTTTGGCCTTAAGGCTCAGAGCCCATTTTTCAAATCTGACATATTTCACTTTATGTGGTAATAACGTCGGAATGCTTAAACCTACCCAAGCGATTCTGAGATTGTTTTCTCGAAACACATTGGGCTTCATGTTCGTGGTAAAATTTAGTCGATATATTCAGTGTTTATTGGTGAAAAATTGCAAAATTTAGAGAAAATTTTGAAAAAATAGCATTGATATATTGTGTCATCCCTTATCGCCCTCTTATAGCAGACTTTGCACCTCTTTTGACTTTTTCCCTTCTTGCCAGTTTGGGGAACTTCTCCTGGAAAGTGTTGCCGCCCTGGTACGATGCGTGTGGCCTCGCTTCCAGATGTACTGGGTGCCCCCCCTTCTTGGTCCCTAAAGATTAGGTTCTTGATAATCACCTCTTGAAATTCAAGGAAAGTTCCCGTCTGGCCTGCACATCGACGTAGCACATACGCATTGTACAATGTCATCTGTATGATGTGCCCGGCCAGCTTCTTATACCACACCGCATGGCGCTGTAGGGCTTCAGGATTTGATCTGACAAGTCCACCCCTCCCATGTACCTATTGAAGTCCAGGATGCAGTCTGGTTTGGGGGTGGCCTTTCCTTCATATATCCTAAACCTGTAGGTATACCCAGATGCACTCTCGCACAGCTTATACATCTTCACACCATACCTTGCCCTCTTACCCGGCAGGTACTCGCGGAATTGAACCCTCCCTTTAAAATGTACCAGGGACTCATCAATAGAAATACACTTCTCGGGCGTGTATGCTTGGGAAAACCGGGCACTGAAACGGTCTAATAGGGGTCTCCGTTTATACAAACGGTCAAAACAGGGGTCATCTCGGGGTGGGCTCGGCTCATTATCAGTATAATGTAAGAAGCAAAGTATTGCCTCATTTATTTATTTTTTTAGGCTCCAGTTCAGTTCTGAAGTTGCTTTGAGGGGCCCATATATTAGAAACCCCTATAAAACACCCCGTTTTAGAAACTAGACCCTTCAAAGAATTCACAACAGCATTTAGAAAGTTTATGAACCCTTTAGGTGTTTCACAGAAATTTAGAGCAAAGTAGAGGTGAAGTTTACATTTTTTTTTTGTCAGAAAATCATCTTTATACCATTTTTTTTATAACACAAAAGGATTTATCAGAGAAACGCAACCTAATATTTATTGCCCAGATTCTGCAGTTTAGAGAAATATCCCACATGTGGCCCTCGGGCGGTAATGGACTGAAGCACCGGCCTCCGAAGAAAAGGAGCACCTAGTGGATTTTGAGGCCTCTTTTTTTATTAGGCACCATGTCCGGTTTGAAGAGGTCTTGTGGTGCCAAAACAGTGGAAACCACCCAAAAGTGACCCCAATTTGGAAACTAGACCCCTTGAGAAATCCATTGTAGTTTTCTTGGGGTGCATGCGGCTTTTTGATCAGTTTTTATTCTATTTGTAGGTGGCGTGGTGACTAAAAAACAGCAATTCTACTATTGTTTTTTTATTCTATTTTTTTACAGCGTTCACCGTGCGCTATAAATGACATATTCACTTTATTCTGCGGGGCGATACGATTACGGCGATACCAGATGTTTATAGTTTTTTTTATGTCTTATGGCGTTTGCACAATAAAATAAGTTTTATAAAAAATCATTCACTTTTTGTGTTACCTTATTCTAAGCGACAGAACTTTTTTATTTTTCAATCAATAAAGCCGTGCGAGGACTTATTTTTTGCGTAACGAACTGTATTTTCGATCAGCACCATTTTTCGGTACATGCGACTTTATGATCTCTTTTTATTCCATTTTTTGGGAGGTGAAGTGACCGAACAATTGTGATTGTGGTACGGTTTATTATTATTTTCTTTTACGGCGTTCACCGTGCGGGATAAATAACAAAATAATTTTGTAGTTCAGGCCGTTACGGACACGGCGATACCAATTATGTATAGTTTATTTGTTTGTTTATATATTTTTATTAATAATAAATGACTGATAAGGTAAAAAGGGGTATTTTTACTTTTAATACTTTTAAAACGTTTATTTTCTTATTTTTACACATCTTTTTTTAACTTTATTACTTTGTCCCACTAGGGGACTTGAGGGCAGGAGGCCCTGATCGCAATTCTAATACACTGCACTACATGCGTAGTGCAGTGTATTAGAACTGTCAGCTACTCACTGACAGCAAGCATAGTGGGTCCGTCTATGTCATAGCCGGACGCCATTGTTTGGTGTCCGGTTGCCATAGTCACCATCGTCGGCCGCTATCGTGTAGCAGGCCGGCGATGGCAGCTTAACCCCTAAAAAGTCGCGATCTCTATAGAACGCGGCTTTTAAGGGGTTAATCAGCGGGGACACAGCGATCGGTCCCCGCTGCAGGAGCTATGACAGCTGCTGAACAAGACAGCAGCTGTCACAGCTCCTGTATGTGTCGGGAGGACGGCCAAAATGGCCGTTACTCCCGAGACGTACTATTAGGTCATGGAGCGCGAACGATACAGCTGCCATGACCTAATAGTACGTCCAGGAGCGGGAAAGGGTTAATGACCAAGCCAGATTTGTCAAATCTGGTATGTCTGACTTTATCAGAGAATAACTCTGTGAAAGTTTTGAATATCCAAGTAATTCCGACATTGTTTTTTCATCACATGTTGTACTTTATTTTAGTGGTAAAAGTAGACTGATACGATTTGCGGAAATTAATAAAAAAATAGAAAAATTGAAGAAATGTTTTCCCTATTTTTAACTGCAATATGTCACATATGTACATACATACTGTACAATTTTTTTATTAAATATATATTTCCATCTCTTTTACTCTATTTTGGCAGCACTTTTGAAAAGGGAGACAGACAGGTGAGCCCTAATCTACCCGCCACTCAGTCCCTGCCTACTTGCAACGGCCCGTCCTAGGCGACGGCATACAACTGGGCGACGGTCCCTACGCTCAATAAGTGCATGACAGACAGACAAGGGTACACAGAAGCTAAGGGAAATGGGGTACTTGCCCACGGCAACACAGTGAGCAACAAGAGTAGTGAACGAGCCGAGTCAAACCAGGAGTGCACGAGGTACAAATCGCAGAGCAGGAGCGTAGTCAGTAAAGCCAGGGTCAAAAATGAAGCAAGGTCAATAATCATAGCAGGAGCAGCAGAGCCAGGAAACAGAAAAGAATCACAGGCAAAGGAGGAGCAGGAAATGCAGGTATAAATAGACAGAGGGTGGGAGCTAGCTCCGTCTGGCCAGGCTGTGATAGGCTCTCCCACTCCTCAGCCTCCCATCCTGACTGGTAGAAGATCGTGTCACTCTCTCAGACCTAGGAGCAGGTGCAGACTGATTACCCACGGGCGTCGACACAGAAGCTGTGTCTGGCAGATCCTTTACAGTTTGAAGACCGATTTCTTTGTAAAGCGACCATGAGAATGAAGAAACACACCCAAAAATCTATCACCCGGTTTCTCCTGTTTTCAAAAATACTCCCATTGTTGCCCCAAACTGCTTATTAGACGTGTGGCTGGGCCAAAAAGAGAGGGAGCATGCTTTGGCTTTCAGGGCACAATTGAATAAATTCTAGGCCCCATATCATGCATTTAGAGGCATTGAGCTGCCTGAACAAAAAAAAAAACCACGCATAAATGACCCCATTTTAAAAACTAAACCCCTAAAGGTATTCATTCATCTAGTGGTGTAGTGAGCATGCGGACCAAAACATTTTTAAAAGGAGGAAATAATGGGTATTATTTCAGACATTATGGGTATATAATGTTTTCTTCAAATTCCTATTACGTTTCCAGATAAAATAGAGGAGACGTGGTAGAAGGTTATTTTGTTAGAAATATGCCACATTAATAAATTTGTGCGGCATACAAAAGAGAAGTGAAGCCGTGTATTCATAATGGATACATGTTTGCTATAGACGTATTTGCGTGTACTTATGACTATGCCTTGCTGAAGAGGCAGTTGTCCCGCATCTGTGCCATTATGATGTCATTGTGGACAGAATTCTGTCCTAATATAAAATCAGTAAGAGAGGAAAAAATAAACTGTACTGGAGTGATGAGCAATATCTTCAAACAAATGGAGGAAAATGTATCCAACTATGTTGCAAACTCGAGTCTGTTCACTAGATAGAAGAACACCTGCAGGGCTGTCATGACAAGGTTTTTTTTTCTTTCAGTGACTGGTTGTACAACGTCTCTTTAGCTCCATCAATCCTTATGAGGGACGAACGTGCCAAGTGACGCGGTACACCATAACAGGCCCCTGCCCGACAAGGTAGAAACCGCTATGTGCACAAAACAACCAATCACCTACAGAATATATAGAGGGGCAGTGTCCAAAACCATCTATAGGAACAGTAAAGGATCACTAATCCCCAAAATGAAGTCAGTATTTCCAGAAGAACTGTAACAAACCCTATGGTGTATTGATAAGGAACAGCTCGATTATTAGAGATCCTCCAAATAAAAAAAGATCATGCCCGTATCACGGTACAGAATTGGGAATGTAACAGCTGTATGTGGCAGGACATAGTCATATGTACAGTCAAAATAAAAAAATTCTGAATGTGGGAATTTGTACTGGACAATTAATTCCAGCACTTGATCACCCACAAATAAATAAAAAAAATCATAAGGGGTAAAATTAGTTTCACGGTCTGAAAAAAATGTGCTCTGCAACCTCTCCCACAATAAATAATCCGTACTTGGAAAGCCCACAAACTAAAAAGAAAATATAAAGATATTTACTTCCTAAAAAGACCCCTCACCCATTTTTTTTTTTTTTGGTGTTAAATGCTAGTAATTTGAAACCGTGTGAAAGGTTTCGAAACAGGGGTAGTTACAAAGGGGTGGTTTTGATGGACACATGGGGCAATAAAAGCGGGTATCCCTCCTCCTGCCATGCTTGCTACACACCCGACACCTTCTTTGGGGATAATTTTGGGTCTCAGTGGAAGGAATAGGGTGTAAAAAGTGGTGCTCTGAAAGCCTGCGCACATCCTCATATTCGCAGGATTGTGCAGGTATAGTGAACTCAAAAAGGAGATGCTCAATGACCTTCTCTTGAAATTGAAGAAAAGTGAGCGTTCTTTGGGCTTTTTTGAAAATAACAAAACTGTTATAGGTAGCAACCTGGATGAGATAGATTGCTACCTTTTGTACCAGGCCTTATTTTTGCTCTTCACCAGGTAAGGCTGAAGCACCTGGTCGGAAAGGTCTACACCCCCCATAAAGTTGTTGTAGTCTGTTACAGACAGGTTTCTGCTTTGCAGTGGTAGCCCCCCTCTCCGTAATTGCCACAGTGGTGTCCGTGTGTACTGTGGACAGCATGTAGACATCCTTCCTGTCGGTCCACTTCACTGCAAGTAATTCCTCACTTGCAAGGGCCATAGATGTTTCTTTTCCCAAACGCCTTGACACCAACTGTTGTGGGAATCCCACTCTGTTCTTCCGTACTGTCCCACAGGCCCCTGTATTTTCAGCATGGGGGGCTTTATAAAGGGGAACACCAGTATAAAAGTTGTCTGTATAGACGTGGTACCCCTTGTGCAGAAATGGCTCCATTAGGTTCCACACTATTTTGCCAATAGTTTCTGGGCAGCCTGGGGTATGAATTTGGCGGTCCCTGCCTTCATATATTTTGAAACCGCAGGTGTAACCCGTTGTGCTCTCGCACAATTTGTACAATTTCATCCCATATCTGGCTAGTTTGGAAGGGTTGAATTGACGAAACGAAAGACGGCCTTTGAAGCTCATGAGCGATTCATCTATAGACAAATTTTTATCAGGGGTATACAACTTTAAAAATAAATAATTTAGAAGGGTGATTAATGGCATTAATTTATTAAGCCGATCATAGGCCTCATAGCGGTTTCTGGACATCACTGCTGCAAATATAGGGGTAGCGTGGACAGCACTAGAAGTCCAGTAGGACCGGAGAGATGGTTTTTTAACCAAACCCATATTGAGGGTAATGCCTAAATTTTTTTTTATTTCTGGGACACTTGTGGGGCTCCACATTCTTTAATAAAAAGACGCAGGCTTTTGCAGAACAAACTGCCTGGCATACAGATTAGTCTGCTGGACTATCAAGTCTAGAACCGTATCGCATACAAATAAATGAAAAAAATTATAGGGGGTAAAATTTTGGACGTCAACACTAATTCCTGGAGTCGCTTCAAATTGGGGTACTTGGGGGGGAAATGATAGTGCAGGATCCCACATCACGGGAGGGGCTGCAACACTCGGCCCTGCACTTGACACCTCTACAGCGACTGACGTATCTACCACCAAAAGACTATGGGGTTCAGTGGTAGAATTAGAATAGTCACGGTCACTGTCAGGAACAAATTCTGAAGCGGTGTCTGTTTCGCTTTCAGAACTGTCGGAACACAGCAAGGCGTAGGCTTGCTCCGCGCTGTACATTCGCTGAGACATATTTATAGATATGTGTATATATATATATATATATATATATATATACCCTATAAGTCCTAACCCTAAAGTAAACCTAAAAACGACAAATTATTATTTATTTATTTATATAACAGACGTAAAAAAAATTCAATAAAATAAAGCCCTAATGTAGTATTATGGACCTAAACACTAACGCTAAACTAGCCCTAACCCTAAAGTAACGCTAAACTAGCACTAACCCTAAACTAGCACTAGCACTAATCTAGCACTAACGCTAAACTAGCACTAACGCTAATCTAGCGCTGACACTAATATATATATATATATATATATATATATATATATATATATATATATTAGGTTGAGTTGTTTTTTCACTGTTTTTCTTCGCAGAACAGGACGCAGACTGATCTCTCTCTCCTCTCAGAACAACTACAATGGGAGGAGAGAGAAACACAGACCATGTCCTGGCTGTGTTATGAAAATAACTGTCTGTGATCTCTGTGATAGGTTTTATCACAGAGAACACCTGATCAGGGACCAGCCACAACGGTCCCTGATTGTTGCTGTGCCAGCTGCCGACACAGATGGGAGGGGGGGACACTAATTACCCATTCTCTCTCCTCTCTAAGGAGTTATTCCATGAGAGGAGAGAGAAATGGCAACGATCTGCTGCTTTACCGTGAAATAACGATTCACGGCGATCACGTGACCAGAGACCACTCGTGGTGGTCTCTGGTCGTTGCTCCGAACTCTCAGCTAAGAGAACAGAGCTCTGATCTTCCGTTTCGGCGCTACTTTAGGCTTAAGCGATCACGTGAAAAGGTATCGCCTTAGCCTAAAGCCCCTTAGTGACGAACGTAAAAAGGCGTATTGTTGGTCACTAAGGGGTTAATTGCCCTAAATTTTCAGAAAGGGTCTGTATTGCTTACAGGATCTGGGTGAAATTAATCATCTTAATAAGATGAGCTCTTCCTGTAATCGACAATGGTAATTCCTTAAACCTTTCCAGCACCTACTTCATTTTTTGTATTACCTTAATATAATTTAATTCATACATTTTATTCAGATTTCTAGCAAGCCAAATGCGTAGATACATGATTTTATCCCTAGCTCTTAAAACTCCCAGTTTAGGTGTATAGTGGGAGGATGCATCCTCCTCTGGACTATGAAAAAACACTTCGCATTTCTCCTTTTTAATCCTGAACCCTGAAAAGGATGCACACCCCAAAGCAACTCCATTGCCTTCCCTATAAATTTATTACAATCACTGAAGTATAGGACTATATCATCTGCAAAGAGATTGATCTTTAATTCCTCCTCACCTATAACGATCCCATCTATCTCTGGGTTCTGTCTTATGGCCTCTGCAATAGGCTCTATAGACAGATTAAATAATAAGGGAGATAAGGGATATCCCTGTCTTGTTCCCTTATGGAGGGTCATATGTTTAAAAATCACATTAGATGTACATATTTGTGCCTTCGGGTTTTCATACATTGATCGTATAACATTAATAATATTTCCTCTAAAGCCCATCTTAAACATCACCTTAAAAAGCCAGGACCACATCAAATTAGCAAAGGCTTTTTGTGCATCATTAGTCATCAATGGTTTTCCCCTGGCTTGTTCTGGATTAGCCTTTGCCCAATTCAAATTTGTAATAGCCCTTCTTATGTTACATGCCCCAGTTCTTCCCTTTTATTAAACCCCAACTGCGAAGAATGAATTAAGTCTAGCATTATTTTTGCCATTCTATCGGCCAATATTTTTGATAAATATTTTGCATCCTGATTCATCAGAGATATTGGCAATATGAACCCCCTCTCAGTGGGTCTTTCCGTTTTTTTAGGATTACTTTAACATGCGCTTGTTTTCCTGTTTTCACACACACATATATTATATATATATATATGTATATATATATATATATATATATATATATATATATATATATATATATATATATATATATATGTATATGTATATATATTCCTGTAGATATAAGAAAATCATAAAGCTTGGGGTTATCTGCAAAAATAGAAATAGTGCTATTAATCCCATCCTCTATATCATTAATAAATAAGTTGAATAATAGTGGTCCCAGCACGGAACCCTGGAGTACACCACTTATAACCAGGGACCATTCAGAGTAGGAATCATTGACCACAACTCTCTGGATACGGTCCTTGAGCCAATTCTCGATCCACTTACAAACTATACTTTCTAAGCCTGTAGTCCTTAATTTACCCATTAGACGTCTGAGGGACAGTGTAGTAAAAAAGAAAAACCTTTTCGCATTTTTCTTCAAAAGTAATGTAAAAAAAGGAAACAAAACTGGTACCGCTGCATCTGTAAAAGTTCGAACTATTACAATATAGCATTATTTAACTCGCACGGTGAACACCGTAAAAAAAATAAAAGAAATAATTAAAAATGCCAAAATCTCAGTTTTTTTCTCAAATTAGCTGTAAATTTTTTTTTTATAAAGACTGATCAAAAAGTTGTATGTACCAAAAAATGGTACCAATAAAAACAACAACTCGTCCCGCAAAAAAATAAGCCATCACACCGCTCAATCGACCAAAAATAAAAAAGTTACGGCTCTCAGAATGTGGTGAAAAAGTGAAAAATGTGGTGTAAAAGTAGTAAAATCTAAAAAAAAAAAACACTAAATAAATTTGGTATCACCTTAATCATATTGAGCCGTAGAATAGTTAAGTTGTCGTTTTTACGGAATGCAGGGAGTGAAAAACAAAAATAAAAGCAAAAATTGATCAGTCCTCAAAGGGTTAATTCATTTCTAATGAAAAAAACATTTATGACCACATGTGGGGTATTGCCGTACTCAGGAGAAATTGCTTTACAAATGTTGGAGTGCTTTTTCTGCTTTATTCCTTGTAAATATTAAAAATGTGTACATTTTGTCAGCAAACAAAATTTACATTTTTACAGACTAATTCCAATATATTTAGCAAAAAAACTGTGGGGTGATTTAGGGGGTCTATCTAGTACATAAGGCACTCAAAGCCATTTCAGAACTGAACTGGTCCCTGAAAAGATAGCCTTTTGAATTTTTTTTGAAAATGTGAGAAATTGCTGCTAAAGTTCTAAGCCTTGTAAAGTCCTAGAAAAATAAAAGGACATTTAAAAAACAATGCAGAGATAAATAAGACATATGGGAAATGTAAAATAGTAACTATTTTATGTGGTATAGTACTATCTGCAGATACATTTAAATTTCGAAAAACGCAAATTTTTGCTAATTTTCTTAAAATTTGGGTGTTTTTCGCAAAGAAATACTGAATTTATCGACCAAATTTTTCTACTAACATAAAGTACAATGTGTCACGAGAAAATCTCAGAATAGCTTAGATATGTAAAAGAATTCCAAATTTATTAGCACATAAAGTAAGACGTCAGATTTAAAAAAATCGTCTGTGTCCTGAAGGCCAAAACAGGCTGTGTCCTGAAGGGGTTAATATTAATTGGCAAGATGTTAAAATAAGACTTGTTTTCTATAGACTGGTTAAGCCTTAGGCTGGGTTCACACGAGCACATTAACGTCCGTAATGGACGGACGTATTTCGGCCGGAAGTCCCGGACCGAACTCAGTGCAGGGAGCCGGGCTCCTAGTATCATAGTTATGTACGATGCTAGGAGTCCCTGCCTCTCTGCAGGACAACTGTCCCGTACTGTAATCATGTTTTCAGTACGGGACAGTAGTTCCACGGAGAGGCAGGGACTCCTAGCGTCGTACATAACTACGATGCTAGGAGCCCGGCTCCCTGCACTGAGTTCGGTCCGGGACTTCCGGCAGAAATACGTCCGTCCATTACGGACGTTAATGTGCTCGTGTGAACCCAGCCTTACACTTCCATTCGGCAATTTCTGTAGTACTTTTAGTCCCTTGGTGGCTTCTCTTCTTATTTGTTGTTGATTTTTTATATTCGTTTTTGGGGCCAATTTTTCATGGTTCAAGGCCTTTCTGCTTCTCGTGTCGTTTACCACAGGTTTTCACCAAACTTTCAATTGTCTGGAGAACATATAGAGTATGTAAAAATTAAAAGGTTTCAGGGATTTTCCGCTCCTTATATCCTGTATACAGGGCCGCACCGTCCATGAGGTGAGATGAGCATCTCGCATCAGGCGGTGGCCTGCTGCCTCTCTGAGGGGGTGGCGGCGCTACTGAAACCAGCCGCCGCCACCCCCTCCTGCACTATAATTGTACCTGCGTCTTTAGGACGCAGATACAATTACATCCATAAGCAGTGAATGGCAATGACGCGCCACTTGCGTCCTTGAATTGAAGGGCACGGCTCCCCGCCAATCAGCGCCTTTCAACTACACAAACGGTGCGATTACATCATCGCTACCGCTTGCGTCGTTGAAAGATGCTGATTGGTAGGGCAGAATGACTTGCCCTGCGACTCAGCGCCTTTTACAGACGCAAGCGGCGCGATGACATCGCTTAGCCCCAGCAGACCTACTCAGAACAGAGCAGGCCTGCATTGCAAGAGGACGACATGGGAACGGTATAAGGTGAATATGTAAAGTTTATTTTTTTCTGTTTGAGTGGCTTTATGTGGGGCACTATCTACACTGTTGAGCACTATCTACAGGGAGGGGCTATATGTGGAGCACTACAGGGAGGGACTATATGTGTGAGGGGCTATATGTGGAGCACTATCTACAGGGGGGCTATATTTGAAGCACTATCCACAGGAGGGCCATATGTGGAGCACTATCTACAGAGAGGGGCTATATGTGTGAGGGGCTATTTGTGGAGCACTATCTACAGGGGGAGCTTAATGTGGAGCACTATCTACAGGGGGGCTATATGTGGAGCACTATCTACATAGTGTGTGAGGGGCTATATGTGTGAGGGGCTATATGTGTTTGGGGTTATATGTGGAGCACTATCTACATGGGGCTATATGTGGAGCACTATCTACAGGGAGGGGCTATATGTGTGAAGGGCTGTATGTGGAGAACTATCTACGGGGGGGTTAAATGTGGAGCACTATATACAGGGGGAGCTCAATGTGAAGCACTATCTACAGGGGGCATATGTGGAGCACTATCTACAGGGGGAGGCTATATGTAGAGCATTAGCTACAGGAGACTATATGTGGGCGCTATCTACAGAGTAATCTCTAGGGTCCACTATCTACAGGGGGATCTATGTAGGGCACTATCTACAGGGGGCTCTATGTATGTGGGGCACTGTCTGCAGGGGTCACTATGTATGTGGGGCACTGTCTACAGGAAGCTCTACGTGGGGCAGTCTTCAGGGGTTTCTATGGGGGCACTATATACCTATGGGACACAGTTTATGGTTCTATTATAATCAGGGACACAGTGTATGGTGCTATTATAATCAGGGACACAGTGTATGGTGCTATTATAATCAGGGACACAATGTATGGTTCTATTACAGCTTTATTAGAGGTGAGGTATGGCAAGATTATATTTAGGGGAATAGTGTGTGTGACACCATAAACATTTTATCTTTGTTTATAGGATAAGAATTGTTTGAAATGTGAGAAGCTGAAGATATCGGAGCGGAAAACTGCAGAAATAGGCTGCGGCCGGGAGAAGTCATCATAGAAGTCTGGACCAGATGGAGAAGAAATGAGAAAAAGAATGTAGTATATATGTCAGAGCTTGGTTCTGGTGCTGTAATTATTTAGGATATATTTATTTATAATAACAAAATTTCATGGCAGATGGAATTGTTGCAATTCATTGTATATTTTATGGGAACCTGTCTGGTAGTTTTAACCCTTGAACCGCCACCATGCAGTAAAACATGACCTGACAATATTTCCAAACATTCCCCTGTAAGTTTTTTTCAGATGCAGCAAAATCTATAAAATAATCTTTTAAATGGCGCACACAGTATGTGAATTACTCATTAAAGTGTCATGGGCAGTACCACTATCTTGAAGAGTTACATAGTCCTGCCTCCAAACCCACCTTTCCATGTGTTATTGACATCCCCCTGGCTGTTCTACATCATTACCAGTCTCCTCTAACTTTCTCGGATGCGCCTTTGCCTTGTACCACTTGGGCACGCACCGTAGAGGCAAAGGGAGGTATCAATACATGCAGATGACAGTCAGGAAACAGCCTTACCCATTACAGCAAAAGAGTGTCCAAACCTGTGTCGGCTCTGCCACAATGACCCCAATGCGCGTTTCGCTGTGCTTCCTCAGCACATATCCCCTGAGGAAGCACTCACAGCGAAACGCGCGTTGGGGTCATTGTGGCAGAGCCAACACGGGTTTGGACACTCTTTTGCTGTAATGGGTAAGGCTGTTTCCTGACTGTCATCTGCATGTATTGATACCTCCCTTTGCCTCTACCCTGCTTCTACCAGTCCATAATGTGTATGGGATACTAGAGGGTACTAGGGGCTATCAGGGTAGAACCCACTGTGGTCCAGAATATATATTTTGCGGTTAGTCAGTACAGTCTTTCTATACTTCATTAATTTCATTAAGTAACTTCCATGTTAAGCGCTACAATACCACATTGTTTGCACTAGAGTCTTGTAATTACATGTTTTTTTAAATGTATGTTATTTTTATGTAATAAAATGGTTATACTCTTCTATAATTCTGGCTATATGCTCTATTTTTTTCTGGTATGGTTCATATTGCGGACAATTGCAGATTATGCACATAAAGGACTGCAGGCAGAAAAACAACCTTCGTGAAAATTCAATGTACATTTGTCCGAGGTTGTATCACAAGTTTTCAGCCAACTGTTCTTTAATGAGAGCAGGCTAGAATATATAAAATATAGATAAATAGCTTATCCAGTGGCTTGCTTTTAGGTTTAGCAACCTATTCCTCAAATGTGGTCAAGTTAAAAGTTCAGGGCACTCTTGGGCACGCAAAAGCTCCTAAGAGAATTTGCACACGCTCCCCTAAAATGGATTAATCCCCCAGATACAGGGAGGCCAGGTGTACTATAATAGGTGGGGGCAATACAGGTGGAGCAGTACAGTGCAGTAGCACAGAGACAATAGCACGGTAGTGGCGGTATCACAGCAGGCCAGCCAAGATATTTGTGGTGTCACAGCGGACCCGCACCACATACATTTAAAGAAAGGAGAGGGCAAAATCAGGGTCAGGGCGGTTAATCCCACTCAAGTTTACCACACACTCCAGGGGTCACCCCAGGATCTTCAGGGGGGCCTCTGGAGACTGGTAGTGCACGGCATCTGCGGCGTTCAGCATTAAAGAGAGAGGATTGCGGGGAAAAGAACACTCGCGTATGCGTGCGGACGTTCCTATGTCACCACGCCACCATCCTTAATGGGCAAAAAGGAAATGTTAAAAGCCATCCCCCTTTTAAAGCAACCAGACTGATCTTATAATTCAATCAGCATGACAGAATCATATCTTCTGCCTTGTCCTCGTCAACCCTTTCTCCTGAGCTAACAAGAACATAACCAAAATGATTTTAGCAGGTCATGTTGTGGCAGGGCTGAAATGCAGTGGAATTTTTTTTTTGTGGTTAAGTGAATTTTCCTGGCAAGGAATGACTTTGCAATTAATTGCAATTCATCTGATCACTCAGATGGTTTATCACTAAAGCACTTCCCACATTCTGAACATGAATATGCCTTTACCCTGTGTGACTTCTCTTATGTGTAACAAGACTTGAATTATGTGTAAAACATTTCCCACATTGTGAACATGAATATGGTTTCTCTCCTGTGTGAATTCTCTCATGTTACAAGATTTGATTTATGTGTAAAACATTTCCCACATTCTGAACATGAATATGGCTTCTCTCCTGTGTGAATTCTCTCATGTTTAACAAGAGTTGATTTTTCTGTAAAACATTTCCCACATTCTGAACATGAATAAGGCTTCACTCCTGTGTGAATTCTCTCATGTTTAGCAAGTTCTGTTTTATCTCTAAAGCACTTCCCACATTCAGAACATGAGAATGGCTTTTCTCCCGTGTGAATTCTCTCATGTGTTACAAGATTTGATTTATGTGTAAAACATTTCCCACATTCTGAACATGAATATGGCTTTTCTCCTGTGTGAATTCTCTCATGCATAACAAGAGTTGATTTTTCTGTAAAACATTTTCTACATTCTGAACATGAATATGGCTTCTCTCCAGTGTGTCCCTTCTTATGTTTAGTAAGATGTGATTTTTGTATAAAACATTGCCCACATTTTGAACATGAATACAGGTTCTCTCCTGTGTGACTTCTCTCATGTGTAACAAGATGTGATTTTCTTGAATAGCATTTCCCACATTCTGAACATGAATATGGCTTCTCTCCTGTGTGAATTCTCTCATGTTTAACAAGATTTGATTTTTCTGTAAAACATTTCCCACATTCTGAACATGAATATGGCTTCACTCCTGTGTGAATTCTCTCATGTAAAGTAAGATGTTTTATCTCTAAATGACTTCCCACATTCTGAACATGAATATGGCTTCTCTCATGTATAACAAGACTTGATTTAACTCTAAAACATTTTCCACATTCTGAACATGAATATGACTTCTTTCCTGCGTGAATTCGGTCATGTAAAGTAAGACCTCTTTTATCTCTAAAGCACTTCCCACATTCTGAACATGAATAAGGATTCTCTCCTGTGTGACATCTTTCATGTCTAACATGTGATTTATCTGTAAAACATTTCCCCCATTCTGAACATGAATATGGTTTCTCTCCTGTGTGAATTCTCACATGTTTAACAAGAGTTGATTTTTCTGAGAAACTTTTCCCACATTCTGAACATGAATATGGCTTCTCTCCTGTGTGAATTCTCTCATGTAAAGTAAGATGTTTAGGGGAATTATATGATAGATCTGTACTGTGAAGTCCTGGATGTACATTAAGGGCAATGTGGTTTTCTCCTGAAGACGGCTGCTTGATATCTTCATCTTCTATTTCATAATTTATCGAAAACATGAGGTTTCCCTCAGAGTTCATACTGGCATCTTCTGTTAGAATTAAAAATAGATTTTGTGAATTTTATATTTTTCAAACCACAAAGTAGACAAATTTATGACATATTAGGCTATATGCAGTTTATTTTATAGTCAGTCAGTAGTGGATCCAGCAGGAAGAAAAGGTTTGAGCCATTCCCTTCAAAACCACCACTGGATTTGGCTCAAAAAAACCGCACCAAATACTGCCACAAAAATTTAATGCCTAACTCCAGCCTTAAAAATCTTTGAAAAACACTTTAAATGGACAATAACTTTTCATTAACAAACTTATGTTAATCTAATAGTATACCTTACCTCTAGCAATTTTGCTTTCTTAAAAAAAATTATTATTTATCCTTGCAAAGTCTATATGAAGTTACTGCCACTAGGTGACTCCTTTTCTAGAATTTGTTGTCCTGCTATAAACTGTCATGTAACATCTGCCTGAAAAAAAACTAATAAAAAAGGACAGAAAAACGACACTGTGAGGGTGGTTTCACACACAGTGCAAGGCTGGAAATGTCAACGAGAGAATTATCAGAATTGATCTTGATGCTCAAGTGGTTAAACTGAGTTTTCTCAGATCTTGGCTGTTAGTGCAGCGGTTAATTGCAGCTGATGCCCCTCAAAATCTGATACTAAGCCTAGTGCATAACCGGATCAACACCGTGTAGAGAACTTCTATGTGCAGGCACAGCTTACTCAGGTCCAGCACTATGTATAACATGTTGTCTGAAGTGTTACTGTACTGTAAAACCAAGGAGGAACCTCATCTCAAGAAACCCCCAGAATTCACCTTCTAAATTTAATATTACTTACCTGTGGTAACACCTCCGGGAATTTCCTCCTCCACTTCACTCTTACACGGTTGATCGCCCCTCAACCACTCTTCTTCTGCTTCATCCTCTGCTTTAATATTGGTCAGATCTTTCCCCTGATTTCACATGTGTAACAGTTTAGTACAATACAGCAGAGAGTGCGAAGAATCTAACAGATCAACATAAGCAACCACCAAAATCTATGACCACAGGACCAAAAAGCTCCACACACCCCTATATAGATCTGGTATAGGGCTCAGCTTCATCTACCTGATGATTCTCTGGGACATTGTGATTTTCCTCTGGGCAATTCTGGGAATACCGAGGACTGGAACATCTCTCTGGTGGATTTTGCCTACTCGATCCATCTGTAGGAGACACAGTGACTGAATACATGACTACTGTCGATCTGTCTATATATCAGACACTTCTTTCTACTCTTCTATGTTTATTATCAGAGCCAAAACAACAATGTTGTGCTTCTAACCAACTGCGCCGTGGTCCCAGTGCTTTGCAAGCTGCAGGCCTATTGTGGACTACCAGAGTGAACGGCGGGGAACCGATGGCTTTCTGCTCCACCATAGTATTCAATTGCATTTCCCTCTTAAGGATGTGAATACACGTGAAATCGGCAGGACGCAGGGGTCCTATTATAAGTGCCCCGTGCCAACCAATGTAGTATCAGGTCATTGCCCTGGAAAAATAACCTCTGCTTATATGGGAAGTCGTTTCCTTGCCCTGGTGCTGTTATGGCGAATGGAGAAAAAAATGATATTTAGGATTACATATACTGGTAATTGGTTTTCTGTGAGACCATGACAGTGCTATGATAGAGATGACCCACACTGTCGTCCTCCATATACAGTATACACCGATCAGCCATAACATTAAAACCACTGACAGGTGAATTGAAGAACATTGATGATCTTGTGACAATGGCGCCTGACAAAGGGGGGGATATTAGACAGCAAGTGAACAGTCAGTTCTTTAAGTTAATGTGTTTGAAACATGGAGAAGTGTAAAATAACAAAAGGCCAAATTGGTCATGTATCCCCAAAACTGCCAGTCTTGTGGGGTGTTTCTGGTATGTAAGGGTTCTTCCCTACCAAAAGTGCTCCAAGAAAGGACAACCGGTGTACCGGCAACAGCGTGATTGGCGGGCAAGACTCATTAATGTGTGTGGGGAGCTCATCTGGTCCCAACCCACAGAAGAGTTACTGTACGACAAATTAATGAATAAGTCACTTCTAGATATAACAGAAAGGTGTCAGAACACGCAGAGCATCGCAGCTTACTGCACAAGGAGCTGTGTAGCCACAGACCAGTCAGAGCACCCATGCTGACCCCTATCCACCACTAAAAGCACCTACAATAGGCAGTATCAGAACTGGGCCATGGAAGAAGGAGGCCTGGTCCAATAAAAAAAAAAATCTTTTACATCATGTGGACGCTGGGAACGTCGCTTACCTGGGAAAGAGATGGCAGCAGGATGCATGATATGAAGACGACAAGCCGACAGAAGCAGTGTGATGATCTGGGCAATGTTCTGCTGTTCCTGGCATTCATGTAAATGTGACACGCACCACCTACCTAAACATTGCTGCAGACAAGTACCCCCTTACTTTCTGAGCTTGGTGGTTTAAGTGGCTTATGAACTAAGTGGAGTTCTAAAACCGGATTGTGTTGCTGTACTTCTGTGTTTGTGAATCTGTTTTGATTGCTAGCAAATTGAAGATAGCAAAAACTCACACAATTTAAAAAGAAAAAAAAAAATTATAATATTTTTTTTTTCTCTTGCAGATTCGTTCCAGCTGAGCAGCTGTCTAGGAGGAAGGGGTTAACTGGACACAGGTGGTATAAATTAGTCAGCAGACCTCATTTTGAGCTTGCTCTTTCTGAGCTTGGTGGTTTAAGTGGCTTGTGAACTAAGTGGAGTTCTAAAACTGGAGTTGAAAAGAGGAGTTGAAGCCACAGTAAGTACTCTTCTTTTCTTTTACTTTGACAATTGTTCGCTGTTTTGGTGTAACTTGGATAATGGATAGCAAGATTGGAGGTTTTCTTCAGTGCACAGTTTGCCATATGTATACACGACTGGAGCCGGAGTTCCAGGGTGAATATCTCTGTGGCAGATGTGAGCATGTTGGTCACCTGGAAGCTCGTATTAGAGATCTGGAGGAGCAGAATGCAACACTAAGGAGGATAGACAATCTTGAGCTGAGCTTGCTGCTCACGGAGCATGCAGTTAGTGGGTTAGAACTGGAGGGTGAAGACATGGGTGAGCAGGATCAGGTAAGTAGCTGGGTTAATGTAGTTAGGGGCAGTAGAAAAAGGTCAAAGACAAGGAAGGCCGATCCGGTTTCTGGCATTCCAAGCAAAATTGCCAGGTTGGGTGATGATGCGAGGGTGTCAGTCTCAGAAAAGGCATCCCTAGTGGATACTGATCTCCCTAACAGCCGGGAGAACAGCCCAGCTAGTAGTCGTCGGGATGGTAATGCAGGTAAGCCAAGACAATTGATAGTTGTAGGGGATTCTATAATCAGGAAGACGGATAGAATAATTTGTCGCCAAGACCGCCTCAACCGAATGGTTTGCTGTCTCCCTGGTGCCAGGGTTCGGCATGTGGTGGAACGGGTGGACAAATTGCTGGGAGGGGCTGGTGATGATCCAGCTGTTGTGGTCCATGTCGGTACCAACGACAGAATAAATGGTAGGTGGAGGAGCCTTAAGAATAATTTTAAAGAACTAGGCTACAAGCTGAAGGGAAGGACCTCCAAGGTTGTATTCTCAGGAATACTGCCTGTGCCATGCGCATCACAGGAAAGACAGCGGGAGCTCAGGGAGTTAAATGCATGGCTTAAGTCTTGGTGTAGAGGAGAAGGATTTGGGTTCCTAGAGCACTGGGCTGACTTTTCATTGGGGTACAAACTGTATTCTGCAGATGATTTGCACCTAAATGGAAGGGGGTCCGCTGTGCTGGGGGAGAGAATTCTAGCTGGGGTGGCGGAGTGTTTAAACTAGGGTTGAGGAGGGAGGCCAATGTAGGAAATAAAGGGGTAGTTAGGTTAGAGAGGGGTCAGACTATATTGGTGGGGGGAGAAACAGACGGTGGGGAGAGGACTAGGCAACAAGATAAGGAGATCCTTTCGTTACAAAACAGCAGTGAAAATAAAAAGGCCCAAATGTCAAATAATCACATTTCTGATAGTGAAAGTGAAACATTTAAAGGAAAGTTAAAGTGTATGTTCACAAATGCCAGAAGTCTAGCAAGCAAAATGGGGGAGCTGGAGGCCTTAATACTGGAAGAAGATATAGATATAGTTGGTGTTGCTGAAACATGGCTGGACTCTTCACATGACTGGGCTGTAAATCTACAGGGTTTTACACTGTTTCGGAAAGACAGGGCAAATAGGAAAGGTGGTGGTGTATGTCTGTATGTGAGAAGCGATATGAAGGTGAGTGTAAATGAGACATTAGAGGGTGAAGACTGTGAGGAGGTTGAAACCTTGTGGGTGGAATTACAAAGGGAAGTAAACACTGAAAAAATTACTTTTGGTGTAATCTATAGACCCCCCAATATAACTGAAGAGATAAAAGGTCAAATATATAAACAAATGGAGCGGGCTGCACAGGCGGGTACTGTTGTGATAATGGGAGATTTTAATTATCGGGATATTAATTGGTGTCATGGTTCGGCTTCAACTGCAAAGGGGAGACATTTCCTCAACCTGTTGCAGGAAAATGTTATGTGCCAGTTTGTGGAAGACCCGACTAGAGGTGAAGCTCTGTTGGATCTGGTCATTTCTAATAATGCAGAGCTTGTTGGGAATGTCAATGTTCGTGAAAACCTTGGTAACAGTGATCATAATATAGTTATATTTTACCTATACTGTAAAAAACAAACGCAGGCTGGGAGGGCAAAAACATTTAATTTTAAGAAAGCCAATTTCCCCAGGATGAGGGCGGCAATTCAGGATATAGACTGGGAAGAACTAATGTCAAATAATGGGACAAATGATAAATGGGAGATTTTCATATCTACTTTGAGTTATTATAGTGCAAAATGTATTCCTACAGGTAACAAGTATAAACGACTAAAATTAAACCCCACATGGCTTACACCTTCTGTGAAAGGGGCAATACATGACAAAAAAAGGGCATTTAAAAAATACAAATCTGAGGGTACATCTGCAGCCTTTGTAAAATATAAAGAGCTTAATAAAATCTGTAAAAATGTAATAAAATCAGCAAAAATACAAAATGAAAGGCAGGTGGCCAAGGATAGTAAAACAAATCCTAAAAAATTCTTCAAGCATATAAATGCAAAAAAGCCCAGGTCTGAACATGTAGGACCCTTAGATAGTGGTAATGGGGAGTTGGTCACAGGGGATCAAGAGAAGGCAGAGTTACTAAATGGGTTCTTCCGCTCGGTATATACATCAGAAGAAGGAGCAGCTGATGTAGCCGCTGCCGGTGCTGTTAATATATCAGTTGATATACTGAATTGGATGAATGTACATATGGTCCAATTTAAATTAAATAAAATAAATGTACACAAGGCCCCGGGACCAGATGGGTTACACCCTAGAGTTCTTAAAGAGCTTAGTTCAGTTATTTCTGTCCCCCTCTTCATAATATTTAGAGAGTCTCTCATGAGTGGTATAGTGCCAAGGGACTGGCGCAGGGCAAATGTGGTGCCTATTTTCAAAAAGGGCTCTAGGTCTTCGCCGGGTAATTATAGACCAGTAAGCTTAACATCAATTGTGGGGAAAATGTTTGAGGGGCTATTGAGGGACTATATACAGAATTATGTGACAATAAATAGTATTATAAGTGACAGCCAGCATGGTTTTACAAAGGACAGAAGCTGTCAAACCAACCTGATTTGTTTTTATGAAGAGGTAAGCAGAAGCCTAGACAGAGGGGCCGCTGTGGATATAGTGTTTTTGGACTTTGCAAAGGCATTTGACACTGTCCCTCATAGACATCTAATGGGTAAATTAAGGACTATAGGTTTAGAAAGTATAGTTTGTAATTGGATTGAGAATTGGCTCAAGGACCGTATCCAGAGAGTTGTGGTCAATGATTCCTACTCTGAATGGTCCCCAGTTATAAGTGGTGTACCCCAGGGTTCAGTGCTGGGACCACTATTATTCAACTTATTTATTAATGATATAGAGGATGGGATTAATAGCACTATTTCTATTTTTGCAGATGACACCAAGCTATGCAATATAGTTCAGACTATGGAAGATGTTTGTGAATTGCAGGCAGATTTAAACAAACTAAGTGTTTGGGCGTCCACTTGGCAAATGAAATTTAATGTAGATAAATGTAAAGTTATGCATCTGGGTACAAAAAACCTGCAAGCATCATATGTCCTAGGGGGAGCTACACTGGGGGAGTCAATTGTTGAGAAGGATCTGGGTGTACTTGTAAATCATAAACTAAATTTCAGCATGCAGTGTCAATCAGCTGCTTCAAAGGCCAGCAGGATATTGTCGTGTATTAAAAGAGGCATGGACTCGCGGGACAGGGATGTAATATTACCACTTTACAAAGCATTAGTGAGGCCTCATCTAGAATATGCAGTCCAGTTCTGGGCTCCAGTTCATAGAAAGAATGCCCTGGAGTTGGAAAAAATACAAAGAAGAGCAACGAAGCTAATAAGGGGCATGGAGAATCTAAGTTATGAGGAAAGATTAAAATAACTAAACCTATTTAGCCTTGAGAAAAGACGACTAAGGGGGGACATGATTAACTTATATAAATATATGAATGGCGCATACAAAAAATATGGTGAAATCCTGTTCCATGTAAAACCCCCTCAAAAAACAAGGGGGCACTCCCTCCGTCTGGAGAAAAAAAGGTTCAACCTGCAGAGGCGACAAGCCTTCTTTACTGTGAGAACTGTGAATCTATGGAATAGCCTACCGCAGGAGCTGGTCGCAGCAGGGACAGTAGATGGCTTTAAAAAAGGCTTAGATAATTTCCTAGAACAAAAAAATATTAACTGCTATGTGTAGAAATTTTTTACTTCCCCTTTCCCATCCCACTTCCCCTTTCCCATCCCTTGGTTGAACTTGATGGACATGTGTCTTTTTTCAACCGTACAAACTACTACTACTACTACTTATGGCGTTATTCCTAACCGTAGTGGGCACTTTCAGCAGGATAATGCCGCCCGCCACACTGCAAATATTGATCAGGAATGGTTCAAGGAGTTGACTTGGCTCCAAATACCCCAGATCTCAATCCGATCGATTATCTGTAGGGTGTGCTGGAAAAACAAGTCCGATCCATGAAGGCCGCACCTCACAACTTACAGGACTTGAAGGATCGGCTAACGTCTTGTACCAGATACCATGGAGATGCCACGTCTCCATGGGTCAGAGCTGTTTTGGCAGCACGGGGGCGGCCTTTACCATATTAGGCAGT
The DNA here is from genome assembly GCF_050947455.1 of Rhinoderma darwinii. Classification (NCBI taxonomy): domain Eukaryota; kingdom Metazoa; phylum Chordata; class Amphibia; order Anura; family Rhinodermatidae; genus Rhinoderma; species Rhinoderma darwinii. The sequence goes on from NW_027461645.1 coordinate 182,829, forward strand.
TGGTTTTTAGGTTAGGGCTGATCGGGATAGACAGAGAGAGACATTTTAAATAGTTACATAGTTAGTGAGTTAAACAAGGTCTAAGTCCATCAAGTTTAAACTTCTTTATAGAGGACTTGTCGGCTCTCCTCACATGTCTGTTTTACGACATACTTGTATTCCCCATGAATCAACAATACTGGGGCATCTTTTCTCAGAACTCTACGTTATGCAGTTCCTCGGTTATTCCTACTGGAAATTTAAGATTAAATTGAGAAAAAGGGTGTTACCATTCCCCTTGTGAAAGAGTTGTGTCCCTACACCTTTTGATATTGTCAGCACTTTTTGGACATTGTCAGACTGTATGGACACACCCTCGGCTGGTAACACCTAGATGTCAAATCATTCATACATTTCTAGGAGGAATAACAGAGGAACAGTACAATGCAAAGTTCTAAGAAAAGGTGATCTATAATTGTTAAATTATGGGAAATGCAAGTATTTAATATATCTAACGAATCCCAGTAGATTTAGAGGAAGTTGAAAACCAATCTTTACACGACATAGACCCAATTCTACAAAAGTGGATAATACCTCCATGCCCCCGGCTGACAATCGGATAGATCCCTGTATCCACATTCTACATTACTAGCAGTGACCCTGTATATTGTGTCTTACAAGGAAGATACTTAACCCTTTGTTATATCTCCATGATTGTCACGTCCGCTGTTCCCACATGATAGAACTTTACACTCCTCATGTTGTAGAGATTATAAGAGCAGTACAGATCAGTCACTGGTTATATAAGACTATGTTCACACATAGAAAAATGGTTGCAGAAATTTCTGTGATTGTCCAACTCATCTGATTGTGGTTTAAAACTTCATGTACTTGCTACAAAAACAACAACATTCAGTTATAAGGAAACTTCTACAACAAATCTGTGAACATTCCCTAGTGCAGCACTGCAGCAAAGCGAGGAACGTGTGATCTGACATCAGGAATCACATATCTGTATATACTGCACATGATGGAATTAACACTTCAACAAAAAAATTATAATATATAAATTATATATCTATATCTCACCTTGTGATGTGCGCGACCGATAGTTCTCCATCATGACCTCCTCGTACAGATCCTTGTGTTCTTCAAGATACTCCCACTCCTCCATGGAGAAATAAACAGTGACATCCTGACACCTTATAGGAACCTGACACACACAATGATAGTCATCACCCAGACACCTCCAGTGCTGTTACTGTAGAATTTCCCAGCATTCCCAGCAGTGTCACCTCTCCAGTCAGCAGCTCCGTCATCTTGTAGATCAGTTTTAAGATCTTCTTATTGTTCTTCTCATGTATCTGGGAGTGAGGGGGTGGCTCTGTGATGGGGCTCTGACTACTACACCATCCTTATGACTCATGGATGATGGGAGTCGTACAGTCACCCGATGTCTTCTTCACTATTGTGTACTCCTGTGTATGGAGAGAGACACTTAGAGAACTGAGCACAGTATTCCCCCCTCAGTAGAAAGAGGGAGATTGTGACCCCGCTGTATAGAGCTCTAGTGACCCCACATCTGTAATACTGGAGACCTCACCTACAAAAACACATTGAGAAAATAGAATGAGGCCAAAACTAAAAAGGAAATACTATTGGGGGGACTAGATGGACCATGTGCTCTCCTCCTGCCGTCATCTTCTATGTTTCTATATAGAGGTCATCCTGATCCTCCTGGTTCCTTGTCATTCTCATTGCTCTACAACATTACTATTGCTGCATTGGTGACATGACACATAACTGACCGTATTGGTGGCTGATCTTCAGCTTTTCTGCTGTTGGCTTCTTGACGTCACTTGGAAGATGAGAAGACTGGAGGAACTGGAGGATCTAGTACTGCAGACGTCTTTATAAAGAAAGGGGAAGATAGAAATCATACAGGGGACAACATCATGTGTGACATACAGAACCACACTTATTGATCATTGAGCGAGAGTATCGGCTGTGTGCTGTAGCTGACACTTCAAGGTAACGAGAGGGATCCCGCTCGTTTAACCCGTTAAATGCCACGGTCAATAGCGACCGCGGCATTTAAATTACTAGAAATGGGGGCGGCCCACTGCGATGTTCTAATGGCCCCCCTTGCGACACAATCGGTGGGGCGCCGTTGGTTGGCATGGCAGCTGATGACGGTCCCCAGGTCTGTTTTTCTGAAGGAATCAATAGCGTAGTCGACTGCGCTATTGATTCCGTCATTAAAATGGAAACCTGCCAGAATGGTGACAAACGGAAACCATTAGCAAGGTTTCCGTCACCATTGATATCAATGGTGACGGAAACGGAAGCTGTGGTTTCAGTTTGACTTTCCGTTGCGGGGTTCACCCGACAGAAACCTCAGACGGAACGGAAAGCCAATTCTGATGTGAACAGGTCCTAAATGCGGCTCCACCTCTGCCCGTGCCCAGGGCTGGCATTAGGGGGGCAAACTGTGCAATTGCCCAGGGCCCCAATTCTCAAAGGGCCCCCTGGTTCAGCACCGCTGTTTAGCTGCCTGTCCGAGGATGCGTGCAGCTGAAAAACAGTTTAGAGACTGTAAGCACAAAACTGCTCTCTCTATGCTGAGAGCACTGTGTGATAGCAGAGGAGAGGAGGCCCACCCACCGGCAGAATCTGCTAGTTGCTCAGTCTCTGTCAGGTCCTGCATCACCTACCTCAGCCTAGCTTGTAGTAACAAGTAACATTTAGCAGTCGGGACAGACATAAGGGGAGGGAGACTGCAGACACTCAAACACAAGAGATTTCCTGTACTGTAGTGCCAATGCTCCTCCACTCACAAAACTTCATGTGCAGAAAAGGTTAGTCTATGTGTAATGTGTGTGCATAATGTGCAGATATGTTATAATAATATTTATATAGCGCCAACATATTACGCAGCACTTTACAATTTAGAGGGAACATGATACAAACAAAATCAGACATTACATAGTGACAAAGTTAATTTACAATTCAAACCAGAGGAGTGGGGACCCTGCTCGCAAGAGCTTACAATCTATGAGGAAATAAGGGAGACACAAAGTGTAACAGTTTTTGTTCTGTACAATAGTTCAGCCATTTTTTATAGACATGGGTGGTACACATAAAGCTGCATGAGCCGGTCACCAGCCAGTATCCGTGTATGACGCTTATTCTGATAACTAATCTAAAAGTGGGGCCATGGAAAGGAGTCAGATTAGGGAATGTTATAGGCCTGTCTAAATAGATGTGTTTTCAGGGCACGTTTAAAACTGTGGATATTGTGAATTAATCTGATTGCCTGGGGTAGCACATTCCAGAGGACCGGAGCAGCACGAGAAAAATCTTGGAGACTGGAGTGGGAGTTTCGGATTATGGAGGAGCCCGAGTAGGGTGGTAGACAGATGAGGGAGGAGATGTAAGGAGGTGCAGCACTGGAGAGAGCTTTGTGGGTGAGAGTAATAAGTTTAAAGTTTATTCTGAAGGGGATGTGCAACCAGTGCAGTGACTGGCACAGATTAGAGGCGTTGGTGTAGCGGTTGGTCATAAATATGAGACTGGCTGCTGCATTGAGGATAGATTGGAGAGGGGAGACTTTAGTGAGGGGAAGACCGACTAGTAATGAGTTACAGTAGTCAAGACGAGAGTGAATCAGAGCAACAATTAGAGTTTTGGCCATTTCCTCCTTAAGAATAGGGCGGATTCTGGAGATGTTTTTGAGGTGAAAATGACAGGAGCGTGAAAGTGATTGAATTTGAGGAGTAAAGGACAGATCTGAGATATGTGTGCAGATATTTGTATATATGTGTTATGTATATATGTATGTAATATAATGTGTGTAATATGTATGTATATTTTTAATGTGCGTTATGTATGTATAATATAATCTGTGTGTGTTGTGTATGTGAATACTGTATGTATATAGCGTGTAAATATACTATATGTATGTAATGTGCACGTATATGTGTGTGTATCTATCTTACTATATAAATATATATATATATATATATACAGGGTGGGCCATTTATATGGATACACCTAAATAAAATGGGAATGGTTGGTGATATTAACTTCCTGTTTGTGGCACATTAGTATATGGGAGGGGGGAAACTTTTCAAGCTGGGTGTTGACCATGGCGGCCATTTTGAAGTCGGCCATTTTGTATCCAACTTTAGTTTTTTCAATGGGAAGAGGGTCATGTGACACATCAAACTTATCGAGGATTTCACAAGAAAAACAATGGTGTGCTTGGTTTTAACGTTACTTTATTCTTTCATGAGTTATTTACACGTTTCTGACCACTTATAAAATGTGTTCAAAGTGCTGCCCATTGTGTTGGATTGTCAATGCAACCCTCTTCTCCCACTCTTCACACACTGATAGCAACACCGCAGAAGAAATTCCTCCCGATCTGACCCCCTTAGACTATTATCTTTGGGGTCATCTGAAGGCAATTGTCTATGCTGTGAAGATACGAGATGTGCAGCAACTGAAACTACGGATACTGGAAGCCTGTGCTAGCATTTCTTCTGCAGTGTTGCTATCAGTGTGTGAAGAGTGGGAGAAGAGGATATATTCAGTGTTTATTGGTGAAAAATTGCAAAAATTGCAAAAATTAGAGAAAATTTTGAAAAAACAGCATTTTTCACAATTTAAATGCATCTGCTTGTAAAACACACGGTTATACCACCCAAAATAGTTACTAGTTCACATTTCCCATATGTCTACTTTAGATTGGCATCGTTTCTTGAACATTCTTTTATTTTTCTTGGACGTTACAAGACTTAGAACATAAACAGCAATTTCTCATATTTTTAAGAAAATTTCAAAAGCCTTTTTTTTAAGGTTCCTGTTCAGTTCTGAAGTGGCATTGTATTAGAAACCCGCATAAAACACCCCATTTTAAAAACTAGTATTCAAAACAGCATTTAGAAAGTTTTTTAACCCTTCAGGCATTTCACAAGAATTAAAGCAAAGTGGAGGTGAAATTTGCAAATTTCATTTTTCTTGCTGAATTTCAATTTTATTACATTTTTCTTCTGTAACACAGAAGGTTTTACCAGAGAAACACTACTAAATATGTATTGTCCAGATTTTTATACATCCCCCTGAGGAAGCATACGTGGCGAAACGCGCGTCGGGGTTTATGCGGCGGAGCAGACACTGTCTTCTACTCTATGGGTAAGTCTATGATCTGACAGCTAACCTTGCTCAATGTACTGTTTCTTGTAATACACTTTTGAAATAGATGTCTATCTAGTATATCCACATGTTTGCCCATAGACTATAGTTAGCAATAATATTTTGTGCGGTCTCCGTCTGTTATACTAGAGTCATTTCTTTCTGTTTATTTTAACTATGTATGGTGTTTGTTTAATAAAATTCAAAACTTTTATATATATATATACATTGGCGTCAAAGGCTCTTAATTGTTTCTCTGTGTTATATAGATTGTCCAGATTCTGCAGTTTTTAGAAAAGTCCCACATGTGACTCTGGTGCGCTCGTGAACTAAAACACAAGCCCGAGAATCAAAGAAGCACCTAGTGCATTTTGAGGCCTCTTTTTTTATTAGAATATATTTTAGGCAGCATGCCAGGTTTGAAGAGGTGTTGAGGTGATAAATCAGTAGGAATCCCCCAATAGTGACCCCATTTTGGAAACTGCACCCCTCAAGGAATTCATTTATGGTTGTTGTTACCATTTTAACCGCACAGTTTTTTCACAGCACCTATTTGAATTGGGCTGTGAAATTAAAAAAATTACATTTTTTCCAATAAGATGTCATTTGTGATCAAAATTTCTTCGTTTCACAGGGAAAAAAATACCCCATTTTGTTGCCCAATTTGTCCTTAGTGTGGCAATACCCCATTTGTGGTGATAAACTGCCGTTTGGGCCCATGGGAGGGCTCAGAAGGAAAAGAGCGCAATGTGTTTGTTGGAGTCCAGATTTTGGTGGATTGGTTTTCGGGTGCCATGTCACATTTGCAGAGCCCCAGAGGTATCAAAGCAATGGAAACACACCAGAAGTGACCCCATTTTGGAAACTACACCCCTCAAGGAATTCAAACATGGTTGTTGTTATAATTTTGACCGCACAGTTTTTTCACAGCACCTATTTGAATTGGGCTGTGAAATGAAAAAAATGTCATTTTTTCCCATAAGATATCATTTTTTTATCAAAATTTCTTATTTTCACAGGGAACAAAATACCCCATTTTGTTGCCCAATTTCTCCTGAGTGCAGCAATACCCCATTTGTGGCGATAAACTGCCGTTTGGGCCCATGGGAGGCCTCAGAAGGGAAGGAGCGTTGTGTCTTCTTTGGAGTGCAGATTTTGCTTGTTTGGTTTTCGGGTGCCATGTCGCATTTGCAGAGCCCCAGAGGTATCAAACCAATGGAAACCCACCAGAAGTGACCCCATTTTGGAAACTACACCACTCAATGAATTCATTTATGGGTGTTGTGACCATTTTGACCCCATAGTTTCTTCACAGAACTTATTTGAATTGGGCTGGGTATTAAAAAAAATATATTTTTTTCCAATAATATGTAATTTTAGCTCAAAAATTCTTATTTTCACAAGAAATAAAATACTACATTTTGTTGCCCAATTTGTCCTGAGTGCGGTAATACCCCATTTGTGGTGATAAACTGCCGTTTGGGCCCATGGGAGGGCTCAGAACGAAAGGACCACAATTTGGCCTACTGGGGTTTTTCTGGTGCGAAGCCATGTATGCATAAGCCCCTGAGGTACCAGTACAGTTGAATCCCCCAAGAAGTGACCCCGTTTTAAAAACTACACCCTTGAGGCATTCATCTAGAGGTGTAGTGAGCATTTTGACCGGAGACATACAACCCATAAAACTGTAATGTTGGTTCTCACGGGTACGGCAATACCCTCAATGTGGCTGTTATCAGCTGCCTGGGCACACGGCAGGGATCAGAAGGGAAAGATGAGGGGAATAAGCTGTGCGGAGTGCATCAGGGTAAGTAAAATTGGGGCAAATTATAAACCAAGGGATGTATGATAAATCTTAAAACACTCTTTCATACAGAGCTCTGGTTTTTCGGGACACGCGTCACATTGATATATTGTGTCCTCCCTTAACCCCCTCTTATAGCAGACTTTGCACCTCTTTTGACTCTTTCCCTTCTTGCCAGTTTGGGGAACTTCTCCTGGAAAGTGTTGCGCTGGTAAGATGCATGTGGCCTCGCTTCCAGAAGTACTGGGTGCCCTCCCCTTCCTGGTCCCTAAAGATTAGGTTCTTGATAACCACCTCTTGAAATTCCAGGAAAGTTCTCCTCTGGCCTGTACATCGACGTAGCACGTACCCCATTGTACAATGCCATCTGTATGATGTGCACTGCCAGCTTCTTATACCACACCGCATGGCGCTGTAGGGCTTCAGGGCTTGATCTGACAAGTCCACCCCTCCCATGTACCTATTGTATTCCAGGATGCAGCCTGGTTTGGGGGTCTCTGTACTGGTACCTCGTACAGGTACATGGGTACTGGTGTGGCATCTCTCTTGTATTGTACTTGACACACAATATGTTGCTGCTGGATTGTGCCCTGCTCTCACCCCTTCTGAGTGTTTGCCCAAGCAGAGTCTTGGGGAGGCCTCTCAGGTTTCTTCTAGCAGTGCTGCAGGACTGGAAGCGAGGCAGTTGAAGAGTGGGACGCTGGTATAAAAATTATCCAGGTAGAGGTGGTAACCCTGGTCCAGCAGTGGGTGCACCAAATCCCACACAATTTTTGCATTAACTCCCAGTAAGGGGGGGGGGGCATTTTGGGGGTTGAATACTGGTGTGTCCTTCCCTTTATATATCCTGAATCTGTAGGTATACCCTGATGCACTCTCACACAGCTTATACATCTTCACACCATACCTTGCCCTCTTACCCGGCAGGTACTCGCGGAATTGATGCCTCCATTTAAAATCTACCAAGGACTCATCAATAGAAATACACTTCTCGGGGGTGAATGCTTGGGAAAACCGGGCACTGAAACGGTCTAATAGGGGTCTCCGTTTATACAAACGGTCAAAACTGGGGACATCTCGGGGTGGGCACGGCTCATTATCCGTATAATGTAAGAAGCGAAGTATTGCTTCATTTATTTATTTTTTTAGGTTCCAGTTCAGTTCTGAAGTTGCTTTGAGGGGCCCATATATTAGAAACCCCTATCAAACACTCTATTTTAGAAACTAGACCCCTCAAAGTATTCACAACAGCATTTAGAAAGTTTATGAACCCTTTAGGTGTTTCACTGGAATTTAGAGCAAAGTAGAGGTGAAATTTACATATTTTTTTTGTCAGAAAATCCTTTTTATACCATTTTTTTTATAACACAAAAGGTTTTATCAGAGAAACGCAACTCAATACGTATTACCCAGATTCTGCAGTTTAGAGAAATATCCCACATGTGGCGCTAGTTCGGTAATGGACTGAAGCACCGGCCTCCGAAGCAAAGGAGCACCTAGTGGATTTTGAGGCCTCCTTTTTATTAAAAAACTAAACAACAGCAATTCTACTATTGTTTTTGTATTCTATTTTTTTACAGCGTTCACCGTGCGCTATAAATGACATTCACTTTATTCTGCGGGGCGATACGATTACGGCGATACCAGATGTTTATAGGTTTTTTATGTCTTATGGCGTTTGCACAGTAAAATACGTTTTGTAAAAAATCATTTACTTTTTGTGTTACCTTATTCTAAGAGCCAGAACTTTTTTATTTTTCCATCAATAAAGCCGTGCGAGGACTTATTTTTTGCATAACGAACTGTAGTTTCGATCAGGACCATTTTTAGGTACATGCAACTTTTTGATCTCTTTTTATTCCATTTTTTGGGAGGTGAACTGACCAAACAATTGTGATTCTGGTACGTTTTATTATTATTTTCTATTACAGCGTTCACCGTGCGGGATAAATAATGAAATAATTTTGTAGTTCAGGCCGTTACGGACGCGGCGATACCAATTATGTATAGTTTATTTGTTTGTTTATATATTTTTATTAATAATAAAGGACTGATAAGGGAAAAGGGGGGATTTTGACTTTTATTACTTTTAAAACTTTTATTTTCTTATTTTTACACATCTTTTTTGAACTTTTTTTTAACTTTATTACTTTGTCCCACTAGGGGACTTGAGGGCAGGAGGCTCTGATCACTATTCTAATACACTGCACTACATGCGTAGTGCAGTGTATTAGAACTGTCAGCTACTCACTGACAGCAAGCATAGTGGGTCCTGACTTCGTCAGTACCCACTAGGCTTCCGTCGATGGCATAGCCGGACGCCATTGTTTGGTGTCCGGTTGCCATAGCTACCATCGCCAGCCGCTATCGTGTAGCAGGCTGGCGATTGTAGCTTAACCCCTAAAAAGCCGTGATCGCTATTGAACACGGCTTTTAAGGGATTAATCAGCGGGGACACAGCGATCGGTCCCCGCTGTAGGAGCTGTGACAGCTGCTGTACGAGACAGCAGCTGTCACAGCTCCTGTATGTGTCGGGAGGACGGCCGAAATGGCCGTTACTCCCGCGACGTAACAGTCCGTCGCTGAGCGCTAACGATATAGTTAGCGCAACGGATTATTATGCCGCTGAGCGCGAAGGGGTTCAAAAAAGTATTTGGACTAGACCCATGTCGCAGCTCTATAGATCTGCTCGATTGAGGCAGAAGCACTCTCGCCCAGGACGTAGAAACATCTCTGGTTGAATGAGCATTAAAGAGGCTCTGTCACCAGTTTATAAGTGCCCTATCTCCAACCTAATCTGATAGGCGCTGTAATGCAGATAACAACAGTGGTTTTTATTTTGAAACACGATCATTTTAGAGCAAGTTATGAGCAATTTTAGGTTTATGCTAATTCATTTCTTAATGACCAACCGTGCATTTTATAACTTTTTACCAAGTGGGCGTTTTAAAGAGAAGTGTATGACGATGACTAATCAGCGTCATACACTTCTCTTCATTCATGTTTAGATGTGCTGTCACTTACTCACACATTAACTTTACTGAAGTGCCTTGAGAGTGAATAGACATCGCCTCCAGCCAGGACGCGATGTCTATTCACACTCCCGACACTTCAGTAAATTTTCTGTGGGATTTATTGCACAGCGGGATCTCGTGAGATCAGGCTGTGAATGACATTTGACATATGGCTGGAGGCATACGTCTATTCATACGCCATTGTTCCAAGAACCTATATAAAAAAGAATGTCATGTCATGTGACCCCTGCAGCCAATCACAGACTGGAAAGGTCACATGTGATTAAACGCTATCACCGGGTTCACCAGGACAAAGAGCAGCCAGAAGAGCAGGGACGTGTTGCTATGGCAACGCTCGGAGAGGTGAGTATGGGCCTTTTTGTATTTTCTCATCAGAAATTCCGGAGGATTATACGCACTCCATATGGGGTGAATATTCGGCTGAATTTCCTTGCGTGTTGTGGGTCGTAGACGCTACATGTGAACATTCAGTTAAACCGCACGGTAAACGCCATTAACAAAAACAAAACATAATAGGATAAAATAGCTTTTTTTCATACACCCCTAAAATGTATAAAAGATAGTGAATAATTTGTATGTACCTAATATTATGTCATTACAAAATACGACTCGTCCCACAAAACATCAGACAACTACAAAAACCAGAAAAAACAACTTTAACGCTCTCTGAAGTTCCTGCACTATTGACCCCAAAGAGGTTGGTATCGAAGGGGCTAAAATCCTGATCAGTCTGGGATTAGGAGTCCAGTGGGCTGGGTCACTCAATGATTGACAGCTATCTGTGTACACATTTATACAGGGATGACTGATAACAGAGAAAACACCCGACCATCGCCTGCTCCCTACCTCTTATGCTGCAATCGCTGAAGGACCTGTGCTGATGTCACCACCATGTGACCGGCGCAGGAGGAGCGGAGCTCAGCAATAGAGAGTAGTACTGGATGAAGAACCTGTGACGATATCAAGATCACTTGACCGCTACATCAGGGGGGCGGAGCTTAGAAGTGGTAAGATGGATGAAGGACCTGTGATGATGATCACGTGACATGAGGGGGTCATGAGGAACATGTGACCGATGCAGGAGTGGTCGTAGCTAAGCAGTGCAATATATAATAGTTTGTGGCTAAAAGACCTGTGATGATTTCACCACCATGTGACCGGGCCAGGAGGGGCGTAGCTTATCAGTGGAGAGACGTATTGGATAAAGGACCTGTAACGATCACGTAATGTGAGGGCTTGGTGAGGGTTGGGGCCCTGTGCTGTGTGGAGAAGTGATGGATTCAGTGTTTTCTTCTTTGATAGGCTGTCAGCAATTGTGTGAGAGCTGGAGCCAGGGTAATGCTAGGAGTTGTAGTCCTCTCCTTTTATATTCCTCCCCGTAAGGTCCTGTAATATCCAATAACAACAGTCTGGAAATGCTGGGTATTGTAGTCCTATCCTCTTATACCCCTCCCTGTAATATCCTCTAAAATCCTATAATAACAGTCTGGACATGCTGGGAGATGTAGTGCTATCCACTTATACCTCCTCCCTGTAATGTCCTCTGATATCCCATAATAGCAGCATGGAGATGTTGGTAGTTGTAGTGCTCTCTTCCTATGTACAATTCTATGAAGGCCTTTATTTATTCTGGTCCTGCAGCAGAATTTCTAGATTTGGATTTGGCCAAGAAGTTGGGGGTTATCCCTGCACCTGTGGAGAAACCCATTGACATTTGTTCATTGGATGGTACTCGTGTGTCTGGAGGATCGGTAAGATGCCGTACTCCTGGTCTGAAGTTTTCAGAAGGAAGTATCCACTGTGAGCCTGTTTCTCTTCTGTTAGTTCTCTCTCCCTCCTATACAATTATTTTGGGGTATCCTTGGTTGTTCCTCCTTAATCCAGTGTTTGATTGGACTTCAGGAGAATTAGTGCAGTGGGAAAATTTTGTTCAGGGAGATGTTTTACTTCCCCCGATTCTAGTCGCAATCACCAGTCTCCAGGGTCTGCCTGTTGAGTATAGAGAATTTGTGAATGTTTTGTGTGAAAAATCTGCTGATGTTCTTCCCGCTATAGAGAGTATGAGTACCTTAAAGAGGCTCTGTCTCCACATTATAAGTGCCCTATCTTCTACATAATGTGATCGGCGCTGTAATGTAGATTATACAAGTGTTTTTTTATTTAGAAAAACAAGCAAGTTATGACCTATTTTAGATTTATGCTAATGACTTTCTTAATAGACAACTGGGTGTTTTTTAGCTTTTGACCAAGTGGGCGTTGTAAAGAGAAGTGTATGACGCTGACCAATCAGCAGAAGTAGTAGGACAACAGCACACGTCTTCAAATCATCAAAGTGGTTTTATTGTCAAGACATCCACAAACGACAAGCAACGTTTCGACCCATAGTGAGTGAAGGGTCTTTGTCAAGCCTTGACAAAGACCCTTCACTCACTATGGGTCGAAACGTTGCTTGTCGTTTGTGGATGTCTTGACAATAAAACCACTTTGATGATTTGAAGACGTGTGCTGTTGTCCTACTACTTCTTTGGATATACATCGTGCTGGAGTGGGTTTGCCTGGCTTGACAGCGTGCACCGCACCATACTCGGGACTAGTGCTGCTTCAAAAATCTCCTTTTTGCTGACCAATCAGCGTCATAATCTTCTCTCCATTCATGTACTCAGCACATAGTGATCTTGCTAGATTATGATGTACTGTCACTTACTCACACATTAACGTTACTGAAGTGTCTTGAGAGTGAATAGACATCGCTTCCAGCCAGGACGTGATGTCTATTCACATTCCCACAAAACGAAAAGTTTTACCAGTACAGCATGGTTGATATAGCACAGAGAGACAATTCAAGAGCCTTTAACGCCAATGTATCAATATAAAAATTGTTACTTTTATTAGACAAACATCGTATAAGTTAAAAATGAACAAACAAGTATGACTCTAGTAAAATGACGGAGTCCGCACTCACAGACTGTTACTAACTGTAATGCATGGGCAAGCATGTAAACATAGTTGTATAGACCACCCTTCAAACATAATCAAAGACAGTGCATTGCATAAGGTTAACTGGTCAAATCAAAGGACTTACCCATGTAGGTAACAGAGGATAGAAAGAGTGTCTGCTCCGCCGTGTTTGGAGTCTATAAATTGACAGTACAGCATGGTATATTTATTAATTTGATTCATGGTTAGCATTTACATCAGTGGGTATACACTAATTTTGGGAATCATTTGTATGTTCACATTTATTAGGACACTATCATAAACCTTAACAATGGGTAACTGGAGGCGTTATGCCTTCGTTATCTATATATTTAGATGGGTATAAACCTATTTATCATATAAAATAATCAGTATATAGATACATTATTGACCCTACACAAAGTGTTCCCAGCTGATAAATTCCCCTGGATAAAACCCCCCCTTTTTGGACTATTTGTCCTATTGGATTACGTTTCTATAGGATAGATTCTCTTCCGGGTAGTAAAATGGCCGATACACAATGGAATACACACTGCGCATGCGTGAAATTAAGATAGTAACTTTTTGCCAAGATAGCCGCCGCACTATGTGCGATCTAGTACGCATGCGCGGGAATAGCTGCTTGCAATCTCGCTGGATTTTGCGATGCATCGCAAGCAGCGATTGCAGTTCTATTACACGTGTGTTATACGTTGTATACCCACATGGACAGCTGAGACCAAGAGGAATGAGCCCTTCCGGTTTCTGCAATTGAGATTTTTGAATCATTTTGATTATACACAACCGGGTGAGTTATTATGTCATTAAAGGAAGGGTGTCGCGAAAAAAATACTTTTTTTATATCAATTTGCTTTTAGTGTTTTATTTTTAAAAAAAATTAATTTATTTGTGTGTTTGTGTTTTACTTTTTTTTTCTAACTTTTTCTTCCCGATGGGGGCTGCCATTTTTTTTTTCATCTCTGTATGTGTCGATTAACGACACATACAGAGATGGAATACGGCACATACATCCCCATAGAGAATGCGAACGGGAGACGTTCGCATTCACTATGGTGTACGCCGTATGTGTGGGAACGGCGCATGCTCCCACAGTCCAAATGGAAGGTCTTCGGCCGAGCGACATCCGGCGCCATTTTCTTGTGGACCGGAAGCCGCGGCCGGACAGTAAGATGACTACTTCCGGTCGCGGCTTCCGGACATATGTTCAGAAGCGAGCAGACGGAGTGGACGGACCGGAGGGAGCGGCGGCGGCAGGAAAGTTATATTTGTGTATGTTCGTGTTTTTGTGTGTGATTACCACTGTATGTAAGCCTACAATGCTGTGTATTCGCTCAAAAAATGGCGACACACAGTGTAGGAGGTTTGAACATTCAATCCCCTCCTTTCTCCTGGCACTAGCCAGGATAAAGGAGGGGGGATTGTTTGAGGACGCTAGAGCGAGTGTGTCTTCTCAAATTTTGCAGCATAAAGCAATGTGGTTGCTTTACCACATGCCAATGCTGCAATTTTGGGAATTGCTCCCTCTAGTGACCAGCACAGGGAAATGTTATAAATTAGAATCTAATTTATAATATTTCCTGACTCGTGAAAAAATAAAAAAAATTAGAACAATGTTTAATCATTTATACACTAACTGTTTAACTAAAAAAATATATATATATTTTCTAGCGACACATTCCTTTTAACACTCTATTGAATCTAGGACCGTCCTTTTTCCGTACCAGTCCCTTAAACACCATTAAGTATATTTACATGTGCACTGGCATTCATGTCTGTATTTTAACACTGCACGTTGTCTTTGTGCAATCCATTTTATATTGTATTTGGTCTTAATCACTGCTTGATTTCAATTGGGCTTTGCAAGCCTTTATATACCTATGACTTGATGTGTGTTTTTATGCTTGAAAAAAGTCTTGTTGGACTGAAAATTCGCACGGGTGAATAAACAGCTGATGCTTTTTTGGAAGTGCTGCCTCTGTCCATTTCTTGTCTGCTATTCACAATCCCGACACTTCGGTAATGTTTATGTGGGACTTAACCCCTTCGCGCCATTTCACGTACAGTTACGTGATGGGAGATGGCCTTTTCGCGCATCTCCACGTAACTGTACGTGATGGAGATGAAGCTGGCTCAGTAGTTGTGCCAGCGACATCACCGCCGGGTGACAGCTGTATGTTACAGCTGGCACCCTGAGGTATAGGCCAGGACTGAAGCTAGCCTCCGATCCGACCGATTAACCCCTCACATGCTGCGTTCAATAGAGATCGCAGCATGTGAGGAGTTTATAGCCATCGGCACCCCAGCAACGTGATCGCTGGGTTGCCGGTGGCTGCAAAGGCGATCGGAGGGCTAATGCTTACCTCCCGATCAGCCTGTAACGGAATCCTCCTATGCCCCGTCGTCGGCGGGGCCCAGGAGGCTTCCGGTACCATCGGCAAGATGGCGCCGGCTCAGCTTCCGGCTCAGAAGCTGAGCCGGCTTCATCAGCAGTGGGTGTCCGCTGTATGTTACAGCGGACACCCCGATCTATCGGCAGGAACTGGAGCTAGCTCCGATTCCTGCCATTAACCCCTTCAATGCAGCGATTCAATGCAATCGCTGCATCAAAGTGGTTTGTATGCAATCGGCAGCCTTGCCATGCGATGGCAAGGCTGGCGACTGCTACTATGGCAACAGGATGCCTAACAATGGCTTCCTATCTGCCATTACGTTAGCCGATTAGGCCCCGCCCGGAGGCGGAGCCTGAT
The DNA here is from genome assembly GCF_050947455.1 of Rhinoderma darwinii. NCBI lineage: Eukaryota > Metazoa > Chordata > Amphibia > Anura > Rhinodermatidae > Rhinoderma > Rhinoderma darwinii. The sequence goes on from NW_027461645.1 coordinate 198,566, forward strand.
CGGCTTGCTGTCAGTGAACAACTGACAGTTCTAATACATTGCACTACATAGGTAGTGCAATGTATTAGAACATCAAACAAACAGTTGGACCTTCAAGTCCCCTAGTGGGACTAAAGAAAAGGTGTAAAAAAAAGTGTAAAAAAAGTAAAAATAAAAGTTGTAAAACATACAATAAAAGTTTCAAGTAATAAAATAAAACACAATCGCCCTTTTTCCCTTATCAAGTCATTTATTATTGAAAAAAATAATAAAGCCATACATATTTGGTATCGCTGCGACCGTAACGACCTGAACTATAAAAATATTATGTTATTTATTCCGCACAGTGAACGGCGTAAAAAAAAAACTAAAAAATACTGACATAATTGCTATTTTTTGGTCACTTTGTCTTCCAAAAATTTTAATAAAAAGTGATCAAAAAGTCGCATGTACCTAAGAATGGTACCTATAAAAACTATAACTCGTCTCGCTAAAAATAAGCCCTCATACAGCTCCGTCGACGAAAAATTAAAACCGTTATGGCTCTCACAACTTGGCAACAGAAAAAATCCATTCTCTTTACAAAAGTTATTTTATTGTGCAAAAAGTTGTAAAACATAAAAAGTGCTATAAATTAGGTATCACCGGAATCGGACGGACCCGCAGAATAAAGGTAACATGTAATTTATAATGTGTGGTGAACGCTGTATAAAAAAAAACTAAAAAAATCACCTGGCCTCCCAAAAAAAAAAGGATAACAGGTGATCAAAATGTCGCATGTACCCCAAAATGGTACCAATAAAAACTACAGCCCGTCCCGCAACAAACCAGCCGTCATACCACTACGTCTATGAAAAAATAAAATTAGTCAAGGCACCAATAAATCAGGAAAGAAAAATATGTAGTTGTGCCGGCTCGAGGGGAACATTTCTTCTGTTTCAAGTGGCGAATTATCAAGGCCCCTAAAATTAGGGATCCAGGAAGGGGAGGGCTCAAACATATCTGCTGGAAGCGACGGTGCCCGTATTATACCAGGACAACACTTTCCCAGCAAAATTCCCCAAACTTCAAAGGTGCGGAGTGTGGACCAAAAGGGAATAAGTAAAGACCATTTATTAGTGCGACACCGGCTGGTGCAGAAAGGATTGTGTCACAGCATAACACACATCTATGGATTATTTTATTGTTTTTTTTTTACCCCACTATACCACCTGACTATGCCCCTTATATACTCCGCCCGCCTTACATGTACCCCGACATTATAAACGGAAACACCAGTAAGACTCAATACAAGACTACTACAAGCAAAATCCACACTCCAAAAGCCAAATGGCGCTACCTCCCTTCTGAGCCCTACAGTGTGCCCAAGCAGCAGTTTACTTCCACATATATGGCATCGCCATACCCGGGAGAACCCTTTTAACAATTTTTGGGGTGTGTATCTCCAGTGGCACAAGCTGGGCGCCACATATTGGCATATCTATTGAAAAAACATTTTCACTCTGCAACATCGAGTGCACACCAATTTCTGCCAATCACCTGTGGGGTTAATATGCTCACTACACCCCTAAGTGAATACCTTGAGGGGTGTAGTTTCCAAAATGGGGTCACTTCTGGGGGGGATCCACTGTTTTAGTCCCACAGGGACTTTGCAAATGCGACATAGCGCCCAGAAACCAATCCAGCAAAATCTGTACTCCAAAAGCCAAATGGCGCTCCTTCCCTTCTGTGCCCTACTCTGTGCCCAAACAGCAGTTTATGACCACATATGTGGTATTGCCGTACACAGGAGAAGTTGCTTTACAAGTGTTGGGGTGCTTTTTTTCATTTATTTGTTGAGAATATGAAACATTTTCAGCTAAAACTACGTCTTATTGAAGAAAAAGGATTTTTTTTATTTTCACTGCCCAATTCTAATAAAATCTATGAAACACCTGTGGGGTCAAAATGCTCACTACACCCCTAGATGAATTCCTCAAGGGGTGTAGTTTCGTGAATCGTGTCACTTTTGGGGAGTTTCCTCTGTACTGGTACCTTAGGAGCTTTGCAAAAGTGACATGGTGTCAAGAAACCAATCCAGCAAAATCTGTGCTCCAAAAGCCAAATGGCACTCCTTCTCTTCTGATCCTTGCCGTATGCCCAAACAGCCGTTTATGACCACAAATTGGGTATTGCCGTACTCCAGAGAAGTTGCTTTACAAATGTTGGGGTTCTTTTATTCCTTTATTTGTTGAGAAAATGAAAAATTTTGAGCTAAAGCTACGTCTTATTGGAAAAAAATGTTTTTTTTTTATCTTCACTGCCCAATTCTAATAAAATCTATGAAACCCCTGTGGGTTCAAAATGCTCACTACACCCCTAGATGGATTCTTCAAGGGGTGTAGTTTCCTAAATGGAGTCACTTTTTTGGTGTTTTCACTGTTTTGGTCCCTTAGGGGCTTTGCAAATGCGACGTGGTCTCCGCAAACCATTCCTGCTAAATTTGATCTCCAAAAGACAAATGGCGCTCTTTCCCTTCTAAGCTCTGCCGTGTGTCCAAACAGCCGTTTATGACCACATGTGGGGTACTGTTTTACTCGGGAGAAATTGCTTTACAAAAGTAGTGGTGCATTTTCTCCTTTTAGTCCTTGTGGAAATTAGAAAAAATTAGCTAAACCTACATTTTCTTTGAAAGAATGTAGATTTTCATTTTCACGGCCTACTTCCAATAATTTCTGCAATAAACCTGCGGGGTCAAAATGCTAACTATACCCCTAGATAATTTCCTCAAGGGGTGTAGTTTTCAAAATGGGGTCACTTTTGGGGGATTTCCACTGTTTTGGCACCGCAAGAGCCTTTCAGACCCGACATGGAGCCTAAAATATTTTCTAATAAAAAGGAGGCCCCAAAATCCACTAGGTGCTCCTTTGTTTCTGAGGCCGGTGCTTTAGTCAATAAATGCACTGGGGCCACATGTGGGGTATTTCTAAAAACTGCAGAATCTGGGCAATAGTTATTGAGTTGCATTTCTCTGGTAAAACTTTCTGTATTACAAAAAATATAGATGAAAAATGAATTTCTGCAAAAAAAAAAAGAAATTTGAACATTTCACATCTACTTTGCCTTAATTCCTGTGAAACATCTAAAGGGTTAATAAACTTTCTAAATGCTGTTTTGAATACTTTGAGGGGTGAAGTTTTTAAAATGGGGTGACTTATCGAGGGTTTCTAATATATAAGGCCCTAAAATCCACTTCACAACTGAACTGGCCCCTGTAAAAATAGCCTTTTGACATTTTCTTGAAAATGTGAGAAATTGCTGCTAAAGTTCTAAGCCTTGTGATGTCATAGAAAAATAAAAGGATGTTCAAAAAACGATGCCAATCTAAAGTAGACATATGGGTGATGTTAATTAGCAACAATTTTGTGTGGTATTACTATCTGTCTTACAAGCCGATACATATAAATTTAGAAAAATGCTAATTTTTGCAATTTTTCGCTAAATTTTGGTGTTTTTCACAATTAAATACTTAATGTATCGAGCAAATTTTGCCAGTAACATAAAGTCCAATGTGTCACGAGAAAACAATCTCAGAATCGCTTGGATAGGTAAAAGCATTCCGGAGTTATTACCACATAAAGTGAAACATGTCAGATTTGAAAAAATAGGCTGTGTCCTTAAGGCCAAAACAGGCTCAGTCCTTAAGGGGTTAATGACAGCAAACGGGATCTCGCGAGATCACGCTGTAAATGACCCGTCCACCTCCAGAAAGAACTGCCGAGAAGTATCAGGGTGATGGAGAACGGAGGCTGAGGTGAAAGCGCTCTTGAGGTTAATAAATTCTGATTCTACCTCCAGAAGCCAATCCTTGGCGTTCACCCTCCTCTTGGTGAGGGATGAGATTGCAGCAGTCAGAGACGAGAAGTTCGAGATAAATTTCCGATAAGAGTTTGCGACTCCTAGAAATCATAGTATGGACCGAAGGCCCTGTGGATGTGGCTATTCTAAGAGGGATTTCACCTCCTCTGGGTCCATCTTGAGTCCACGGTCAGATACGATGTAGCCTAGGAAGGGCAGAGAGCTCTTCGAGAACACACTTCTCGAGTTTAGCATATGGGCGATTCCCCGTTAACCCCGACAGAACTTGGCGAACATGCTTCCGATGTGTTATCAAATCATGTGGCCCCACGAGTTCTATTGAAAAGTTCTGAAAGAAGCGGCATGGGATACTTATTCTTGACGGTAATTTGGTTCAGGTCCGGTAGTCGATACAAGGACGAAGAAATCCGTCCTCCTTCACGAAGAAGAATAAGACTCTGGCCGGAGAGGAAGACTTCCGGATGAATCTTCTCGAAGTTCTCCTTAACGAAGGCGGACATGGCCAGGGTCTCTGGCAGTTAGACAGGATAAACTCGTCCGCGACGTGGTGAGGCATCAGGAAGTAACTCAACCGGGCAGTCGTAGATGCCATGACCACGAAGAGTCTCTGCTTCCTTCTTACTGAAGACGTCCGCAAAACTAGCATAACGTGAAGGTAGATCGGAGTGTGACTGAGACAGTGGAGGAAAAACAGGACGAACCTGTGGCAGGCAGGGGTTAAGGCATTTGGGCCCCCATTGGAGGACTTCTCCAGAACTCTAGTCGAGAACCGGAGTGTGTAGACAAAGCCAAGGCAGGCCTAGCAGAACAGGGTTGATAGCTTTAGGTAGAACGAGGAAGGTGATCTTTTCCGAGTGAAGGACTCCGATTTGTAGTGTCAGTGGTTTAGTGACGGACACAATAAGATCGGGAATTGGTAGTCCATTCACAGAGGCAACAGCCAGGGGTCTCTCCAGAAGAAATGTGGGTAGATGTAGGAGATTCACTAGCTCCTGGTGGATAAAGTTTGAAACTGCTCTGGAATACAGATAGGCAAAGGACGGGTGTGATGTCTCTCCATAGTTGATGGTTACATGAATAGATAACTTGGGAGAGGCTTTGACGTTTGGCGTCGTCCCACCTAGGGTTGTCTCTCTAACCAACCCTAGTTGCTGGAGTTTCTGGGCTTTTCCGGACATTTGCGCACGAAATGGCCTTTAAGGCCGCAATACAGACACAGACCTGAAAAGCGTCTGCGCTGTTTCTCCTGTTAGGACAATTTGATTATGTCTACCTGCATAGTTTCTTCAGGTAGAGCAACAGGAGGCGGCAATAGGGATCTCTGGAACGAGGGAGCCAGTCTGTGGAAAGGTCTCTCCCGCCGAACCTCCTGAGCACGTTCCTGGATCCTCATGTCGACACGGGTAGCCCACAGGATAACAGCATTAAGGGAAGAAGGAAGATCGCGGGCTGCTAGCTCGTCTTTGATGAGCAGAGATGAATGGGCACGAGTAGATTTAGCCTGATCTCTTAGTGCACAGACTCCTGTGTATAGATTTTATCAGTAAATTCATAGCAGAAGTCAGAGCGGGATTAGGTGAGGAGTCTGATAAGTGGAGCAAAAAAATGTATTTTCTGTAATAATATAAATTACAAAAAGTTTCTTATCCTTGGATATACTGTACTATTGATTTATGGGAAAAATAACTTAAATGATAGTTAACCTGCAAGAAATCGCTGAAGTCAATTTCTAAATTCATTATTACTTACCTGTGGTAATAGCTCCTGGAATTTCCTCCTCTTTACTGTTACAGGGTTGATTGCCCCTCACCCGCGCATCTGCTTCATCCTCCGCTTTAATATTAGTCAGATCTTCCCCCTGATTTCACATATGTGACAATTCAGTACAATACGGCAGAGAGTGTGAAGAATCTAACAGACCAACATAAGAAACCACCAAAATCTATGATCACATCTATGTCGGCAGGACCAAAAAGCTACACCCCCTCCCCCCGGTCCTATATAGATGTAGTATAGGACTCAGCTTCATCTACCTGATGATTCTCTGGGACATTGTGATATTCTTCTGGACAGTTCTGGGAATACAGAGGACTGGGATATCTCTCTGTTGGATTTCTCGTACGGGATCCATCTGTAGGAAACACAGAGTGACTGAAATACATGACTACTGTAGATCTGTCTATATATCAGACCCTTTACTCATGACCTGCAATTTCCATGTTTATTTTTAGAGTGTAAGTTATAGTGTTTGGGTCCTCACAAAGTGTTCTTGGGTCCTAGAAGTTAATAGTTTGCAGGCCTGATGTGGCCGATGGGCAAATGAGAGCTAATAGTGTTGCAGGGGAAAGACGGCTTTTTTACTCACTTAACAAGATGTAAAAGAAAACGTGATTCATCAGACCAGGCCAACTTCTATTTCTCCATGGTCCAGTTCTGATGCATGTGCCATGATGCAGCAATTTAAAGAGTTCTGACTTTTTGATGTGCGTAAAGTGCTGTTCCTCATGTATTTACATTGTGATCCTCAGAGTCAGGGTAAGTGGAGCAACATATCGGAAGCTGTTGTACTTCTGAACTCTTACTGAAGTTGCCCGGTTTCTTAACCCCTTCCCGACATATGACATAGCTACATCATAGCCGGATAGGGGAAGTATGGAGCGTGCTCACAGGCTAAACCCGCTCCATACAAAGCTGGTTTGTTTGCCGACACTTCACAATAACGAGCAGGATCGAGCGTGATCCTGCTAGTTTAACGAGTTAAATGCAGCGGTCAATAGGGACCGTGGCATTTAAAATACAAAGAGGGGGGACGACCCCCTCTAACAGCTCATCGATCGCAATGCGATCTCGGGGGCCCGATGGTTGTTATGGCAAGCTGGGGGCCTAATAAAGGCCCCCAGGACTACGATCTTTATGCTTATGCTACCAACTACCTCTGGTAGAAAGACGATATACTGCAATACATTAGAATTTCAGTATATAGTGCAAGCGATCCAATCCAATCACTGGTTCAACCCCCTGGGGGGACTAATAAAAATGTATTATTTAAATAAAGTTTTTTTTGTTGTTTTTTTTTATCTACAAAAAAAATATATTAAATGTCAAAAAAAAAAAAACCTTTTCCCCACAAAGCATTGTGAAAAAAAAAAACAAGTCTGAACTATTAAAATAAATATTTAAACCACACGGTGTACGCCGTAAAAAAAAACAAAAAAATATTTAAAACGCCAGAATCACTGTTTTTTGGTCACCTCATCTCCCGTAAAAAATGAAATAAAGTGATCAAAACCTCGCATGTACCCAAAAATGGTACCATTAAAAACATATATATTCCCTCATACCGCTCAATCCACAGAATAATGAATTTTTTACAATTAGTTTTTTCCATGTAAAAGTAGTAGAATATAAAAAAATATATAAAATCTAAGACTAAAATTAACCTGTCATTTTATTTGCATGTTGAATTCCGTAAAAACAATGCGCAAAAAACAATGGGGAAAATGCTGTTTTTTTTTTTAATTTCCTATTCCACAAATATTTTTTCCCGCCGTTTCCTAGTACATTACATGGCACAATAAATGGTGCCATGAAAAACTACAAATCGTCCCACAGAAATCAAGTCCATAGGACTATATCGACGGAAAAATAAAAAGTTATGGCTTTTGGAATGTGGAGAGGAAAAAATTAAAAACTGAAAAACGGCTGTGGCAGAAAGGGGTTAAAATATGGACGTGGTCTAAAAGAGACGACATCATGGCTTGTAAGCCGGTCTCAGCCTGAACAGACTCACGTGACTGTGTATGTATGTCCAATGTGGAAAAAGCCAGAAGGCTATTGAGATCAGTGAAAATTATGTGTACTACAAGCTACGTGGTCTCTGGTGGGACAAATACTACATAAATTTCTTGTTCCACACATAAATTGCCCTTCCCACAAATGTGCACAGAAGTGTAAAGTAATGAACCCCACATCACAGACTTGCAGCAGGTGTTCTTAACATGGCCACCAGTGCCAGCCTGTGCCCACAGTAATGGTCAAAAAAATTAAATATATATATATATATATATATTTATATACACAGTGAAGGAAATAAGTATTTGATCCCTTGCTGATTTTGTAAGTTTGCCCACTGTCAAAGCCATGAACAGTCTAGAATTTTTAGGCTAGGTTAATTTTACCAGCGAGAAATCGATTATATTTAAAAAAAAGAACAGAGAACCACATTGTCAAAATTATATATATTTATTTGCATTGTGCACAGAGAAATAAGTATTTGATCCCTTTGGCAAACAAGACTTAATACTTGGTGGCAAAACCCTTGATGGCAAGCACAGCAGTCAGACGTTTTTTGTAGTTGATGATGAGGTTTGCACACATGTTAAATGGAATTTTGGCCCACTCCTCTTTGCAGATCATCTGTAAATCATTAAGATTTCGAGGCTGTCGCTTGGCAACTCGGATCTTCAGCTCCCTCCATAAGTTTTCGATGGGATTAAGGTCTGGAGACTGGCTAGGCCACTCCATGACCTTAATGTGCTTCTTTTTGAGCCACTCCTTTGTTGCCTTGGCTGTATGTTTCGGGTCATTGTCGTGCTGGAAGACCCAGCCACGAGCCATTTTTTATGTCCTGGTGGAGGGGAGGAGGTTGTCACTCAGGATTTGACGGTACATGGCTCCATCCATTCTCCCATTGATGCGGTGAAGTAGTCCTGGGCCCTTAGCAGAGAAACACCCCCAAAACATAATGTTTCCACCTCCATGCTTGACAGTGGGGACGGTGTTCTTTGGGTCACAGGCAGCATTTCTCTTCCTCCAAACACGGTGAGTTGAGTTAATGCCAAAGAGCTAAATTTTAGTCTCATCTGACCACAGCACCTTCTCCCAATCACTCTCAGAATCATCCAGATGTTCATTTGCAAACTTCAGACGGGCCTGTACATGTGCCTTCTTGAGCAGGGGGACCTTGCGGGAACTGCAGGATTTTAATCCATTACGGCATAATGTGTTACCAATGGTTTTCTTGGTGACTGTGGTCCCAGCTGCCTTGAGATCATTAACAAGTTCCCCCCGTGTAGTTTTCGGCTGAGCTCTCACCTTCCTCAGGATCAAGGATACCCCACGAGGTGAGATTTTGCATGGAGCCCCAGATCGATGTCGATTGACTGTCATTTTGTATGTCTTCCATTTTCTTACTGTTGCACCAACAATTGTTTCCTTCTCACCCAGCGTCTTACTTATGGTTTTGTAGCCCATTCCAGCCTTGTGCAGGTCTATGATCTTGTCCCTGACATCCTTAGAAAGCTCTTTGGTCTTGCCCATGTTGTGGAGGTTAGAGTCAGACTGATTAATTGAGTCTGTGGACAGGAGTCTTTTATACAGGTGACCATGTAAGACAGCTGTCTATAATGCAGGCACCAAGTTGATTTGGAGCGTGCAACTGGTCTGGAGGAGGCTGAACTCTTAATGGTTGGTAGGGGATCAAATACTTATTTCTCTGTGCACAATGCAAATAAATATATATAATTTTGACAATGTGATTTTCTGTTTTTTTTTTTTATATAATCTATCTCTCACTAGTAAAATTAACCTAGCCTAAAAATTCTAGACCGTTCATGTCTTTGACAGTGGGCAAACTTACAAAATCAGCAAGGGATCAAATACTTATTTCCTTCACTGTATGTAAGATGTGAGGAGTACATCAGTGTATATGTAAGATGTGAGGAGTACATCAGGGTATATGTAATATGTGAGGAGTACATCAGTGTATATGTAATATGTGAGCAGTATATCAGGGTATATGTAAGATGTGAGGAGTACATCAGGGTATATGTAAGATGTGAGGAGTACATCAGGGTATATGTAATATGTGAGCAGTATATCAGGGTATATGTAAGATGTGAGGAGTACATCAGGGTATATGTAAGATGTGAGGAGTACATCAGGGTATATGTAATATGTGAGCAGTATATCAGGGTATATGTAAGATGTGAGGAGTACATCAGGGTATATGTAAGCTGTGAGGAGTACATCAGGGTATATGTAAGATGTGAGGAGTACATCAGGGTATATGTAAGATGTGAGGAGTACATCAGGGTATATGTAAGATGTGAGGAGTACATCAGGGTATATGTAATCTGTGAGGAGTACATCAGGGTACATGTAATATGTGAGGAGTACATCAGGGTACATGTAATATGTGAGGAGTACATCAGGGTATATGTAATCTGTGAGGACTACATCAGGGTATATGTAATCTGTGAGGAGTACATCAGTGTATATGTAAGATGTGAGGAGTACATCAGGGTATATGTAATCTGTGAGGAGTACATCAGGGTATATGTAATATGTGAGGAGTACATCAGGGTATATGTAAGATGTGAGGAGTACATCAGGGTATATGTAATATGTGAGGAGTACATCAGGGTAAATGTAATATGTGAGGAGTACATCCGGGTATATGTAATATGTGAGGAGTACATCAGTGTATATGTAAGATGTGAGGAGTACATCAGGGTATATGTAAGCTGTGAGGAGTACATCAGGGTATATGTAATATGTGAGGAGTACATCAGGGTATATGTAATATGTGAGGAGTACATCAGGATATATGTAATATGTGAGGAGTACATCAGGGTATATGTAATATGTGAGGAGTACATCAGGATATATGTAATATGTGAGGAGTACATCAGGGTATATGTAATCTGTGCGGAGTACATCAGGGTATATGTAAGCTGTGCGGAGTACATCAGGGTATATGTAAGATGTGAGGAGTACATCAGGGTATATGTAAGATGTGAGGAGTACATCAGGGTAAATGTAATATGTGAGGAGTACATCCGGGTATATGTAATATGTGAGGAGTACATCAGTGTATATGTAAGATGTGAGGAGTACATCAGGGTATATGTAAGCTGTGAGGAGTACATCAGGGTATTTGTAATATGTGAGTAGTACATCAGGGTATATGTAATATGTGAGGAGTACATCAGGGTATATGTAATATGTGAGGAGTACATCAGGGTATATGTAAGCTGTGCGGAGTACATCAGGGTATATGTAATCTGTGCGGAGTACATCAGGGTATATGTAAGCTGTGCGGAGTACATCACGGTATATGTAAGATGTGAGGAGTACATCAGGGTATATATAAGCTGTGCGGAGTACATCTGGGTATATGTAATATGTGAGGAGTACATCAGGGTATATGTAATATGTGAGGAGTACATCAGGGTATATGTAATATGTGAGGAGTACATCAGGACATATGTAAGCTGTGAGGAGTACATCAGGGTATATGTAATATGTGAGGAGTACATCAGGGTATATGTAATATGTGAGGAGTACATCAGGGTATATGTAATATGTGAGTACATCAGGGTATATGTAATATGTGAGGAGTACATCAGGATATATGTAATATGTGAGGAGTACATCATAGTATATGTAAGATGTGAGGAGTATATCAGGATATATGTAATATGTGAGGAGTACATCAGGATATATGAATATGTGAGGAGAACATCAGGGTATATGTAAGATGTGAGGAGTACATCAGGGTATATGTAAGCTGTGAGGAGTACATCAGGGTATATGTAAAATGTGAGGAGTACATCAGGGTATATGTAAGCTGTGAGGAGTACATCAGGGGATATGTAATGTGTGAGGAGTACATCAGGGTATATGTAAACTGTGAGGAGTACATCAGGGTATATGTAATATGTGAGGAGTACATCAGGGTATATGTAATGTGTGAGGAGTACATCAGGGTATATGTAATATGTGAGGAGTACATCAGGGTATATGTAATCTGTGAGGAGTACATCAGAGTATATGTAAGCTGTGAGGAGTACATCAGGGTATATGTAATATGTGAGGAGTACGGCCTCATGCACACGACCGTAAAAACTCCCGTTATTACGGGTCGTAATTACGACCCGTAATAACGGGCTCATAGACTTCTATTGGCGACGGGTGCCTTCCCGTTTTCTCACGGGAAGGTGCCCGTGCCGTTGAAAAAGATAGAACATGTCCTATTTCAGGCCGTAATAACGGCACGGACAGTCCATAGAAGTCTATGGAGCTCTCGTAATGACGGGTGGCTACATGTGTGCACCCGTCATTACGGCAGCGTTGCTAAGCGATGTCAGTAAATAGTCACTGTCCAGGGAGCTGAAAGAGTTAACTGATCGGCAGTAACTCTTTCAGCACCCTGGACAGTGACTACCGATCAGTATAAACCTGTAAAAAATAAAAATAAAAGACTTTCATACTTACCGACAACTTCCTGCTTCCTCCAGTCCGGTCTCCCGCCCGTTGCCTTGGTGACGCGTCCCTCTTGACATCCGGCCCGACGTCCTGGATGACGTTTCAGGCCATGTGACAGCTGCAGCCAATCACAGGTCAATCACAGGCTGCAGCGGTCACATGGACTGCCGCGTCATTCAGGGATGTCGGGCTGGATGTGAAGAGAGGGACGCGTCACCAAGACAACGGCCGGGTAAGTATGAATTTCTTTAACTTTTATTACCGAAAAGGCTGTCCCTTCTCTCTATCCTGCACTGATAGAGAGAAGGGGCTGCCGATTAGTGCAGTGCTATTTTGGCGCCAAAAACGTGCCCGTAAATACGGGTGGAATACGGGTGACACCGGACCCATATTTACGGGCACGGGTTCGTAAATACTGGTGCAAAACGGGTGGAATACGTGTGACACCGGACCCGTATTTACGCCAGTATTTACGGGTGGGAAAAAATACGGTCGTGTGCATGAGGCCTACATCAGGGTATATGTAATATGTGAGGAGTACATCAGGGTATATGTAATATGTGAGGAGTACATCAGGGTATATGTAATCTGTGCGGAGTACATCAGGGTATATGTAATATGTGAGGAGTACATCAGGGTATATGTAATCTGTGAGGAGTACATCAGGATATATGTATTATGTGAGGAGTACATCAGGGTATATGTAATCTGTGAGGAGTACATCAGGATATATGTAATCTGTGAGGAGTACATCAGGATATATGTAAGACGTGAGAAGTACATCAGGGTATATGCAATCTGTGAGGAGTACATCAGGATATATGTAATCTGTGAGGAGTACATCAGGATATATGTAATATGTGAGGAGTACATCAGGGTATATGTAATCTGTGAGGAGTACATCAGGGTATATGTAATCTGTGAGGAGTACATCAGGATATATGTAATATGTGAGGAGTACATCAGGATATATGTAATATGTGAGGAGTACATCAGGGTATATGTAATATGTGAGGAGTACATCAGGTTATATGTAATATGTGAGGAGTACATCAGGGTATATGTAATATGTGAGGAGTACATCAGGGTATATGTAAGATGTGAGGAGTACATCAGGGTATATGTAATATGTGAGGAGTACATCAGGGTATATGTAATATGTGAGGAGTACATCAGGGTATATGTAATATGTGAGGAGTACATCAGGGTATATGTAATATGTGAGGAGTACATCAGGTTATATGTAATATGTGAGGAGTACATCAGGGTATATGTAATATGTGAGGAGTACATCAGGGTATATGTAATATGTGAGGAGTACATCAGGGTATATGTAATATGTGAGGAGTACATCAGGGTATATGTAATATGTGAGGAGTACATCAGGATATATGTAATCTGTGAGGAGTACATCAGGATATATGTAAGATGTGAGGAGTACATCAGGGTATATGTAATATGTGAGGAGTACATCAGGGTATATGTAATATGTGAGGAGTACATCAGGGTATATGTAATCTGTGAGGAGTACATCAGGATATATGTAATATGTGCGGAGTACATCAGGGTATATGTAATATGTGAGGAGTACATCAGGGTATATGTAAGCTGGGCGGAGTACATCAGGATATATGTAAGCTGTGAGGAGTACATCAGGGTATATGTAAGCTGTGAGGAGTACATCAGGGTATATGTAATATGTGGGGAGAACATCAGGGTATATGTAATATGTGAGGAGTACATCAGGGTATATGTAAGGTGTGAGGAGTACATCAGGGTATATGTAAGCTGTGAGGAGTACATCCGGGTATATGTAAGCTGTGCGGAGTACATCAGGGTATATGTAAACTGTGCGGAGTACATCAGGGTATATGTAATCTGTGAGGAGTACATTAGGATATATGTAATATGTGAGGAGTACATCAGGGTATATGTCATATGTGAGGAGTACATCAGGGTATATGTAATATGTGAGTAGTACATCAGGGTATATGTAATATGTGAGGAGTACATCAGGGTATATGTAATATGTGAGAAGTACATCAGGGTATATGTAATATGTGCGGAGTACATCAGGATATATGTAATCTGTGTGGAGTACATCAGGGTATATGTAATCTGTGCGGAGTACATCAGGGTATATGTAATATGTGAGGAGTACATCAGGGTATATGTAATATGTGAGGAGTACATCAGGGTATATGTAATCTGTGAGGAGTACATCAGGATATATGTAATATGTGCGGAGTACATCAGGGTATATGTAATCTGTGAGGAGTACATCAGGGTATATGTAATGTGTGAGGAATACATCAGGGTATATGTAAAATGTGATGAGTATATCAGGGTATATGTAAGCTGTGCGGAGTACATCATGGTATATGTAATCTGTGAGGAGTACATCAGGGTATATGTAAGCTGTGAGGAGTACATCAGGGTATATGTAACATGTGAGGAGTACATCGGGATATATGTAATCTGTGAGGAGTACATCAGGGTATATGTAATCTGTGAGGAGTACATCAGGATATATGTAATCTGTGAGGAGTACATCAGGGTATATGTAATATGTGAGGAGTACATCAGGGTATATTTAATATGTGAGGAGTACATCAGGATATATGTAAGATGTGAGGAGTACATCAGGATATATGTAATATGTGGGGAGAACATCAGGGTATATGTAATATGTGAGGAGTACATCAGGGTATATGTAATCTGTGAGGAGTACATCAGGGTATATGTAAGCTGTGAGGAGTACATCAGGGTATATGTAATATGTGAGAAGTACATCAGGGTATATGTAATATGTGAGGAGTACATCAGGATATATGTAATATGTGCGGAGTATATCAGGGTATATGTAATCTGTGAGGAGTACATCAGGGTATATGTAAGCTGTGTGGAGTACATCAGGGTATATGTAAGATGTGAGGAGTACATCAGGGTATATGTAAGCTGTGCGGAGTACATCACGGTATATGTAAGATGTGAGGAGTACATCAGGGTATATGTAAGCTGTGCGGAGTACATCTGGGTATATGTAATATGTGAGGAGTACATCAGGGTATATGTAATATGTGAGGAGTACATCAGGGTATATGTAATATGTGAGGAGTACATCAGGGTATATGTAATATGTGAGGAGTACATCAGGGTATATGTAATATGTGAGGAGTACATCAGGGTATATGTAATGTGTGAGGAGTACATCAGGGTATATGTAAGGTGTGAGGAGTACATCAGGGTATATGTAAGGTGTGAGGAGTACATCAGGGTATATGTAATATGTGAGGAGTACATCAGGGTATATGTAAGCTGTGAGGAGTACATCAGGGTATATGTAATATGTGAGGAGTACATCAGGGTATATGTAAGATGTGCGGAGTACATCAGGGTATATGTAATATGTGAGGAGTACATCAGGGTATATGTAAGCTGTGAGGAGTACATCACGGTATATGTAATATGTGAGGAGTACATCAGGATATATGTAATATGTGAGGAGTACATCAGGGTATATGTAATATGTGAGGAGTACATCAGGGTATATGTAAGGTGTGAGGAGTACATCAGGGTATATGTAATCTGTGCGGAGTACATCAGGGTATATGTAATCTGTGAGGAGTACATCAGGGTATATGTAATCTGTGCGGAGTACATCAGGGTATATGTAATATGTGAGAAGTACATCAGGGTATATGTAATCTGTGAGGAGTACATCAGGGTATATGTAATATGTGAGAAGTACATCAGGGTATATGTAATATGTGCGGAGTACATCAGGATATATGTAATCTGTAAGGAGTACATCAGGATATATGTAATCTGTGTGGAGTACATCAGGGTATATGTAATATGTGAGGAGTACATCAGGATATATGTAATCTGTGAGGAGTACATCAGGATATATGTAAGATGTGATGAGTACATCAGGGTATATGTAATCTGTGAGGAGTACATCAGGGTATATGTAATATGTGAGGAGTACATCAGGGTATATGTAATATGTGCGGAGTACATCAGGGTATATGTAATATGTGAGGAGTACATCAGGGTATATGTAATCTGTGCAGAGTACATCAGGGTATATGTAAGATGTGAGGAGTACATCAGGGTATATGTAATATGTGAGGAGTACATCAGGGTATATGTAATATGTGAGGAGTACATCAGGGTATATGTAATCTGTGAGGAGTACATCAGGATATATGTAATATGTGCGGAGAACATCAGGGTATATGTAATATGTGAGGAGTACATCAGGGTATATGTAATCTGTGAGGAGTACATCAGGGTATATGTAAGCTGTGTGGAGTACATCAGGGTATATGTAAGATGTGAGGAGTACATCAGGGTATATGTAAGCTGTGCGGAGTACATCACGGTATATGTAAGATGTGAGGAGTACATCAGGGTATATGTAAGCTGTGCGGAGTACATCTGGGTATATGTAATATGTGAGGAGTACATCAGGGTATATGTAATATGTGAGGAGTACATCAGGGTATATGTAATATGTGAGGAGTACATCAGGGTATATGTAATATGTGAGGAGTACATCAGGGTATATGTAATATGTGAGGAGTACATCAGGATATATGTAATCTGTGTGGAGTACATCAGGGTATATGTAATATGTGAGGAGTACATCAGGGTATATGTAATCTGTGAGGAGTACATCAGGGTATATGTAATATGTGAGGAGTACATCAGGGTATATGTAATATGTGAGGAGTACATCAGGGTATATGTAAGCTGTGCAGAGTACATCAGGGTATATGTAATATGTGAGGAGTACATCAGGGTATATGTAATATGTGAGGAGTACATCAGGATATATGTAAGATGTGAGGAGTACATCAGGATATATGTAATATGTGGGGAGAACATCAGGGTATATGTAATATGTGAGGAGTACATCAGGGTATATGTAAGGTGTGAGGAGTACATCAGGGTATATGTAAGGTGTGAGGAGTACATCAGGGTATATGTAATATGTGAGGAGTACATCAGGGTATATGTAATCTGTGAGGAGTACATCAGGGTATATGTAATATGTGAGGAGTACATCAGGGTATATGTAATATGTGAGGAGTACATCAGGGTATATGTAATCTGTGCGGAGTACATCAGGGTATATGTAATATGTGAGGAGTACATCAGGGTATATGTAATATGTGAGGAGTACATCAGGGTATATGTAATCTGTGCGGAGTACATCAGGGTATATGTAATATGTGAGGAGTACATCAGGGTATATGTAATATGTGAGGAGTACATCAGGGTATATGTAATCTGTGCGGAGTACATCAGGGTATATGTAATATGTGAGGAGTACATCAGGGTATATGTAAGCTGTGCGGAGTACATCAGGGTATATGTAATATGTGAGGAGTACATCAGGGTATATGTAAGCTGTGCGGAGTACATCAGGGTATATGTAATATGTGAGGAGTACATCAGGGTATATGTAAGCTGTGCAGAGTACATCAGGGTATATGTAATATGTGAGGAGTACATCAGGGTATATGTAATCTGTGAGGAGTACATCAGGGTATATGTAAACTGTGAGGAGTACATCAGGATATATGTAATCTGTGAGGAGTACATCAGGGTATATGTAATATGTGAGGAGTACATCAGGGTATATGTAATGTGTGAGGAGTACATCAGGTTATATGTAATATGTGAGGAGTACATCAGGGTATATGTAAGCTGGGCGGAGTACATCAGGGTATATGTAAGCTGGGCGGAGTACATCAGGATATATGTAATCTGTGAGGAGTACATCAGGGTATATGTAATCTGTGAGGAGTACATCAGGGTATATGTAATCTGTGAGGAGTACATCAGGGTATATGTAATATGTGAGGAGTACATCAGGGTATATGTAATATGTGAGGAGTACATCAGGGTATATGTAAGCTGGGCGGAGTACATCAGGGTATATGTAATATGTGAGGAGTACATCAGGTTATATGTAATATGTGAGGAGTACATCAGGGTATATGTAAGCTGGGCGGAGTACATCAGGGTATATGTAAGCTGGGCGGAGTACATCAGGATATATGTAATCTGTGAGGAGTACATCAGGGTATATGTAATCTGTGAGGAGTACATCAGGGTATATGTAATCTGTGAGGAGTACATCAGGGTATATGTAATATGTGAGGAGTACATCAGGGTATATGTAATATGTGAGGAGTACATCAGGGTATATGTAATCTGTGCGGAGTACATCAGGGTATATGTAATATGTGAGGAGTACATCAGGGTATATGTAATATGTGAGGAGTACATCAGGGTATATGTAATCTGTGCGGAGTACATCAGGGTATATGTAATATGTGAGGAGTACATCAGGGTATATGTAATCTGTGAGGAGTACATCAGGATATATGTAATATGTGAGGAGTACATCAGGGTATATGTAATCTGTGAGGAGTACATCAGGATATATGTAATCTGTGAGGAGTACATCAGGATATATGTAAGATGTGAGAAGTACATCAGGGTATATGCAATCTGTGAGGAGTACATCAGGATATATGTAATCTGTGAGGAGTACATCAGGATATATGTAATATGTGAGGAGTACATCAGGGTATATGTAATCTGTGAGGAGTACATCAGGATATATGTAATCTGTGAGGAGTACATCAGGATATATGTAAGATGTGAGGAGTACATCAGGGTATATGTAATCTGTGAGGAGTACATCAGGGTATATGTAATATGTGAGGAGTACATCAGGGTATATGTAATCTGTGAGGAGTACATCAGGATATATGTAATATGTGCGGAGTACATCAGGGTATATGTAATATGTGAGGAGTACATCAGGGTATATGTAAGCTGGGCGGAGTACATCAGGATATATGTAAGCTGTGAGGAGTACATCAGGGTATATGTAAGCTGTGAGGAGTACATCAGGGTATATGTAATATGTGGGGAGAACATCAGGGTATATGTAATATGTGAGGAGTACATCAGGGTATATGTAAGGTGTGAGGAGTACATCAGGGTATATGTAAGCTGTGAGGAGTACATCCGGGTATATGTAAGCTGTGCAGAGTACATCAGGGTATATGTAAACTGTGCGGAGTACATCAGGGTATATGTAATCTGTGAGGAGTACATCAGGATATATGTAATATGTGAGGAGTACATCAGGGTATATGTAATATGTGAGGAGTACATCAGGGTATATGTAATATGTGAGTAGTACATCAGGGTATATGTAATATGTGAGGAGTACATCAGGGTATATGTAATATGTGAGAAGTACATCAGGGTATATGTAATATGTGCGGAGTACATCAGGATATATGTAATCTGTGAGGAGTACATCAGGATATATGTAATCTGTGTGGAGTACATCAGGGTATATGTAATCTGTGCGGAGTACATCAGGGTATATGTAATATGTGAGGAGTACATCAGGGTATATGTAATCTGTGAGGAGTACATCAGGATATATGTAATATGTGCGGAGTACATCAGGGTATATGTAATCTGTGAGGAGTACATCAGGGTATATGTAATATGTGAGGAGTACATAAGGGTATATGTAATATGTGAGGAGTACATAAGGGTATATGTAATATGTGAGGAGTACATCAGGGTATATGTAATCTGTGAGGAGTACATCAGGGTATATGTAAACTGTGAGGAGTACATCAGGATATATGTAATCTGTGAGGAGTACATCAGGGTATATGTAATATGTGAGGAGTACATCAGGGTATATGTAATATGTGAGGAGTACATCAGGGTATATGTAATCTGTGCGGAGTACATCAGGGTATATGTAATATGTGAGGAGTACATCAGGGTATATGTAATATGTGAGGAGTACATCAGGGTATATGTAATCTGTGCGGAGTACATCAGGGTATATGTAATATGTGAGGAGTACATCAGGGTATATGTAATCTGTGAGGAGTACATCAGGATATATGTAATATGTGAGGAGTACATCAGGGTATATGTAATCTGTGAGGAGTACATCAGGATATATGTAATCTGTGAGGAGTACATCAGGATATATGTAAGATGTGAGAAGTACATCAGGGTATATGCAATCTGTGAGGAGTACATCAGGATATATGTAATCTGTGAGGAGTACATCAGGATATATGTAATATGTGAGGAGTACATCAGGGTATATGTAATCTGTGAGGAGTACATCAGGATATATGTAATCTGTGAGGAGTACATCAGGATATATGTAAGATGTGAGGAGTACATCAGGGTATATGTAATCTGTGAGGAGTACATCAGGGTATATGTAATATGTGAGGAGTACATCAGGGTATATGTAATCTGTGAGGAGTACATCAGGATATATGTAATATGTGCGGAGTACATCAGGGTATATGTAATATGTGAGGAGTACATCAGGGTATATGTAAGCTGGGCGGAGTACATCAGGATATATGTAAGCTGTGAGGAGTACATCAGGGTATATGTAAGCTGTGAGGAGTACATC
This sequence comes from Rhinoderma darwinii, assembly GCF_050947455.1. Classification (NCBI taxonomy): domain Eukaryota; kingdom Metazoa; phylum Chordata; class Amphibia; order Anura; family Rhinodermatidae; genus Rhinoderma; species Rhinoderma darwinii. The sequence continues at coordinate 219,165 of NW_027461645.1, forward strand.
AGGGTATATGTAATATGTGGGGAGAACATCAGGGTATATGTAATATGTGAGGAGTACATCAGGGTATATGTAAGGTGTGAGGAGTACATCAGGGTATATGTAAGCTGTGAGGAGTACATCCGGGTATATGTAAGCTGTGCGGAGTACATCAGGGTATATGTAAACTGTGCGGAGTACATCAGGGTATATGTAATCTGTGAGGAGTACATCAGGATATATGTAATATGTGAGGAGTACATCAGGGTATATGTAATATGTGAGGAGTACATCAGGGTATATGTAATATGTGAGTAGTACATCAGGGTATATGTAATATGTGAGGAGTACATCAGGGTATATGTAATATGTGAGAAGTACATCAGGGTATATGTAATATGTGCGGAGTACATCAGGATATATGTAATCTGTGAGGAGTACATCAGGATATATGTAATCTGTGTGGAGTACATCAGGGTATATGTAATCTGTGCGGAGTACATCAGGGTATATGTAATATGTGAGGAGTACATCAGGGTATATGTAATCTGTGAGGAGTACATCAGGATATATCTAATATGTGCGGAGTACATCAGGGTATATGTAATCTGTGAGGAGTACATCAGGGTATATGTAATATGTGAGGAGTACATAAGGGTATATGTAATATGTGAGGAGTACATAAGGGTATATGTAATATGTGAGGAGTACATCAGGGTATATGTAATCTGTGAGGAGTACATCAGGGTATATGTAAACTGTGAGGAGTACATCAGGATATATGTAATCTGTGAGGAGTACATCAGGGTATATGTAATATGTGAGGAGTACATCAGGGTATATGTAATGTGTGAGGAGTACATCAGGTTATATGTAATATGTGAGGAGTACATCAGGGTATATGTAATATGTGAGGAGTACATCAGGGTATATGTAAGCTGTGCAGAGTACATCAGGGTATATGTAATATGTGAGGAGTAGATCAGGGTATATGTAATCTGTGAGGAGTACATCAGGGTATATGTAATCTGTGAGGAGTACATCAGGGTATATGTAATCTGTGAGGAGTACATCAGGGTATATGTAATCTGTGAGGAGTACATCAGGGTATATGTAATATGTGAGAAGTACATCAGGATATATGTAATATGTGAGGAGTACATCAGGGTATATGTAATGTGTGAGGAGTACATCAGGATATATGTAATCTGTGAGGAGTACATCAGGATATATGTAATGTGTGAGGAGTACATCAGGATATATGTAATATGTGAGGAGTACATCAGGATATATGTAATATGTGAGGAGTACATCAGGGTATATGTAATATGTGAGGAGTACATCAGGGTATATGTAATATGTGAGGAGTACATCAGGATATATGTAAGATGTGAGGAGTACATCAGGATATATGTAATATGTGGGGAGAACATCAGGGTATATGTAATATGTGAGGAGTACATCAGGGTATATGTAATCTGTGAGGAGTACATCAGGGTATATGTAATCTGTGAGGAGTACATCAGGATATATGTAAGATGTGAGGAGTACATCAGGGTATATGTAATCTGTGAGGAGTACATCAGGGTATATGTAATCTGTGAGGAGTACATCAGGGTATATGTAAGCTGTGCAGAGTACATCAGGGTATATGTAATATGTGAGGAGTAGATCAGGGTATATGTAATCTGTGAGGAGTACATCAGGGTATATGTAATCTGTGAGGAGTACATCAGGGTATATGTAATCTGTGAGGAGTACATCAGGGTATATGTAATCTGTGAGGAGTACATCAGGGTATATGTAATATGTGAGAAGTACATCAGGATATATGTAATATGTGAGGAGTACATCAGGGTATATGTAATGTGTGAGGAGTACATCAGGATATATGTAATCTGTGAGGAGTACATCAGGATATATGTAATGTGTGAGGAGTACATCAGGATATATGTAATATGTGAGGAGTACATCAGGATATATGTAATATGTGAGGAGTACATCAGGGTATATGTAATATGTGAGGAGTACATCAGGGTATATGTAATATGTGAGGAGTACATCAGGATATATGTAAGATGTGAGAAGTACATCGGGGTATATGTAAGCTGTGAGGAGTACATCAGGATATATGTAAGCTGTGAGGAGTACATCAGGATTAATGTAAGATGTGAGGAGTACATCAGGGTATATGTAATATGTGAGGAGTACATCAGGGTATATGTAAGCTGTGAGGAGTACATCAGGGTATATGTAATATGTGAGGAGTACATCAGGGTATATGTAATATGTGAGGAGTACATCAGGGTATATGTAATATGTGATGAGTACATCAGGGTATATGTAATATGTGAGGAGCACATCAGGGTATATGTAATCTGTGAGGAGTACATCAGGGTATATGTAATATGTGAGGAGTACATCAGGGTATATGTAATCTGTGCGGAGTACATCAGGGTATATGTAATCTGTGAGGAGTACATCAGGGTATATGTAAGATGTGAGGAGTACATCAGGGTATATGTAATATTTGAGGAGTACATCAGGGTATATGTAAGGTGTGAGGAGTACATCAGGGTATATGTAATCTGTGCGGAGTACATCAGGGTATATGTAATCTGTGAGGAGTACATCAGGGTATATGTAATCTGTGCGGAGTACATCAGGGTATATGTAATATGTGAGGAGTACATCAGGGCATATGTAATATGTGAGGAGTACATCAGGGTATATGTAATATGTGAGGAGTACATCAGGGTATATGTAATATGTGAGGAGTACATCAGGGTATATGTAAGCTGTGAGGAGTACATCAGGGTATATGTAAGCTATGTGGAGTACATCAGGGTATAGGTAATATGTGAGGAGTACATCAGGGTATATGTAATATGTGAGGAGTACATCAGGGTATATGTAATATGTGAGGATTACATCAGGGTATATGTAAGCTGTGCGGAATACGTCAGGATATATGTAATATGTGAGGAGTACATCAGGGTATATGTAATATGTGAGGAGCACATCAGGGTATATGTAATCTGTGAGGAGTACATCAGGGTATATGTAATATGTGAGGAGTACATCAGGGTATATGTAATCTGTGCGGAGTACATCAGGGTATATGTAATCTGTGAGGAGTACATCAGGGTATATGTAATATGTGAGGAGTACATCAGGGTATATGTAATATGTGAGGAGTACATCAGGGTATATGTAATATGTGAGGAGTACATCAGGGTATATGTAATCTGTGCGGAGTACATCAGGGTATATGTAATATGTGAGGAGTACATCAGGGTATATGTAATCTGTGAGGAGTACATCAGGATATATGTAATATGTGAGGAGTACATCAGGGTATATGTAATCTGTGAGGAGTACATCAGGGTATATGTAATATGTGCGGAGTACATCAGGGTATATGTAATATGTGTGGAGTACATCATGGTATATGTAAGATGTGAGGAGTACATCAGGATATATGTAATATGTGGGGAGAACATCAGGGTATATGTAAGCTGTGAGGAGTACATCAGGGTATATGTAATATGTGAGGAGTACATCAGGGTATATGTAATATGTGAGGAGTACATCAGGGTATATATAATATGTGAGGAGTACATCAGGGTATATGTAATATGTGAGGAGTACATCAGGGTATATGTAATATGTGAGGAGTACATCAGGGTATATGTAAGGTGTGAGGAGTACATCAGGGTATATGTAAGGTGTGAGGAGTACATCAGGGTATATGTAATATGTGAGGAGTACATCAGGGTATATGTAATATGTGAGGAGTACATCAGGGTATATGTAATATGTGAGGAGTACATCAGGGTATATGTAATATGTGAGGAGTACATCAGGGTATATGTAAGCTGTGAGGAGTACATCACGGTATATGTAATATTTGAGGAGTACATCAGGATATATGTAATATGTGAGGAGTACATCAGGGTATATGTAATTTGTGAGGAGTACATCAGGGTATATGTAAGGTGTGAGGAGTACATCAGGGTATATGTAATCTGTGCGGAGTACATCAGGGTATATGTAATCTGTGAGGAGTACATCAGGGTATATGTAATCTGTGAGGAGTACATCAGGGTATATGTAAGCTGTGCAGAGTACATCAGGGTATATGTAATCTGTGAGGAGTACATCAGGGTATATGTAATCTGTGAGGAGTACATCAGGGTATATGTAAACTGTGAGGAGTACATCAGGATATATGTAATCTGTGAGGAGTACATCAGGGTATATGTAATATGTGAGTAGTACATCAGGGTATATGTAATGTGTGAGGAGTACATCAGGTTATATGTAATATGTGAGGAGTACATCAGGGTATATGTAAGCTGGGCGGAGTACATCAGGGTATATGTAAGCTGGGCGGAGTACATCAGGATATATGTAATCTGTGAGGAGTACATTAGGGTATATGTAAGATGTGCGGAGTACATCAGGGTATATGTAATATGTGAGGAGTACATCAGGGTATATGTAAGCTGTGAGGAGTACATCACGGTATATGTAATATGTGAGGAGTACATCAGGATATATGTAATATGTGAGGAGTACATCAGGGTATATGTAAGGTGTGAGGAGTACATCAGGGTATATGTAATCTGTGCGGAGTACATCAGGGTATATGTAATCTGTGAGGAGTACATCAGGGTATATGTAATCTGTGCGGAGTACATCAGGGTATATGTAATATGTGAGGAGTACATCAGGGCATATGTAATATGTGAGGAGTACATCAGGGTATATGTAATATGTGAGGAGTACATCAGGGTATATGTAATATGTGAGGAGTACATCAGGGTATATGTAAGCTGTGAGGAGTACATCAGGGTATATGTAAGCTATGTGGAGTACATCAGGGTATAGGTAATATGTGAGGAGTACATCAGGGTATATGTAATATGTGAGGAGTACATCAGGGTATATGTAATATGTGAGGATTACATCAGGGTATATGTAAGCTGTGCGGAATACGTCAGGATATATGTAATATGTGAGGAGTACATCAGGGTATATGTAATATGTGAGGAGCACATCAGGGTATATGTAATCTGTGAGGAGTACATCAGGGTATATGTAATCTGTGCGGAGTACATCAGGGTATATGTAATCTGTGAGGAGTACATCAGGGTATATGTAATATGTGAGGAGTACATCAGGGTATATGTAATGTGAGGAGTACATCAGGGTATATGTAATCTGTGAGGAGTACATCAGGATATATGTAATATGTGAGGAGTACATCAGGGTATATGTAATCTGTGAGGAGTACATCAGGGTATATGTAATATGTGCGGCGTACATCAGGGTATATGTAATATGTGAGGAGTACATCATGGTATATGTAAGATGTGAGGAGTACATCAGGATATATGTAATATGTGGGGAGAACATCAGGGTATATGTAAGCTGTGAGGAGTACATCAGGGTATATGTAATATGTGAGGAGTACATCAGGGTATATGTAAGGTGTGAGGAGTACATCAGGGTATATGTAAGGTGTGAGGAGTACATCAGGGTATATGTAATATGTGAGGAGTACATCAGGGTATATGTAAGCTGTGAGGAGTACATCAGGGTATATGTAAGCTGTGAGGAGTACATCAGGGTATATGTAATATGTGAGGAGTACATTAGGGTATATGTAAGATGTGCGGAGTACATCAGGGTATATGTAATATGTGAGGAGTACATCAGGGTATATGTAAGCTGTGAGGAGTACATCACGGTATATGTAATATGTGAGGAGTACATCAGGATATATGTAATATGTGAGGAGTACATCAGGGTATATGTAATATGTGAGGAGTACATCAGGGTATATGTAAGGTGTGAGGAGTACATCAGGGTATATGTAATCTGTGCGGAGTACATCAGGGTATATGTAATCTGTGAGGAGTACATCAGGGTATATGTAATCTGTGAGGAGTACATCAGGGTATATGTAAGCTGTGCAGAGTACATCAGGGTATATGTAATCTGTGAGGAGTACATCAGGGTATATGTAATCTGTGAGGAGTACATCAGGGTATATGTAAACTGTGAGGAGTACATCAGGATATATGTAATCTGTGAGGAGTACATCAGGGTATATGTAATATGTGAGGAGTACATCAGGGTATATGTAATGTGTGAGGAGTACATCAGGTTATATGTAATATGTGAGGAGTACATCAGGGTATATGTAAGCTGGGCGGAGTACATCAGGGTATATGTAAGCTGGGCGGAGTACATCAGGATATATGTAATCTGTGAGGAGTACATCAGGGTATATGTAATATGTGAGGAGTACATCAGGGTATATGTAATCTGTGAGGAGTACATCAGGGTATATGTAATCTGTGAGGAGTACATCAGGGTATATGTAATATGTGAGGAGTACATCAGGGTATATGTAATATGTGAGGAGTACATCAGGGTATATGTAATCTGTGCGGAGTACATCAGGGTATATGTAATATGTGAGGAGTACATCAGGGTATATGTAATATGTGAGGATTACATCAGGGTATATGTAATATGTGAGGAGTACATCAGGGTATATGTAATCTGTGAGGAGTACATCAGGGTATATGTAATCTGTGAGGAGTACATCAGGGTATATGTAATCTATGAGGAGTACATCAGGATATATGTAATCTGTGAGGAGTACATCAGGGTATATGTAATATGTGAGGAGAACATCAGGGTATATGTAATCTATGAGGAGTACATCAGGATATATGTAATCTGTGAGGAGTACATCAGGGTATATGTAATATGTGAGGAGTATATCCGGATATATGTAATATGTGAGGAGTACATCAGGATGTATGTAATCTGTGAGGAGTACATCAGGGTATATGTAATATGTGAGGAGTACATCAGGATATATGTAATCTGCGAGGAGTACATCAGGATATATGTAATCTGCGAGGAGTACATCAGGGTATATGTAATCTGTGAGGAGTACATCAGGGTATATGTAATATGTGAGGAGTACATCAGGGTATATGTAATCTGTGAGGAGTATATCAGGGTATATGTAAGATGTGAGGAGTACATCAGGGTATATGTAATCTGTGAGGAGTACATCAGGGTATATGTAATATGTGAGGAGTACATCAGGATATATGTAATATGTGCGGAGTACATCAGGGTATATGTAATCTGTGAGGAGTACATCAGGATATATGTAAGCTGTGAGGAGTACATTAGGATATATGTAATATGTGAGGAGTACATCAGGGTATATGTAATCTGTGAGGAGTATATCAGGGTATATGTTATCTGTGAGGAGTACATCAGGGTATATGTAATCTGTGAGGAGTACATCAGGGTATATGTAATATGTGCGGGTACATCAGGATATATGTAATATGTGCGGAGTACATCAGGGTATATGTAATCTGTGAGGAGTACATCAGGATATATGTAAGCTGTGAGGAGTACATTAGGATATATGTAATATGTGAGCAGTACATCAGGGTATATGTAATATGTGAGGAGTACATCAGGGTATATGTAATATGTGAGGAGTACATCAGGGTATATGTAATCTGTGAGGAGTATATCAGGGTATATGTAATATGTGAGGAGTACATCAGGGTATATGTAATATGTGAGGAGTACATCAGGGTATATGTAATATGTGAGGAGTACATCAGGGTATATGTAATATGTGAGAAGTACATCAGGATATATGTAATATGTGAGGAGTACATCAGGGTATATGTAATGTGTGAGGAGTACATCAGGATATATGTAATCTGTGAGGAGTACATCAGGATATATGTAATGTGTGAGGAGTACATCAGGATATATGTAATATGTGAGGAGTACATCAGGATATATGTAATATGTGAGGAGTACATCAGGGTATATGTAATATGTGAGGAGTACATCAGGGTATATGTAATATGTGCGGAGAACATCAGGGTATATGTAATATGTGAGGAGTACATCAGGATATATGTAATATGTGAGGAGTACATCAGGGTATATGTAATCTGTGAGGAGTACGTCAGGGTATATGTAATATGTGAGGCGTACATCAGGGCATATGTAATATGTGAGGAGTACATCAGGGTATATGTAATATGTGCGGAGAACATCAGGGTATATGTAATATGTGAGGAGTACATCAGGATATATGTAATATGTGAGGAGTACATCAGGGTATATGTAATCTGTGAGGAGTACGTCAGGGTATATGTAATATGTGAGGCGTACATCAGGGCATATGTAATATGTGAGGAGTACATCAGGGTATATGTAATATGTGAGGAGTACATCAGGGTATATGTAATATGTGAGGAGTACATCAGGGTATATGTAAGCTGTGAGGAGTACATCAGGGTATATGTAAGCTATGTGGAGTACATCAGGGTATAGGTAATATGTGAGGAGTACATCAGGGTATATGTAATATGTGAGGATTATATCAGGGTATATGTAAGCTGTGCGGAATACGTCAGGATATATGTAATCTGTGAGGAGTACATCAGGGTATATGTAATATGTGAGGAGTACATCAGGGTATATGTAATCTGTGAGGAGTACGTCAGGGTATATGTAATATGTGAGGAGTACATCAGGGTATATGTAATCTGTGAGGAGTACATCAGCGTATATGTAATCTGTGAGGAGTACATCAGGGTAAATGTAATATGTGAGGAGTACATCAGGATATATGTAATATGTGAGGAGTACATCAGGGTATATGTAATATGTGAGGAGTACATCAGGGTATATGTAATCTGTGAGGAGTACAATAGGATATATGTAATCTGCGAGGAGTACATCAGGGTATATGTAATCTGTGAGGAGTACATCAGGGTATATGTAATATGTGAGGAGTACATCAGGGTATATGTAATCTGTGAGGAGTATATCAGGGTATATGTAAGATGTGAGGAGTACATCAGGGTATATGTAATCTGTGAGGAGTACATCAGGGTATATGTAATATGTGAGGAGTACATCAGGATATATGTAATATGTGCGGAGTACATCAGGGTATATGTAATCTGTGAGGAGTACATCAGGATATATGTAAGCTGTGAGGAGTACATTAGGATATATGTAATATGTGAGGAGTACATCAGGGTATATGTAATCTGTGAGGAGTACATCAGGGTATATGTAATCTGTGAGGAGTACATCAGGGTATATGTAATCTGTGAGGAGTACATCAGGGTATATGTAATATGTGCGGGTACATCAGGATATATGTAATATGTGCGGAGTACATCAGGGTATATGTAATCTGTGAGGAGTACATCAGGATATATGTAAGCTGTGAGGAGTACATTAGGATATATGTAATATGTGAGGAGTACATCAGGGTATATGTAATCTGTGAGGAGTACGTCAGGGTATATGTAATATGTGAGGAGTACATCAGGGTATATGTAATATGTGAGGAGTACGTCAGGGTATATGTAATATGTGAGGAGTACATCAGGGTATATGTAATATGTGAGGAGTACATCAGGGTATATGTAATATGTGAGGAGTACATCAGGGTATATGTAATCTGTGAGGAGTACATCAGGGTATATGTAATATGTGAGGAGTACATCAGGATATATGTAATATGTGAGGAGTACATCAGGGTATATGTAATCTGTGAGGAGTACATCAGGGTATATGTAATATGTGAGGAGTACATCAGGGTATATGTAATATGTGAGGAGTACATCAGGGTATATGTAATATGTGAGGAGTACATCAGGGTATATGTAATCTGTGAGGAGTACATCAGGATATATGTAATATGTGAGGAGTACATCAGGGTATATGTAATATGTGAGGAGTACATCAGGGTATATGTAATATGTGAGGAGTACATCAGGGTATATGTAATATGTGAGGAGTACATCAGGGTATATGTAAGCTGTGAGGAGTACATCAGGATATATGTAATCTGTGAGGAGTACATCAGGGTATATGTAATATGTGAGGAGTACATCAGGGTATATGTAATCTGTGAGGAGTACATCAGGATATATGTAATATGTGAGGAGTACATCAGGGTATATGTAATATGTGAGGAGTACATCAGGGTATATGTAATATGTGAGGAGTACATCAGGGTATATGTAATATGTGAGGAGTACATCAGGGTATATGTAAGCTGTGAGGAGTACATCAGGATATATGTAATCTGTGAGGAGTACATCAGGGTATATGTAATATGTGAGGAGTACATCAGGGTATATGTAAGCTGTGCGGAGTACATCAGGGTATATGTAATATGTGAGGAGTACATCAGGGTATATGTAATATGTGAGGAGTACATCAGGATATATGTAATATGTGCAGAGAACATCAGGACATAATAAGAGGGTATAATAATGCGGTAAATAAATAATAATTCATAGATATGTGGCCGGTGTCGCACTGATAAATGGTGCCCAATCTTATCCACTTTTGGACACTCTGCACAATTTCTGTCGCTATATTCTGAGCGCCATAACTTTTTTTAATTTTTTCTCCACTGGAGCCGTGCGAGGGCTTATTTGTTGCGGGACAATCGGTAGTTTTAATTGGTACCATTTTAGGGTACATGTGATTCTTTCGATCACTTTTTATTTGATTTTTTGGCAAGCAAAGTGACAAAAAAATATACATTTTGACAATGTTTTTTGTCCTTTTTTTTTTACAGTAATCCCTGTGCGCTATAAATGACATTTTACTTCATTCTGCAGGTCGGTAAGATTACGGCGATACCATATGTATATAGTTTTTTTATGTTTTGCAGCGTTTGCGCAATAAAATCACTTTTTTATAAAATTATTTATTTTTGTGTCGCCATATTCTGAGAGCCGTCATTTTTTTATTTTTCAGTCAAAAAAGCAGTGTAAGGGCTCGTTTATTGTGGGACGGGTTGTAGTTTTTATTGGTATTACTTTGGGGTACATACAAATTTTTGATCACTTTTTATTCTATATTTTGGGAGGGGTGATGACCAAAAAAATAGTGATGTTTTTTAATTATTTTTTTGCGGTGTTCACCGTGCGGGAAAAAGAATATTACAGTTTTATAGCTGGGGTCGTTACGAACGCGGTGATACCAAATATGTGTACTTTTTTAACGGTTTATTTTTTTTCCTGTAATAAATGACTTATTATAGGAAAAAAAGCATTTTTTGTTTTTACACTTTTATAAAACATTTTTATTACTTTTTTTTTTTTACTTTTTTTACTTGAAGAACTGCAGCACTGATGGATGCTATAATACATTACACTATCTAGGTAGTGTAACGTATTATAAACACAGTCAGTGTGACGTTGACAGTTACACTGACAGGAAGTCTATGAGGACCAGCTGGTCCTCTTAGGCTTCCGTGAATGGCAGACCGGAGGCCGTTGTATGGCCAATGGTTTTGCCATGCAACCGACAGCAGCACCCGCAATCGGTCCTCGGGAAAGTTTGTTGCAGCAACAAACTTTCCAGTTTGTTGCTACAACAAACGTTCCCTGCGATCACATGATCGGGACCTGAACCAATCAGGTCCCGGTCATGTCTACGAGACCAGAGGCAGGGGTTGACCGCGCGATCCGGGTGTCACTACTATTCTGAGACACCCAGATTGCGCTTTTAACACCTACTGTGAATTCACGTCAGCGCTGCACAGAGCCCAGCAAGTACCGACGTGAATTTACTGTCGGTGGTCACGAAGCGGTTAATACCGGTGATCATATTCTCTGTAGTCGAACCAATCGGTTCGGCTGTCAGAGAACAGGTTGCTGGGGAGCCGCGGACACTGACCCAGCCGGCGTCCGAGCGCTTTTCAAAGCGCTATGCGGGCTGGAACAGAGATCTGTATATACACGTCCTGGCAGCACGGGGTATGTGAGAAAAGCACGTGTATCTACAGATTGTCGGCATGAAAGGGTTAAAAGCTATGTACACATTTATAGGCACTTTAATTAAATAATTTTCTATCAAAATATATATATATATATATATATATATATATATATATATATATATATATTATATACTTTTTTGGGGAGGATTTACGTGATTAAACACGTTTTTTTAATTGACTTATTAAAACTTTTATTTCACATTTTTTCGATTCAGCGGTTACGTCTCCTCTATACACAGAAGCTGGATCATTCGCTACAGGACCCGCTCTCAGCCGAGTCGTCAGTTCACTTCACTTACGGATTTGGCTGAGATCGACTTACCTGCAAACGCTGATGCTGCTGCAGAATCAACTGTAGCCTCTGGTGCCGATGTGGCCGTCACGATGCAGGACCTGTGAGTGACGTCACAGATCTGCACTGTCAGAAGCTGGGCGTTCTGAAGAGAAGAGGATGTTACTTCTCTTCAGAGCGCCCAGCTAGTGAAAGTATTAAAAACGCCCCGATGTACGCACCTAATACACGCCCACTTGGACTTTTACTTTTAAACACACCCACTTGGACTTTTGCAAGCCTCATTTGCATAATTACAAAAATGGTCATAACTTGGCCAAAAATGCTCGTTTTTTAAAAATAAAAACGTTACTGTAATCTACATTGCAGCGCCGATCTGCTGCAATAGCAGATAGGGGTTGCAAAATCTGGTGACAGAGCCTGTTTAATAGGGATGAAAAAAGACACAAGTCCATCAAGACCAACCTATAATCCGACCGTGTTGATCCAGAGGAAGACAAAACCCCCATGAGGTGGATGACAATTGTCTAATTAGGGGAAATCTCCTCCCCGACTCCAAATCTGGAAATCAGAATAAATCCCTGGATCACCGTCCCATCTCCAGAATCTAGTGCCCATAACTTGTAATATTAAAGAGAACCTCCGATTATACTGACATTATATAGGAAACTATTATACTGCCGGAGTGTGCCGATAATCGTCTTTCTACATGACTTGTATTACCAGGTTTACTTCTGACTACAGCACAGACTGCCCATAGTCCACGCTGCCGGCTGCCCATAACTCTGCATTAGGAGACAGCGCGTCCTGCTCGTCTTCATGGCTCCTGTATCCAGAACGGCCGCCAGCGCTGTACAATGTAATGTGACCTCTAATGCAGAGTTATGAGCAGCCGGCAGCACAGACTATGGGCAATATGGTAATACAAGTAATTTAGAATAATTATCGGCGGTACTTTTTAATATTTATAAGAAAGGCGTCCAGGTCCTGCTTGAATTAGCTTAATGAACCAACAATCACAACATCCTGTGGCAGAGAGTTCCATAGTCTCACTGCTCTTACAGTAAAGAATCTCTGACTATGTTGGTATAGAATCCTTCTTTCCTCCAGATGTAGAGGATGCCCCCTTGTCCTTGTTACAGGCCCGGGTGTAAAAGATCATTAGAAAGATCTCTGTACTGTCCAATTATATATCTGTACATTGTGATTAGATCGCCCCTAAGACGTCTTACTTTCTAAACTGAATAGCCCCAAGTTTGATCGCATTTCTTGGTACTGCAATCCACCCATTCCCTTTTCTGCCTTGGTTGCCCTCCTCTCCACCCGTTCTAGTTCAGCCATGTCCTTCTTATACACAGGTGCCCAAAAATTCTAACCAATATTCCACGTGTGGTCTGACTAGCGTTTCGTTTCTAGGCTTCTTTTGATGCATCCCATGATTTTTTTTTGCTTTGGCAGCAGCTGCCTGACACTGGTTGCTAAAGTTAATTTTACTGTCCACCACTTTTTTATTGGTCCTGTAGTCTTTTATGGCTTTGGTGCTATCTAATAAACCATGTGGATTTCTCTGTGCTACCACCAGAGGACAACAATCTGCTCTGAAAAGTCTGTTAGAAATGTTCCACCCTCTCCTGTAAGAAGCCAACGGGGTTGTATAACCTACATTTTCTGTGGATAATCGCTACTTAAAGAGGCTCTGTCGCCACATTATAAGTGGCCTATATTGTACATGATGTGATCGGCGCTGTAATGTATATCACAGCAGTGTTTTTTATTTAGAAAAATGATCATTTTTTGAGTTATGACCTATATTAGCTTTATGCTAATAACTTTCTCAACGGACAACTCGGCGTGTTTTACTATATGACCAAGTGGGCGTTGTACAGAGGAGTGTATGACGCTGACCAATCAGTGACCAATCAGCGTCATACACTTCTCTCCATTCATTTACACTGCAGATAGCGATATAGCTATATCACTATATGCAGCCACATAAACACACTATAACATTACTGCAGTGCCCTGACAATGAATATACATTACCTCCAGCCAGGACGTGATGTGTATTCAGAATCCTGACCACTTCTGTAGCGTCTCTGTGAGTTACAGCATAGCAGGCGTAGTCTCGCGAGACTACGCTGTAAGCTGTCATTCCCAGCGAGATCTCGCTGTGCTGTAAATCACAGAGACGCCTCAGAACTGGTCAGGAGAATGAATACACATCACGTCCTGGCTGGAGGTAATGTATATTCATTGTCATGACACATGAGTAACGTTATAGTGTGTTTATGTGACTGCATATAGCTATATCGCTATCTGCAGTGTAAATGAATGGGCAGAAGTGTATGACGCTGATTGGTCACTGATTGGTCAGCGTCATACACTCCTCTCCACAACACCCACTTGGTCATATAGTAAAACACGCCCAGTTGTCTATTGAGAAACTCATTAGCATAAAGCTAAAATAGACCCCTAGAAGAAGCCAGAATTCTGGCGAAACGCGCGTCGGGTGCTCAGCAACAATTTTAATAATCCTATGGTGCACTACTTGGCATCCCTGTCCAAGTTCCACTATTTGCTCCACGATCCTCCTTCAACCACGGCTGCCAGCTGCTTGCTGGCTGTCCGTGCTTGTGACTGCAGTGCGCCCTGCTGAGTCTATCAGCTGGGTGATTCATCCTGTCTGGCCTATCGCCGGCTCCCGTTGGTGACTTAGTTCACCTGCGGGTACTGACAGTAACCCTGCCGCACACACTGCTTCTCGGCTCACAGCTGAGCACAGCTACTATTGTTTACGGCCGTTCTCACTTTGCCTCTCAGCTGACAGCTGAGAGTGTTCTCACTGTAATATACGACCGTTCCCAACGCTGCTGCTCTGATCCCCAGGGACACCAGCGTGTGGGTGCAGTTCATTCTCGGCTCACAGCTGAGCACAGCTACTATTGCTTACGGCCGTTCTCACTTTGCCTCTCAGCTGACAGCTGAGAGTGTTCTCACTGTATTACACGACCGTTCCCAACGCTGCTGCTCTGATCCCCAGGGACACCAGCGTGAGGGTGCAGTTCATTTACTGTTTACACCACCATACCAACACTAACGCAGGGGTAAGAGGCTTGCAAGGTTTCACCTTGCTTATTCTCATACCTCTTCTCATTACAGGGCACACCGCTACTGGCCCAGCTGCACTTAGTATTATACAGTATAACAGTCAATACTCTAATCCAGGCTATACAGCCGGTCCAATCTAAGACAGAGTGAACTACTAATTTACAGTTTCATTCATTTTCATTAATCTGTGGCCACTGCAGTTTAATTATCTGGTACTAGTAACGGAACAACGGACAGCAATATTATATATTACCTCATCTATTAATTTTTGGCCAAGGGTATGTGAATTGAGGGGTCACTCACACATACCAAATTGCACCATTGGACCTTTTAATCATTTTTCTTAATGCATACTTAATAAAAGTTAAATATTAATTTCTTCACAGACCACATCCTTTTCCCCTTTCCTTTTCCCTGATTCAACTCTATTGAGAAACTCATTAGCATAAAGCTAAAATAGGTCATAACTCCATCAAAAATAATAGTTTTTCTAAATAAAACACTGCTGTTATCTACATTACAGCGCCGATCACATCATGTACAATATAGGCCACTTATAATGAGGTGACAGAGACTCTTTATTACTAGGACCACTGTTATCTACATTACAGCGCCGATCACACCATGTACAAGATAGGGCACTTATAATGTGGTGACAGAGCCTCTTTATTACTAGGACCACTGTTATCTACATTACAGCGCCGATCACATCATGTACAATATAGGCCACTTATAATGTGGTGACAGAGTCTCTTTATTACTAGGACCACTGTTATCTACATTACAGCGCTGATCACATCATGTACAAGATATGGCACTTATAATGTGGTGACAGAGCCTCTTTAACCCTTTGGCATTGCAGCCATTTTTAGATTTTTCATCTTTTCTTCATCTTTTTTTAATCTTCCTCTAATTTTCCGTGGACATAGCCATATGAGGGCTAGTTTTTTTAATAGAACTATTTAATGTACTATATAATGTATTGGGAAACTGAAAAATAATTCTTTGTGGGATGGAGTTGGAAAAAAACAACAATTCTGCCAATATTTTTTGGGTTTCGTTGTCATGGCGTCCACCGTGCGGTAAAAATGACATGTTCACTTTATTCTGCGGGTCAATACGATTATGGCGATAGCAGCCATATAGAGTGGGCTCAGCTGAGCCCATGAACCCCATCCATACGTATCCCCCGTGCTATGACAGTGTCGTCATGGTGCAGCAAGTGGTTAAAGACCATCTGTCATCAAAATGTGCTTATTGCGCAATTCTCCTATGCTGAAATATAACCCAATTGAGGCCTAACAAGGAAGGAGCCCCCAGTTGATTTTTAGGGCAGAATTTTGGCTTAAATGATTTGCAGCCATTACTTGAGACCTGCTGAGGCCATACACTCTAGATAGCGGTCAGCTAAACCATCATTCCTCACCTTCTCCATATACATGAACGCTCGGTCAGGTGTGTATGTGTCCTCAATAGGGAGAAAACCGCTGCCAGACTCCTCTGATAGCGACTTATCTATTAACAAAAGGATCCGGAATCTTCAAATTCAACAGGCCGACCCTTCTCTCTCTTGACATCTGCCGTCCGGGGGGGGGGTGGTCTTCATAAACATTGGAAAATGAGCAGGTCCGGCCGACATACAACATATATGTATGACCAGCGAAGCACACTGGCGGAGATTGATGACCGGCAGGGACATACACCTGGTACGACTGCCCATCCTCCACACTACAAATGAGCATCAGGTCACATACTATGATTCTCTTGTTCCGCCCCACAACTGTGCACAGATGTGTAAAGTAATGGCCCCCACATCACAGATTTACAGCAGGTGATCTCAATGTCTGTGGGGGGGCTGATATTAACCCATTCCAGTATCACTCCTTACATGTTCTGCACGGACAGGAGGTAAAGCAAGGAATGTGTGTTTGGAGCTCAGGCATCGGCCCCATCAGGAACGTCTGTCACACCCTCAGAGTTCATGATCAGGATCACAAAGGAATAGCTGTCAATCATTCTGTGTGGGCGGGGGAAGCAGGACTCACAGGCTCTCTCTAGGTGTCCTGGCAGAAATTAGAAGGGAACCTTGTGAGTAGGTTTGGAGCCACAAACCCACAGAATGTCATTATGTACCTGGAATTTAGTGTTCCAAACCTGCCCACGTCAAAACCCTCCGTTTCAGCAAAAGAGCTTACAAGTTACCGAGAGGAGTCCAGAGAAGGAGACCGACGGGGCTGAGGGCATGCACATTACATATATGAAGCCGAGGACGGTACACCTCGCTTTAATGCGCTCGTACATAAATTTGTGGAGCTCCTACATTATATGTCATTGTACACACGTGTACGTACTACACATGATGGTCTTAAGACTTCAACATGGCCGCCACTCCAGCCTGTGCCCACAGTAATGCCAATATAGATCTGTCTCTTCTTACCTTGTGATGTGCGCGGCCGGTAGTTCTCCATCATGACATCCGCGTACAGATCCTTGTGTCCTTCTAGATACTCCCACTCCTCCATGGAGAAATAGACAGTGACATCCTGACACCTTATAGGAACCTGACACACACAATGATACAGTCATTACCCAGACACCTCCAGTGCTGTTACTGTAGAATTTCCCAGCATTCCCAGCAGTGTCACCTCTCCAGTCAGCAGCTCCGTCATCTTGTAGATCAGTTCTAAGATCTTCTCATGTATCCCGGAGTGAGGGGGAGGCTCTGTGATGGGACTACTGCTCCATCCTCCTGACTCATGGATGATGGGAGTCGTACAGTCACCCGATGTCTTCTTCACTATTGTGTACTCCTGTGTATGGAGAGAGACGCTTAGAGAACTGAACACAGTATTCCCCCCTCAGTAGAAAGAGGGAGATTGTGACCCCCGCTGTATAGAGCTCTAGTGACCCCACATCTGTAATACTGGAGACCTCACCTACAAAAAGACATTGAGAAAATAGAACGAGGCCAAAACTAAAAAGGAAATAATATTGGGGGGACTAGATGGACCATGTGCTCTTCTCCTGCCGTCATCATCTATGTTTCTATATAGAGGTCATCCTGATCCTCCTGGTTCCTGGTCATTCTCATTGCTCTACAACATTACTATTGCTGCATTGGTGACATGACACATAACTGACCATATTGGTGGCTGATCTTCAGCTTCTTGCCGTCACTTGGAAGGTCTGGACGCTGTTATACAGGACACTGGATTCCTCCTATTACTTCCTATTATGTATTGTCCCTTCCCTATGTGTGACTTGTTCTATAATGTAGAAAAGTTTACCTCTCCGCTCAGCAGGTAGATGATCTCCAAGGTGAAGTCTAATATTCTTCTGCTCATCTCATTCCTGTCCTTGTCCATCCTTGGTGGGTCATTCAGGAGAAGGAACGTTGTGGAGGAGAAGATGAGAAAACTGGAGGAACTGGAGGATCTAGTACTGCAGACGTCTTTATGAAGAAAGGAGAAGCTGGAAATCATACAGGGGACAACATCATGTGTGACATACAGAACCTCACTTATTGATCATTGAGAGAAACATCTTCTCAGAGCCGTCACCACATGGAATAAAGGGGTATTCCCAACACGGACAACTCTCCCCAGGATATGCCAGAAATGTCTGATAGATGAGGCTCCACCTCTGGCCGTGCTCGGCTGTTTCTGGACCTCCTATACAAGTGAATGGAGAGAGTCGTGCACATGTGTGGTCACCTCTCCATTCATTCTCCACCTGGATGTAGTCATCGCCTCACCAGGCAGGTCGGGGGACCCCCGTTCTCCACACAGAGGTGGGACCCCCATATATCAGACATTTATGGCACATCTCTCAGGTGAGAAGAGTAAAATGAAGACATTTTCCCCCCAGACAATGAAGACCTGACTCCTGACAACCTGACACATGGCGGATACTGGGGAGACATTGCTGACACCTCATAAGACGTGGTTTTTAGGTAAAGTTTTTAGTCATGTACAAAAAATAAACGCCATGAAATTTTTTTTAATAAAAAGTGATCAAAATCTACAGCTCGTCCCACAAACAACAAACAAGCCGTCATGAAAAACTATAGAAATTTGGTATCACCGTATTCGTATCGACCGCAGAATAAAGTTATCATGACGTTTTTACCACACACAAAAAAAACATTGGGGGAATCAGAATTTTTTTTCCTATTTCACCCCACAAAGAAGTTTTGCAGTTGCAGTGACATTATGTGATACTTTATATGACGCCCTGAAAAACTACAACTCGACCCGAAAAAAATAATTCTTCACACCGCGGGACTGACAGGAAAACAAAAGTTATAGATCTGAGAAGACGGGAGAGGGAAAAACTAAAACTGGCCTGGTGGTTAAGGGGTTAACCTGCAGTGCGAATTATAGACACGAAGGATATCGGATTTATACCGCGGATTCCCTGCACATTTGTTGCAGAATTTCCCCATTAAGTTCAATGGAAAGTCAAGTTCCGCAACAAACGCCATTGTTCCCAGAATCCTCTGCGGCTCCACCGCGTGTTCACAGCAACTATGCAGGTTACACATATATAAAAAAGAAGGCGTCATGTGACCCCTGCAGCCAATCACAGGCAGAACATTCGCTATGTGTGAACATTCCCTTAAGGGTATGTTCACACGGCAGCGTCCGTAACGACCGAAATTACGGGGCTGTTTTCAGTAGAAAGCAGCCCCGTCATTTCAGCCGTAACGGCATGTGCAGGCGCTTGAACACCGCGTCCATTACGCACGTAATTGGCGCTGCTTTTCATTGGAGTCAATGAATAACGGCTCCAATTATGTCCCAAGAAGTGACAGGACACTTCTTTGGCGCGGGCATCTATTTACGCGCCGTCTTTTGACAGCGGCGCGTAAATATACGCCTCGTGTGAACAGACAAACGTCAGCCCATTGCTTTCAATGGGCAGATGTTTGTCAACGCATTCAAGCCGTAATTTCGGACGTAATTCCAGGCGTAAAACACCAGAATTACGTCCGTAATTTGGCCGTGTGAACATACCCTTAACCGCACGGTGAGCGACATTAACAAGAAATGTATAAAAGTCAGTGAATAAGTTGTAAGTCCCGAATATTATGTCATTACAAAATACGACTCGTCCCACAAAACACCCGACCACTACAAAGACCAGAAATAACCACTTACCCCAAAGAGGCCAGCACTGGAGGGGTTAAATCCCGGCTAGGCGTCCAGGGGGCGGGGTCACTCAATGATTGACAGCTCTCTGTACACACACTCGTACAGGGGTGACTGATAACAGAGAGAACGCCCGACCAGCGCTTCTACAAGGCAATAATGGACCTCTGATGGGGCGGGGCTACTATGCTGTGTAAAGTGATGATGATCACGGGACACGAGGGGCGGAGCTCTGTTCTCTTCTGCCGGTGTCACATGGTGGTGACGTCATCACAGGTCCTTCAGCTGTTTCCGTGTATGAGGTAGAGAGCGGCGCTGGTCGGGTGTACATGACTTCTGGTCACCGCTGTTGTTTACTGTTCTCTCTGTTATCAGTCAGGAGATTTCCCATGATGCAGTAGTAAGGTAAGGTTATAAAGGGTCATTTCTGTCCGTCTTTGGTGCGTTTGTATTTGGCACAGTGTTTGTAATTATTATTATTCTGAGTGCTGTAAATATGAAATACAGGAGGGTTTAACCCCTTGGTGACATCAGATCTATAGTATTATGTTGTACGTGCGCCATCACACTAGAAGGAGCGGAGCCTGCACCGTACAAGGCTTCTCACAGCCGCCTGCAACCGCCAAGATCGGAGACAGCTCCATCCCGGGTGTTTAACCCCTCAGATGCCGTGACATCAGTTAGAGATAATGGCTTCCTCTGTCCTCTGAAGAAGTTGTGCGATGATGACCGGTTACCATTGCAATACTTTGTAATACGTTTTGTTTTTTTTTTACAAAAAATGATTTAAGCAATAAAAATAAGTAACGTAATCGCCACATCCGTTAAAGTCCAAATGATTAAAATATCAAGTTATTTAACCCGCAGAAAAAAATAATTCACAATGTGAACGTCGCTGTTTTTGGTCACTGCGCATATTGAATAAAAAGTCATGTGCACCGCAAAATGTCACCAACAAAAGCTACAGCTCGCGTGACACAAAAACACACCCTCGCACAATCTCCGGAAAAATATAAAAAGTTCTGTCAATCCCAATACAGCGACGCAAAACCATTTTATTTTTTGAACAAATAGTTTTTTCCTTGTAGAAGATAAATATGTACATTTTGGTATCGCCGAAATCGTATTGATCCGGAGAATAAAGTAAACAAGTCATTTTTACCGTATGGAGAACGCTGCAAAAACGACGCCCATAACACAATAGGATTTTTTTCCTCTTTCCCAGTATATTAAAGGGGTTTTCTACGACTGGACAACTGATGACCTCCACCGGAGAGGTCCTCAGTGTATGATGGGTGCACGTCCCGGACTCCACAGCGATCAGCTGCTCCGGCTGCCTCCGGGCACCAGACGTCCATGCTGAAAGCAGATACCTCTGGTCACGGAATATCGGCCGTGCTGCAATACTGTTCAAGTGAATAGGAGCAGATCTGCCTTTCTGCAGAACGTCCGCTAGGCAGTGGTCGGAGAACTTTGCTTCCTGCTCCAATTACTGCATACTGTTCAAAACATCCGGCAGCCGGGACAGCTGATCGGTGCAGGGTCCTGTTGTTGGACTTCATATACTGGTAAACTATCCGGTGGATAGATCATCTCTTGTCCGTTCGTGGAAAACCCCTTTGAAAACCTTCATCACGTCCCACAAAAGACATGTTCTCATCCGGCTATGTCACCGGACAAATCAAAAAATTATGGGTTTTGGACGGAGGGAGGGAAAATAAAAGTTGGCTGCGTGTCCAAGGGGCTAAGTACATAAGAAGAGACAATAAACAATGTATGACAGACTGGTCCAGAAGGAGAGACCCTGCCCGCATAGACTGCACTCTACAAGAGAAGGAGAGAGACCCTGCCCGCGTAGACTGCACTCTACAAGAGAAGGAGAGAGACCCTGCCCGCGTAGACTACACTCTACAAGAGAAGGAGAGGTAGACTGCACTCTACAAGAGGAGAGAGACCCTGCCCGCGTAGACTACACTCTACAAGAGGAGAGACCCTGCCCGCGTAGACTCTAGAAGAGGAGTCAGTAGGTGAGGGTAGAAGCTGGTCATCTGGTGGAGTAGTGGCAGCCGGTTATTTCAGGGTGTTTCTGAAGAGGGGGTGCTCAGGTTACTAGTGAAGGTTTGGATGGTGGGAGAGATTTGATGTGTTGGGTTAAAGAGTTCCAGAGTATGAGTGATGCATGGGAGAAATCTTCTAGATGATGATGTGAGGAACAGAGGAGCGGAGATGACGTGTGGGGAATTATTGGGAGATTAGGGCAGAGCTGTATGGAGGGGACAGGATGTTGACAACCTTGCATGTCCTTTTTAATATTTTTAATTTAGTAGGTAATGGGTAGCCAGTGACCGCAGAGGGGGAATGAGGGGAGAGGTAGATTTACCCATGCAGCTGAGTTGAGAATGGGTAGAAGGGGTTCACTAATGTTAGATGAAAAGCCACATAGAAGGATGTATGGTCTACTGTGTTGCAGGTGGTGGACAGGTCTATAGGGAGGTCTAGAGGGAGGAGCACAGTAATGTAGAAGCAGAGGACAGGTCTAGAAGGAGGAGCACAGAGTAATGTAGAAGCAGAGGACAGGTCTAGAAGGAGGAGCACAGAGTAATGTAGAAGCAGAGGACAGGTCTAGAAGGAGGAGCACAGAGTAATGTAGAAGCAGAGGACAGGTCTAGAAGGAGGAGCACAGAGTAATGTAGAAGGCGAAGGACAGGTCTAGAAGGAGGAGCACAGAGTAATGTAGAAGGCGAAGGACAGGTCTAGAAGGAGGAGCACAGAGTAATGTAGAAGCACAGGACAGGTCTAGAAGGAGGACCCGGACATGCATGAACCATGGTTGGTGTCTGTCTTGCAGATGTGAACAAAGTGTTAGTTACAGGGTACAGTGAATTACAATTACTATCCGGTAAAACAATCTACAAGGAATAGGGGAATACTGTAATACATAAGAATTTTAGATGTCTCTGAAGATCCAGGATCTCTGAGGTAACTTCTAATATCTGTAAAATCTTATATTAGGGGTCTATTAATTCATAAAGGGCATCTGTCACATTGACCACTAGTCTGATCTGTTGGCAGAAGATTATATAGCAGGACGACCTGAGCAGATTGTGTCTCTCCATTCACTTCTATAGGAGTTACGGAAACTTCCAAACAAGGCCACCCAGAGGTGGAGCCGCATCTATCAGACATTTCTGGCATATCCTGGGGAGAAATGTCCGTGTTTGGAATACCCCTTTATTCCATGTGGTGACGGCTCTGAGAAGATGTTTCTCTCAATGATCAATAAGTGAGGTTCTGTATGTCACACATGATGTTGTCCCCTGTATGATTTCCATCTTCTCCTTTCTTCATAAAGACGTCTGCAGTACTAGATCCTCCAGATCCTCCAGTTTTCTCATCTTCTCCTCCACAACTTTCCTTCTTCTGAATGACCCACCAAGGATGGACAAGCACAGGAATGAGATGAGCAGAAGAATATTAAACTTCACCTTGGAGATCATCTACCTGCTGACCGGAGAGGTAAACTTTTCTATATTATAGAACAAGTCACACATAGGGAAGGGACATTACATAATAGGAAGAATCCAGTGTCCTGTATAACAGCGTCCAGACCTTCCAAGTGACGTCAAGAAGCTGAAGATCAGCCACCAATACGGTCAGTTATGTGTCATGTCACCAATGCAGCAATAGTAATGTTGTAGAGCAATGAGAATGACCAGGAACCAGGAGGATCGGGATGACATCTATATAGAAACATAGAAGATGACGGCAGGAGGAGAGCACATGGTCCATCTAGACCCCCCCAATATTATTTCCTTTTTAGTTTTGGCCTCGTTCTATTTCCTCAATGTCTTTTTGTAGGTGAGGTCTCCAGTATTACAGATGTGGGGTCACTAGAGCTCTATACAGCGGGGTCACAATCTCCCTCTTTCTACTGAGGGGGGAATACTGTGTTCAGTTCTCTAAGTGTCTCTCTCTCCATACACAGGAGTACACAATAGTGAAGAAGACATCGGGTGACTGTACGACTCCCATCATCCATGAGTCAGGAGGATGGAGCAGTAGTCCCATCACAGAGCCTCCCCCTCACTCCCGGATACATGAGAAGAACAATAAGAAGAAGATCTTAGAACTGATCTACAAGATGACTGAGCTGCTGACTGGAGAGGTGACACTGCTGGGAATGCTGGGAAATTCTACAGTAACAGCACTGGAGGTGTCTGGGTGATGACTGTATCATTGTGTGTGTCAGGTTCCTGTAAGGAGTCAGGATGTCACTGTCTATTTCTCCATGGAGGAGTGGGAGTATCTAGAAGGACACAAGGATCTGTACCAGGAGGTCATGACGGAGAACTACCGGCCACGCACATCAAAAGGTAACAAGAGACAGATTATATATATATATATATATATATATATATATATATATATATTATATAATCTGTGATTCCTGATCTCTGATCGCACGTTCCTTGCTTTGCTTCAGTGCTGCTCTAGGGGATGGTCAGATTTGTTGTAGAAGTTTCCATATATCTGAATGTTGTTGTTTCTGCAGCAGGTACACTACCGTTCAAAACTTTGGGGTCACCCAGACAATTTTGTGTTTTCCATGAAAACTCACACTTCTATTTATCAAATGAGTTGCAAAATGACTAGAAAATATAGTCAAGACATTGACAAGGTTAGAAATAATGATTTTTATTTGAAATAATAATTTTCTCCTTCAAACTTTGCTTTGGTCTTGGAATCCTCCATTTGCAGCAATTACAGCATTGCAGACCTTTGGCATTCTAGCTGTTAATTTGCTGAGGTAATCGGGAGAAATGTCACCCCATGCTTCCAGAAGCCCCTCCCACAAGTTGGATTGGCTTGATGGGCACTTCTTGCGTACCATACGGTCAAGCTGCTCCCACAACAGCTCTATGGGGTTGAGATCTGGTGACTGCGCTGGCCACTCCATTACAGATAGAATACCAGCTGCCGGCTTCTTCCCTAAATAGTTCTTACATAATTTGGAGGTGTACTTTGGGTCATTGTCCTGTTGTAGGATGAAATTGGCTCCAATCAAGCGCTGTCCACAGGGTATGGCATGGCGTTGCAAAATGGAGTGATAGCCTTCCTTATTCAAAATCCCTTTTACCTTGTACAAATCTCCCACTTTACCAGCACCAAAGCAACCCCAGACCATCACATTACCTCCACCATGCTTGACAGATGGCGTCAGGCACTCTTCCAGCATCTTTTCAGTTGTTCTGCGTCTCACAAATGTTCTTCTGTGTGATCCAAACACCTCAAACTTCGATTAGTCTGTCCATAACACTTTTTTCCAATCTTCCTCTGTCCAATGTCTGTGTGCTTTTGCCCATATTAATGTTTTCCTTTTATTAGCCAGTCTCAGATATGGCTTTTTCTTTGCCACTCTGACCTGAAGGCCAGCATCCCGGAGTCGCTTCTTCACTGTAGACGTTGACACTGGCGTTTTGCGGGTACTATTTAATGAAGCTGCATGTTGAGGACCTGTGAGGCGTCTATTTCTCAAACTAGAGACTCTAATGTACTTGTCTTGTTGCTCAGTTGTGCAGCGGGGCCTCCCACTTCTCTTTCTACTCTGGTTAGAGCCTGTGTGTGCTGTCCTCTGAAGGGAGTAGTACACACCGATGTAGGAAATCTTCAGTTTCTTGGCAATTTCTCGCATGGAATAGCCTTAATTTCTAAGAACAAGAATAGACTGTCGCGTTTCACATGAAAGCTCTCTTTTTCTAGCCATTTTGAGAGTTTCATCGAACCCACAAATGTAATGCTCCAGATTCTCAACTAGCTCAAAGGAAGGTCAGTTTTATAGTTCCTCTAAACAGCAAAACTGTTTACAGCGGTGCTAACATAATTGCACAAGGGTTTTCAAGTGTTTTCTAATCATCCATTAGCCTTCTAACACAGTTAGCAAACACAATGTACCATTAGAACACTGGAGTGATGGTTGCTGGAAATGGGCCTCTATACACCTATGTAGATATTGCATTAAAAACCAGACGTTTGCAGCTAGAATAGTCATTTAGCACATTAACAATGTATAGAGTGTATTTCTGATTAATTTAATGTTATCTTCATTGAAAAAAACTGTGCTTTTCTTTCAAAAATAAGGAAATTTCTAAGTGACCCTAAACTTTTGAATGGTAGTGTACATAACTTTTTATTAACCACATTCAGATGAGTGGTACAGTGACTTCTGTGTGTGAACAGTCTCTTATATAACCAGTGACTGATCTGCGCTGCTCTTATAATCTCTCCTACATGCGTAGTGTAAAGTTCTACCGTGTATGAACAGCGGACATGACAATCGTGTGGAAAGATGTTCTGCAGGTTCAGTGTGAGATCTACTAATACTGGAGTCTACCCTTCTGCACATAGATAAGACGTTCTGCTAGTAGACACTTAAATAGTTTTGTACTTACAAGAGTAATAATAATCACGGTCCATATGTCCTATAAGTATATATTACTGTCAAACGGGGGTCTCCGGCTCGGTACCCCATTCTATTAGTCGTCGTCCCCTGCATTCCATTGGACATAACTTTTATTTTACATAATTGTTGTGGTGTGAGATCTTGTTTTCTGTAGGTTTTTTTTTTTTTTTAGGAACCATTTTCAAGGAATATAAGTGTAGTATTTAATTAATTTTTGGAGCAAAATGCATTAAATTGTCAAACGTTTTTGCCAGATTTTTGTTTTTTATACCAACTGATGGTTATGTTTTTTATGGAGGGGGATATTTTAGATTTGGGGATAATACGAGGTATGGAAGATCTCAGTTATGACGAAAGATCAGCAGAACTAAATGTATTTCCCCTAGAGAAGAGAAGGGGGAGGGGACAGCCTTATATAAATATGTAAATGTAATTATTATTTTCATGGACCCAGCAGAGAACATGGGATCACTGCCTACGATTAAAGGAAGTGCAATTACATCACCAAGTCCTAATGCCGCACATCACTGGCCGAACCGTAAAGTTATGGAGCCTGCTCCCGCAGGATTTGGTAATGGTAAAGTGTGGAGAGATATAAGTAAGGGTTAAATATCTTCCTAGTAAGACACAATATACAGGGTCACTGGTAGTAATGTAGATCTGTCCTATTGGCAGACAGGGGCAGGGAGGTATATTTCTCTTTATGGATTATTGGGTCTCTGCCGTGTAAAGATGTGGTCATCAGGGTTGTCATGGACAGGTTAAACTTTACTGTTCCTGTGCAGGGAGAAGCTGCTGATGATTACAAGCCGTTCTCCCTGCAGTAACACCACTGTCCGAGCTGTGCTCAGGATAAACCGTATCGTACTTTTTCTACTGCATGAGCATGGCTCCGCATAAGCAGTGAGAGAGTTAAAGAGCTACTTTCATTGTATTATATTGTTGGCGTTCGTGTGATTGGGAGTTGTGTAATATTACGTACATATTATCTTTGACCGCCCGCAGTGTAGTCCAGCAATATAATCTGACGTTGCGGCTTTCACCTGCTGGACCCATGGCGCACGGCTACTGTCTGGACCAGTTTCCTTTTTGAGAAGATTTCTCCAGTTAGAACAATCCATTTAGTGTGGATCTGTCAGGTCTCTTATATTCCCCTATCAGAGGGCAGCATAGGATCGGGGGGTAGAAGCTGAGATCTGAGATTTAACGTTGTCTATGACTTCATTCAGTATTTTCATGTAAAGAACGGTTTAAATGCTGCCAGGACACCTAGAGAAAGCCTGTGAGTCCTGCTTCCCCCGCCCACACAGAATGATTGACAGCTTTTTCTTTGTGATCCTGATCATAATATCTGAGGGTGTGACGGACGTTCCTGATGGGGCTGATGCCTGAGCTTCAAACACACGTTCCTTGCTTTAGCTCCTGTCCGTGCAGAACATGTAAGGAGCAATGCTGGAAGGGGTTAATATTAGCCCTCTGTCGTATAATTTGTCGAAGACAAATTATTACAGTATGAGTTTCTAACCTTGTATAAGGAGACCCGACGCCCTTAAGGTTCTTTTCTGATTTGCCTTTGTTCCAGACGTGCAGCTTATTTTATACCATAATTAATAACCTAGAAATACACTGATATCCAACCACAGTGCAGGTTCACACCTTCTAAGAAACCTTGATCAACCAATAATAACTAAGGGAACCTGTCAGTAGGTTTGGAGCCACTAAACCACCAGCATATCATTATACAGCCGGGATCTAGTGTGCAATACCTTTCTACCTCATAGACGTTTAGGGAATAGTTAGTAAAGTAAATTACAACTTACCGAAAAGAGTCCGGGAACGACATTTGGCGCATGCGCATATGAAGCAGACATTCCCTAAATGTCCTTTTTTGAGGTAGGCGGGTTTAGAATGCTAAACTCCAGCTTCATGACAGCGTACTGGTGGTTTATAGGCTTCAAACCTACTAACAAGTTCCTTTTTAACGGCTATGTACACCTTTTTTTAACGGCATTTTTTTTTTTTTTCATTTTCTTCCTCAATGCAAATTAAGCCACTTTCTAAATATTCTTCATTCAAATTTCCTACCATTTGTCTGCTGTAGAGTTTGTGTAACTCCTGTAGACAGCTGGTCTCCTGAAAATTCTAACTCAAATCCGCACTACTCTAAATGGCTGACTCAACCCCTCTTGCCCACTTCCCTTCTTTCAGTGTTAGAGATAGCAGCAGAGGGGGGGGGGGGGGGGATGGGTTGTACAGACCAGATCAATGTGTGATCAGGGAGGACAGATCACACAAGCTGTTAGTATCATAGTGAAGATAGGGAGGAGAGCACACATGCTGTCAAGATGCTTTCGCTATACGCGGACCTGCTATGTTCAAGCTCCCCCTGCTTCTATCTCTAACACTGAGAAAAGGGAGGGGGAAGTGAGGTAGAGTCAGCCATCAGGAGCAGTGGCATGACGGATTTGAGTTACAGGAGACCAGCTGTCTACAGGAGTTACACAGACCTTACAGCAGCCAAGTGGTAGGACATTTTTAATGAAGACTATTTAGTAAGTTGCTTAATTTTACATTTAGGAACCAAACAAACAATATAAAAATAATTCAGTTTGAGGGTGTACATAGCCTTTAACCCCTTCCCGACCACCCCACGTAGATTAACGGGCTGCAGCACTGGTCCTTGTGCCTGCAGCCCGTTAATCTACGTGTGCTCCTAACATCACACAGGCACTCACTTATGCCCGGCATCTCCCAGTATGGGCTGCTACTAGCAGCCTTAGTACTGGGGGAAAACATTGGGTCGGACCACAGCGGTGATCCGAACCGATTAACCCCTTCAATGCAGCAGTCAATAGCGACCGCCGCATTTAAGTTGTTATAGCAACATCGGCACACCGCTACGCGATTGCGGGGGGCCGATTGTTGCGGGGGGCGATTGCTATGGAAACCGGGTCTGCCATCTATGGAAGGCAATTAGGTCCTGCCAGAGGCAGGACCTAATATGCCTCCTGTCAGTGTGAAACTGACAGGTATAATACCATGCAATACATAAGTATTGCAGGGTATTATAACAACGATCCAACAATTGGATCTTCAAGTCCCTAGTGGGACTAAAAAAAAAAAAAAAAAAAAAAGTTCAAAAAAGTTACTAAAAATGTACAAAAGTAAAATGTCAAAATAATAAAAAAATTGTACCAATAAAAACTACAGTTCTGCAAAAAAACAAGCCCTCACACGGCTTTCCTGATAGAAAAATAAGAATTTTGTGGCTCTTCGACTATGGCGACAAAAAAAGAAATCATTTTTTTAAAATCGTGATTTTATCGTGCAAACACCGTCAAACATAAAAAACCTATATACATATGGTATCGCCATAAATCACATCGACCCACAGAATAAATTAAATAGGTCATTAATAGCACACGGTGAACGCCGTAAAAAAAAAGAATTAAAAAGCAATAGAAGTTTTGACGGCCTAATTACACTAAATTCAGCAAAAAACCTATGGGATCAAAATGCTCACTATACCCCTAGACAAATTCATTTTAGGGCTGTAGTTTCCAAAATGGGGTCACTTCTGGGGGGTGTCCACTGTTTTGGTTCCTCCAGGGTGTTGCAAATGCGACATGACACCCGAAAACCAATTGAGTAAACTTGAGCTCCAAAAGCCAAATAGCGCTCCTTCGCTTCTGAGCCCTGCTGTGCGTCCAAACAGCCGTTTATTACCACATATGGGGTTTTGCCATAATCCGGAGATATTGCTTTACAAACCTTGGGGTGCTTTTTCTTCTTTATTCTTTGTAAAAATTGATAATTTCTAGGTTTTATTTAAAAAAAAATTTAGATTTTCATTTTTACGGACTAATTCCACTAAATTCAGCAATAAACCTGTGTGGTTAAAATGCTCACTATACCCCTTGATGAATTCCTTGATGGGTGTAGTTTGCCAAATGGTGTCTTTTTGGGTATGTTGCCACTGTTTTGGCACTACAATACCTCTTCAAACCTGACATGGTGCTTAAAATATATTCTAATAAAAAGGAGGCCCCAAAATCCTCTAGGTGCGCCTTTGCTTCTGAGGCCACATGTGGGATATTTCTAAAAACTGCAGTATCTGGGCAATAAATATTGAGTTGGGTTTCTCTGGTAAAACCTTTCGTGTTACAGAAAGAATGGATTTAAATGGATTTTCCGACATAAAAAAGAAATTTGTAAATTTCCCCTCTACTTTGCTTTAATTCCTGTAAAAAAATTAAGGGTTAAGAAACTTTCTAAATTCTGTGTTGAATACTTTGAGGGGTGCCGTTTTTAAAATTAGGTTCCTTATGGGGGTTTCTAATATACAAGGCCCTCAAAGCCACTTCAGAACTGAACTGCTTCCTATAAAAATAGGTTTTGGAAATGTTCTTGAAAATTTGAGAAATTGCTGATAAAGTTCTAAGCCTTGTAACGTCCTAGAAAAATAAAAATAAAAGGATGTTCAAAAAACGATGCCAACATAAAGTAGACATATGGGAAATGTTCATTCGTAACTATAGTGTGTGGTATAACTATCTGTCGTACAAGCAGATACATTTAAATTTAGAAAAATGCACATTTTTGCAAATTTTCTCTAAAGTTTGGTGATTTTCACAAATAAATACTGAATTTATTGATCAAGTTTTTCCACTAACATACAGTACAATATGTCACGAGAAAACAGTCTCAGAATTGCTTGGATAGGTAATCGGTTATGGGTCCCCGCACCGATCCGGCACTCCGGCTGCCTCCGGACGATGTTGCCGTAAGCAACATGGCTCCGGTCAAAGAATAGGAACATAGCTGCAGTTTTGCCGAACGGCCGCCATCCAGTGGTCGGAGCCACATTCGGTGCCAGGAGACAGCCAGAGTTGTGGATCGGTGCGGGCTCCAGATGTCTGACACGCACCGATCATATACTGATGGCCTATCTGGTGGATAGGTCATCAGTTTTCAGAAAGTGGACAACCCCTTTAAGTAGTACAAAATTAAATGACGTCCGCTCATGATTAAAAGCCAGTAAATCATATAATCGTTTGTTTTATTTTCAACGGCTGAAACTAAAGATAACAAGAAGTTGTGGCCCCCTTATCATCAGTGCGTTCGAGCCAAATACAGATGTTATCCAACAAAAGTTCAGCCCAAAATGAGATGTGGTGAGAAAGCAAAATATTCTAATCCAAAAATCCATTAACAATTCTGAAGTTAATTTAATTATTCAAAATTCAGGCAAAATGGATCAAGTGGCCATTCCATAGTGAAGTTCTCCTACATTTCCCTCCTCTCATGATTCTATCACTCTTAATAAAAAAAGGTTTAGTAAACAACAAGGAGAAATTCTTCTCATCTACTAACCTTATTGTATTATCTGCAGTATACATTGCCACCATATTATTCATAGTTGATACACATCTGTTACTGGCCCATAGGATTATTTTAATATCTTTGTATATAAGAAATCTTATGGCCATACCTTGATCCCTTACCTGAGGTGCCTCACTGAACCATCTGTTTGGCCTTCGTCGGGCTGATATACGTCAGTATACAGCAAAAAAAACTGTATAGAATATCGTAGTACACTACAGTATTCCATTCTGCAGAGTCCGGTAAAAAACATATACCCTAAACATAAGGTTTTTTTCTTTTACAATGGGGGGCCTATAGGTGGCAGATGGCACTATATGGCATCCGTCACAGGACTCAGTTAAGCGGATAAGGTGAGAAGCTCCAGTGATGTAACTGAACAGTTATCACTGGAGCTTCCCTGGGCAAACTCAATCCTTTCAATATTGTGTATCTCCACCTTAGAGGATCGTAAGACGGATAGGCTTGACCTGATCTTGCTCCTTTAATAACCTTCTCTAGAACAGAGACATTAGGGCCTGCAGTGTGTACGTAGGCTGTGGCCCCCTTCTCCTTGCCACAGCTGTGCTCGTGCCGCAGACAAGAACACTCCCCACTTCTGGCCCGCACCTCATAGCTGGGCACAATACATACTCCCCGAATGAAGCGGCTGCAAGAGGGGAACAAACTACAATACATACAGCATGACAGGCATTGTTTCTATGAACTATACATAGTATATGGGGGAACAAGGAGAAGTATGGAAGAGGTAAAGGCAAGGTGGGGTGATCACTTTGTACCTCTGTTACACTGATTGCCTCTTCCTCATGGTAGTAGTAAAAAGTACCCCTCCTTGTTTCCCTATAATGTGTATTGTTCAGTGAAGCACTGCCTGCGAGGGGAAAGGGTCTGTATAGGCAACGTATCCCACCGTCTATTTAGTGGGATACATTGCAGCCTTCCGTGGAAGGTATACGTCGGGAGTCCTGACATGTATGGAAGGCTCAAAACGTGGTCTGCACAGAGCCCAAGATATACACCCATCAGCCATAACATTAAAACCAGCTTCCTAATATTGTGTATGTCCCTTTCGTGCCACCAAAACAGCTGTGATACAAGACCACTGAAAGTTCCTGTGGTATCTGCCACAAGATGTTAGCAGCAGATCCTTTAAGTCCTGTAAATTGTGAGGTGCGGCCTCATTTGATCGGACTTGTTTTTCCAGCGCATTCTACAGATCATCGATCGGATTAAGATCTAGGGAATTTGTAGTTTGTCAGCACTTTAAGCACTGAACGCTTTGAAGTTGGAACTTGGAGTAGTTGTTTTCCTTTATACAGGTACTTTGTGTAACTAATAAGCGATGAGGGTCTTCACTGTGGGTTCCCTCTCTTGAAATTTAGAATTCCCTAATAAGCAGGTTAATAAATGTCCTCTGCGCCCGACCTCTTTCAACTGTATTTGCAAATGTCAGGACACGCCCTTTTACTTTGATTAAATAAACATAGATTTGAAGGTGGTGACAAAAGTGTGTGATATATAGACCGATATACAGTAGTCATGTATTTAGTCACTGTGTGTTTCCTACAGATGGATCCAGTAGGAGAAATCCACCAGAGAGATGTCTCATTCCTCTGTATTCCCAGGACTGTTCAGAGGAAAATCACATTGTCCCAGAGAATCATCAGGTATATGGCTTTAAACTCTCATCAAAATATGACTATAAAGCTGAGGGGGGGGCAGACGGAGATTGTGCCGCGGGCACAATTAGGAAAGATGGTAGGGGGGCGACATGGGCATAGTAAACAAAAATCCTGAATTTGCCGGGACAGTCCCAGCAAATTACCGCACGGACGTATCCCGGCAACTGCCCTATTCAAATGTATCTGCGTCCTCAGCAGAAAAAGAATGGCGACAGCACACTGCGACACTAATGCCACCTAAACCACTAAATATAAATAAATATGCACTAAAGCTAAATCTACTTATAATAGGGAGGTTCTTAGTGTATCCCGGCAACTGCCCTATTCAAATGTATCTGCGTCCTCAGATACAATTGAATATTATGGCAGATCAAGAAACTATCACTGCTCTGCCATTCACTCTTGGAGTGGAATCCCCGGCCAGAGAGTTGCCGATGCTCTGGCCGGGTATTCTGCTCTTAAAGGGAGCCCCTGACACCCCTGTCCATATATGGACAGTGACGTCGGGCTCCTCCAGGAGAGGAATCCCCGGGCAGAGCGGGGATTCCACTCCTAGAGGGAGCCCCAATGGCACTATCTACAGGGAGGGGGGTGTAGCACTATCTACAGGGTTGTGTGTGTGTGTGTGGCACTATCTACAAGGGGGGCTGTGTGGCTTTATCTACATGTGGGTGTGTGTGGCACTATCTACAGAGGGCTGTGTTTGGCACTATCCCTTGGGGGGAGTGTGTTATTACCTACAAGGGGGTGTGGCGTTCTATACAAGGGATGTGTGGCACTATCTACAGGAGGGGTGTTTGGCGGTTTCTCCTATGGGGGAGTTTGGCAGTTTCTCCTATGGGGGAGTTTGGCAGTATAGACAGCGGTAGCTGTGTGGCAGTATCTATAAGGGTGGTGGTGGCACTATCTGCAAGGGGGTTGTAGTACTATCTACTAGGGATAGTTTGGAAGGGCAGTATCAACAAGGGGGGCTATGTGGTACTGTCTACAAGGGGGGCTGTGTGGCACTATCTACAGTGGGGGTTTGTGGCGCTATCTAGAAGGTGGCTTTATTTGGAGCGCGATCTACAAGGGGGGCTGTGTGGCAAGATCTACGAGGGCGGGTGTGGACTATACAAGGGGGGTGACACTATCTACATGGGTAGGTGGGTGACACTACAGGGTGGGTTTCGTGACACTACAAGTGTTCGTGAGAGACACTATCTACAAGGGGGGCTGTGTGGCACTATCTACAAAAGGAGGCTGTTCATTATGTCACCATATAGTCTCATTACCCTCAGTTATACAATCTGTTTTAGTCTGGCACTGACCTCTTTATTTATTTTCTTTTAATTTATTGTTATGGTAACTCCCTTATAGAACTATATTGCTTGTAAAATGCACAAATGATTTTATGCTGAAGTTAAATAAAAAAATAAAAACAAAAGTGAAAAAAAATTACATCATATTGATTGGTAGGTGAAAGCAAACCTGGCGAGGGGGAAAGAGATGTCGGAAGAGGAGTTGGAGGGGGGGGGGGGCAAACTAAATCTTTGCCCTTGGTGCTGGATTACCTAGCTACGTCTCTGCTTTAAAGTAATTGAACCCAAGTTCATTTTGCATTTTTTTCTTGTCTGTTTAGGGTGAAAATCTTATTGATATTAAGCTCGAGGCTAAAGATGAAGCAGAAGAGGAGACGGATATAATGGCTGATCAGCAGTGTAAGGAGGGGGAGACTTTAATTTGTTGTAAAGACACACCTGTATTGAGGGTCAGCTAGATACTACGCCCATCATCTCATCATCACATGTAAACAATCTATTCCTTCTATGTGTGTTTCCTACAGTCGGATCCAGTAGGAGAAATACACCAGAGAGATGTCCCAGTCCTCTGTATTCCTGGGACTGTGCAGAGGAAAATCACAATATCCCAGAGAATCACCAGGTAGATGGCGCTAAACTCTCATCAAAATATGACTATAAAGCTGAGGGGGGGGGGTGGGCGGGCAGGCGAGAAATGTGCCCCGGGCACAGATAGGAAAGAAGGTAGGGGGGCAACACCGGCATTGTTGTCAACAATCCTGAATTTGCCGGGACAGTCCCAGCAAATTACTGCCCGGACGCATCCCGGCAACTGCCATATTCAACTGTATCTGCGACCTCAGGACGCAGATACAATTTAAAATTTTTGGCAGGGCAGGAAACTATCCCTGCTCTGTCATTCACTTCTCCTGGAGTGGAGTCCCCGGCCAGAGAGTTGCTGATGCTCTGACAGGATATTCCGCTACTAAAGGGGGCCCCTGACGTCACTGTCCATATATGGATAGTGACATCAGGGGCTGCTCCTGGAGTGGAATACCCAGCCAGAGCGTTGCAGACTCTCTGGCCAGAGACTCCACTCTTGGAGAAGCCCCTGACGTTACTATCCATATGTGGACAGTGACGTCTAGGGGCTCCTCCAGGAGAGGAATCCTTGGGCAGAGCGGGAATTCCACTCGGAAAAGGAGCCCCAATGGCACTATCTACGGGGAGGGGGGGTGTAGCACGATCTACAGGGGGAGCTCTGTGGCAGTATCTACAAGGGAGGCTGTGTGGCACTATCTACAGGGGGGCTATGTGGCACTAACTACAGGAGTCTGTGGCAGTATCTACAAGGGTGTACTATCTACTAGGGGGTGTGTGTGGCAGTCTCTACAAGGGGGGCTGTGGGGCACAATCTACAAGGAGGGGCTGTTTTTATAGCAGTATCTACAAGGGGGGCTGTGTGGCAGTATCTACAAAGAGGGAGGTGGCAGAATCTACAAGAGGGCAGTGGCAGTATCTACAAGGGGGGAGTTGTGGCAGTTTCTACAAGGGGGGCTGTTTGGCAGTATCTACAAGGGGCTGTGTGACACTATGTACAAAACGGTGTGTGTGACACAATCTACAAGGGGGCTGTGTGGCAGTATCTACAAGGGAGTGTGTGTGGCAGCATCTACAAGGGGGGTGTTGTCTGGCAGCATCTACAAGGGGGGGGGTGTGTGGCAGTTTCTACAAGGGGATGTATGTGGCCGTATCTACAAGGGGGGCGGTGTGACTATAAGGGGGTGTGTG
This sequence comes from Rhinoderma darwinii, assembly GCF_050947455.1. NCBI lineage: Eukaryota > Metazoa > Chordata > Amphibia > Anura > Rhinodermatidae > Rhinoderma > Rhinoderma darwinii. The sequence continues at coordinate 256,170 of NW_027461645.1, forward strand.
TGGCAGTATATACAAGGGCGGTTGTGACTATAAGGGGGTGTGTGTGGCAGTATCTACAAGGGGGGGGTGTGACTATAAGGGGGGTGTGTGTGGCAGTATCTACAGGGGGCTGTGTAGCACTATCTACAGGGGGCTGTGTGGCAGTATCTACAAGGAGGGTGTGACACTATCTAAAAGAGGAGGCTGTTTCGATTATGTCACCATATAGTCTCACTAGCCTCAGTTATACAATCTGTTGTAGTCGGGCACTGACCTCTTTAATTTAATTTCTTTCAATTTATTGTTATGGAAACTCCCTTTATAGAACTATATTGCTTATAAAATATACAAATGGTATTATTATCAAGAAATATAGAAAAAGAAAAAGGTGAAAAAAAAATGATATCTCTTGATTAGTAGAGAAATTAAACATGGCGAGGGGGAAGGAGATGTCAGGAAAGAAGTTGGGGGGGTATGGGTGGGCACCAAACTAAATATTTGCCCTGGGTGCTGGAGATCCTAGCTACGCCTCTGCTAATTGAACCCAAGTTAATTTTACATTTTCTTTCTTGTCTGTTTAGGGCGAAAACCTGATTTATATTAAGGTTGAGGTTAAAGATGAAGCAGAAGAGGAGACGGATGTAATGGCTGATCAGCAGTGTAAGGAGCGGGAGACTTTCATTAGTTGTACAGACAAACCTGTTTTGAGAGTCACAAAGATATTACTCCCATCATCACATGTAAACAGTCTATTCCGCCACTGTGTTTTTCCTACAGATGGATCCAGTTGTAGAAATCCACCAGGGAGATGTCCCAGTCCTCTGTATTCCCAGGACTGTCCAGAGGAAAATCACAATGTCCCAGAGAATCATCAGGTAGATGAAGCTGAGTCCTATACCAGTTCTCTATAGGGGGGTGTGGAGCTTTTTGGTCCTGTGGTCATAGATTTTGGTAGTTTCTTATGTTGGTCTGTTAGATTCTTCGCAGTCTCTGCTGTATTGTACTGAATTGTTACATATGTGAAATCAGGGGGAAGATCTGACTAATATTGAAGCAGGGGATAAAGAAGAAGAGCGGGTGAGGGGAGATCAACCATGTAAGTGTGAAGTGGAGGAGGAAATTCCAGGAGGTGTTACCAGAGGTAAGTAATAATGGATTTAGAAAGTGAATTGGTAGGTTTGTTAACCCCTTCCCGCTCCTGGACGTACTATTAGGTCATGGTAACTATAGCGTTCGCGCTCCATGACCTAATAGTACGTCTCGGGAGTAACGGCCGTTTCGGCCGTCCTCCCGACACATACAGGAGCTGTGACAGCTGCTGTCTCGTACAGCAGCTGTCACAGCTCCTACAGCGGGCACCGATCGCTGTGTCCCCGCTGATTAACCCCTTAAAAGCCGCGTTCTATAGAGATCGCGGCTTTTTAGGGGTTAAGCTGCCATCGCCGGCCTGCTACACTATAGCGGCCAGCGATGGTGACTATGGCAACCGGACACCAAACAATGGCGTCCGGCTATGCCATCGACGGAAGTCTAGTGGGTCCTGACAACGTCAGGACCCATTATGCTTGCTGTCAGTGAGTAGCTGACAGCTCTAATACACTGCACTACGCATGTAGTGCAGTGTATTAGAATAGCGATCAGGGCCTCCTGCCCTCAAGTCCCCTAGTGGGACAAAGTAATACAGTAAAAAAAAAGTTACAAAAAGATGTGTAAAAATAAGAAAATAAAAGTTTTAAAAGTATTAAAAGTAAAAATCCCCCTTTTTCCCTTATCAGTCCTTTATTATTAATAAAAAAATATAAACAAACAAATAAACTATACATAATTGGTATCGCCGCGTCCGTAACGGCCTGAACTACAAAATGATTTCATTATTTATCCCGCACGGTGAACGCCGTAAAAGAAAATAATAATAAACCGTACCAGAATCACAATTGTTTGGTCACTTCACCTCCCAAAAAATTGAATAAAAAGAGATCAATAAGTCGCATGTACCGAAAAATGGTACTGAACGAAACTACAGTTCGTTACGCAAAAAATAAGTCCTCGCACGGCTTTATTGATTGAAAATAAAAAAGTTCTGGCTCTTAGAATAAGGTAACACAAAAAGTGAATGATTTTTTACCAAACGTATTTTATTGTGCAAACGCCATAAGACATAAAAAACCTATAAACATCTGGTATCGCCGTAATCGTATCGCCCCGCAGAATAAAGTGAATATGTCATTTATAGCGCACGGTGCACGCTGTAAAAAAAATAGAATACAAAAACAATATTAGAAGTGCTGTTTTTTAGTCACCACGTCACCTAAAAATCGAATAAAAATTGATCAAAAAGCCGCATTCACCCCAAGAAAACTACAATGCATTTCTCAAGGGGTCTAGCTTCCAAATTGGGGTCACTTTTGGGGGGTTCCCAATGTTTTGGCACCACAAGACCTCTTCAAACCGGACATGGTGCCTAATAAAATGGAGGCCTCAAAATCCACTAGGTGCTCCTTTGCTTCGGAGGCCGGTGCTTCAGTCCATTACCGCACTAGAGCCACATGTGGGATATTTCTCAAAACTGCAGAATCTGGGCAATAAGTATTAAGTTGCGTTTCTCTGATAAATCCAATTGTGTTGTAAAAAAAATGGAATAAAGAGGATTTTCTGGCCAAAAAAAAATTTAAACCTCACCTCTACTTTGCTCTAAATTTCTGTGAAACACCTAAAGGGTTCATAAACTTTCTATATGCTGTTGTGAATACTTTGAGGGGTCTAGTTTCTAAAATGGGGTGTTTGATAGGGGTTTCTAATATATGGGCCCCTCAAAGCAACTTCAGAACTGAACTGTAACCTAAAAAAATAAATAAATGAGGCAATACTTCGCTTCTTACATTATATTGATAATGAGCCGTGCCCACCCCGAGATGACCCCAGTTTTGACAGTTTGTATAAACGGAGACCCCTATTAGACAGTTTCAGTGCCCGGTTTTCCCAAGCATTCACCCCCAAGAAGTGTATTTCTATTGATGAGTCCTTGGTACATTTTAAAGGGAGGGTTCAATTCCGCGAGTACCTGCCGGGTAAGAGGGCAAGGTATGGCGTGAAGATGTCTAAGCTGTGCGAGAGTGCATCAGGGTATAGCTACAGGTTTAGGATATATGAAGGAAAGGCCACCCCCAAACCAGACTGCATCCTGGACTACAATAGGTACATGGGAGGGGTGGACTTGTCAGATCAAATCCTGAAGCCCTACAGCGCCATGCGGTGTGGTATAAGAAGCTGGCCGGGCACATCATACAGATGGCTTTGTACAATGCGTACGTGCTATGTCGATGTGCATGCCAGACGGGAACTTTCCTGGAATTTCAAGAGGTGATTATCAAGAACCTAATCTTTAGGGACCAAGAAGGGGGGGCACCCAGTACTTCTGGAAGCGGGGCCACACACATCGTACCAGGGCGGCAACACTTTCCAGGAGAAGTTCCCCAAACTGGCAAGAAGGGAAAAAGTCAAAAGAGGTGCAAAGTCTGCTATAAGAGGGCGATAAAGGATGACCCAATATATCAATGTGACACGTGTCCCAAAAAAACAGAGCTCTGTATGAAAGAGTGTTTTAAAATTTATCATACATCCCTTGGTTTATAATTTACCCCAATTTTACTTACCCTGATGTACTCCGCACAGCTTATCCCCCCTCGTCTTTCCCCTCTGAGCCCTGCTGTGTGCCCAGGCAGCTGATAACAGCCACATGTAGGGTATTGCCATACCCGGGAGAACCCACATTACAGTTTATGGGGTGTAGGTCTCCGGTCAAAATGCTCACTACACCTCTAGATGAATGCCTTAAGGGTGTAGTTTTTAAAACGGGGTCACTTCTTGGGGGTTTCAACTGTACTGGTACCTCAGGTGCTTCTGCATACATGACTTCGCACTAGAAAATCCCCAGTAGGCCAATTGGTGGTCCTTTCCTTCTGAGCCCTCCCATGGGCCCAAACGGCAGTTTATCGCCACAAATGGGGTATTGCGGCACTCAGAACAAATTGTGCAACAGAATGGGGTATTTTGTTTCTTGTGAAAATAAGAAATTTTCAGCCAAAACTACATATTATTTGAAAAAAATAATTTTATTTTCATTCCCAGCCCAATTCAAATAAGTTCTGTGAAAAAACTATGGGGTCAAAATGGTCACAACACCCATAAATGAATTCCTTGAGGGGTGTAGTTTCCAAAATGGGGTAATGTCTGGTGGGTTTCCATTGCTTTGATACCTCTGGGGCTCTGCAAATGCGACATGGCACCCGAAAACCAATCCAGCAAAATCTGGACTCCATAGAACAAATAGCGCTCCTTTGCTTCTGAGCCCTTCCATGGGCCCAAACAGCAGTTTATCACCACATATGGGGTATTGCCGCACTCAGGAGAAATTGGGCAACAAAATTGAGTATTTTATTTCTTGTGAAAATAAGAATTTTTGAGCTAAAATGACATATTATTGGAAAACATATATTTTTTTTTCATTCCCACCCCAATTCAAATAAGTTCTGTGAAGAAACTATGGGGTCTAAATGGTCACATTACCCATAAATGAATTCCTTGAGGGGTGTAATTTCCAAAATGGGGTCACTTCTGGTGGGTTTCCATTGCTTTGATACCTCTGGGGCTCTGCAAATGTGACATGGCACCCGAAAACCAAACCAGCAAAATCTGCACTCCAAAGAACACACAGCGCTCCTTCCCTTCTGAGGCCTCCCATGAGCCCAAACGGCAGTTTATCACCACAAATTTGGTATTGCTGCACTCAGGAGAAATTGGGCAACAAAATGGAGTATTTTGTTCCCTGTGAAAATAAGAAATTTTGATAAAAAATTACATCTTATTGGAAAAAATGTCATTTTTTTTTAATGTCACAGCCCAATTGAAATAGGTGCTGTGAAAAAACTGTGCGGTCAAAATGCTAACAACAAGCATAAATGAATTCCTTGAGGGGTGTAGTTTCCAAAATTGGGTCACTTCTGGCGGGTTTCCATTGCTTTGATACCTCTGGGGCTCTGCAAATGCGACATGGCACCCGAAAACCAATCCAGCAAAATCTGTACTCCAACAAACACATAGCGCTCCTTTCCTTCTGAGCCCTCCCATGAGCCCAAACGGCAGTTTATCACCACAAATGGGGTATTGCCACACTAAGGACAAATTGGGCAACAAAATGGGGTATTTTGTTCCCTGTGAAAACAAGAAATTTTAATCACAAATGACATTTTATTGGAAAAAATTACATTTTTTTCATTTCACAGCCCAATTCAAATACGTGCTGTGAAAAAACTGTGCAGTCAAAATGGTAACAACAACCATAAATGAATTCCTTGAGGGGTGCAGTTTCCAAAATGGGGTCACTATTGGGGGATTCCTACTGTTTTGACACCTCAACACCTTCAAACCTGGCATGCTGCCTAAAATATATTCTAATAAAAAAGAGGCCTCAAAATGCACTAGGTGCTTCTTTGCTTCTAGGGCTTGTGTTTTATTCCACGAGCGCAGTAGAGCCACATGTGGGACATTTCTAAAAACTGCAGAATCTGGACAATACAGATTTAGTAGTGTTTCTCTGGTAAAACCTTCTGTGTTACAGAAAAAAAAATGAATAAAATTGAAATTCAGCAAGAAAAATGAAATTTGCAAATTTCACCTCCATTTTGCTTTAATTCCTGTGAAATGCCTGAAGGGTTAAAACACTTTCTAAATGCTGTTTTGAATACTTTGAGGGGTCTAGTTTTTAAAATGGGGTGTTTTATCAGGGTTTCTAATACATAGGCCCCTCAAATCCACTTCAGAACTGAACTGGTACCTTAAAAAAAAAAAGGCTTTTGAAATTTTCTTAAAAATATGAAAAATTGCTGTTTATGTTCTAAGCCTTGTAACGTCCAAGAAAAATAAAAGAATGTTCAAAAAACGATGCCAATCCAAAGTAGACAAATGGGAAATGTGAACTAGTAACTATTTTGGGTGGTATAACAGTCTGTTTTACAAGCAGATGCATTTAAATTCTGAAAAATGCTATTTTTTCTAAATTTTCTCTAAATTTTGCAATTTTTCACCAATAAACACTGAATATATCGACCAAATTTTACCACGAACATGAAGCCCAATGTGTCACGAGAAAACAGTCTCAGAATCGCTTGGGTAGGTTTAAGCATTCCGACGTTATTACCACATAAAGTGAAATATGTCAGATTTGAAAAATGGGCTCTGAGCATTAAGGCCAAAACTAGGCTGCGTCCTTAAGGGGTTAAGGTGAGGTTCCTTCTTAGTTCTACATTACAGTAACACTTCAGACAATGTTTTACACATTGTACAGGACTGAGGGAGATGTGACTGCAAATAGGTGTTCTATAAGTCCGGTCATGCACTAGGCTTGGTGTCAGATTTTTTGGGGCACCAGCTACGAATAACAGCTGCACTTAGGCTGGGACTGGACATAGACTTTTTTTTTTGCAGTGAGCGATAAATCGCTGCCCCTGGGAATTAATTGTATAACTTGAAAATCTCTTAAATACTCCTGACAAGCTCTGAAATCCCAGCATGTAGCAATAAAAAACAATTGTTAACCACTTAAAGAGGCTCTGTCACCACATTATATCTTGTACATGATGTGATCGGCGCTGTAATGTAGATTACAGCAGTGTTTTTTATTTAGAAAAATAATCATTTTTGACGGAGTTATGACCTATATTAACTTTATGCTAATGAGTTTCTCAATGGACAACTGGGCGTGTTTTACTTTTTGGCTAAGTGGGCGTTGTACAGAGGAGTGTATGACGCTGACCAGTCAGTGACAAATCAGCGTCATACACTTCTCTCCATTCTTTTATACAGCACATAGCGATATAGCTATATCACTATGTGCAGCCACATACACTAACATTACTGCAGTGTCCTGACAATGAATATACATCACCTCCAGCCAGGACGTGATGTGTATTCATTCTCCTTACCACTTCTCTGTGATTTACAGCATAGTAGGCGTAGTCTCGCGAGATTACGCTGTAAACTGTCATTTACAGCGAGATCTCGCTGTGCTGTAAATCTCACAGAGATGCTACAGAAGTGGTCAGGATTCTGAATACACATCACGTCCTGGCTGGAGGTAATGCATATTCATTGTCAGGGCACTGCAGTAATGTTAGTGTTTGTGTATGAGGGTGCACATAGCGATATAGCTATATCGCTATCTACAGAGTAAATGAATGGAGAGAAGTGTATGACGCTGATTAGTCACTGATTGGTCAGCGTCATACACTCCTCTGTACAACGCCCACTTGGTCAAAAAGTAAAACACGCCCAGTTGTCCATTGAGAAACTCATTAGCATAAAGCTAATATAGATGATAACTCCGTCAAAAAACCATCGTTTTTCTATATAAAAAAAAACACTGCTGTAATCTACATTACAGTGCCGATCACATCATGTACAATATAGGCCACTTATAATGTGACACAGCCTCTTTAAGCATTACGTTAAATACGGAAACTGTTTCACACACAGCACAGTGTTTTGTGCTGTTTTTCTTGTCCAAAAACGCTGCGGCCGGATGTTACATGGCAGTCTATAGTGAAATATAAAATGCTTCACTGGTTTGTGGCATTTTTCTGGCCTTTTTGTGCGATTTTTGGTTCCTGGTGTATTTTTCAAAATGCTTTGTTGAACTTTCTATTTTTTTGCTTTTTTCTTTAATTTTTTTGGAGCGGGGGCGTCTTACTCTTTAAGACTTAAAAAAAACACCAGAAAAAAACCACATGTAAATAAGCCTAAAGTTAATGACGTTCTGCCCCCAAAGAAAAACTACAGAAAAGAAAAACTGTGTGAAGGAGGCATAAGGGAGAATTCACACTGAATTTTTGCAGAAATTTCTGTGACATTTGAGCCAGAAAGCCATGCACAGAAATAACCGTATACACATATATGGAACGGAGTGCATGTAAGTCATTGTGCAGGAAAGGGTTGAGCATTATTCTGGGAAAGTCAATAGAAGTAAAAAACACATACATTTTTGTGATTGCTTTTGCACTTTGTAATTTATTTGGTTAAACCATTACGAATCCCCTAATATTAACCGCTGAGAAGAAATATCCTCATTATAGTTCTATATTTAATATGAGGCGGGGACAAGAATTGAGGAACTATTAGAAAACACACAAGGTCCCCATGACAACTCTGCACACAAGTCACAAGGAAACATGTTATCTTCAGGATATTTCTGGATTACAACCTTAGGCAGTAATATCAAGCACTCAGAACTCTGCTATAATCTACTGTACACTAAGTAGATCTTTTGGATCATGTCCGTCTTCTTTAAGGGTCTTTATGAAGCTTTTATAGCCGTCATAAAGGTGTTGTTGTTTTTTTTCTGGTTTTTATTTTTTTTATAAATTTCGGGGTAATCCATTCGTCCAGATCAATGATTATTAGGAAGCATGTATTTCACATTTAATTAATCTACATACAAAGACATTTCAGTGATGATAACCTGCACTCCGAGGCCACGTCATTAGGTCCACTTCTTTTTTTTTTTTTTTAAATCAGTTCAAGTTTACTCAACAAATAACAACCGCATTACAGGTGATGATCGAAGTGCCAGGAGTTCCGCTGATGCCCATCCAGACTGATCAATCCATGTAGTCCATTGTTTCTCGAACTTCCTAATAGACCCCCTCTACTCCATCAATACCTTGTAATTGATTGTACCAATGATTTCCTGCATTGAAGGCGGTTCCGCATCCAACAAATGCTGAGCTATACCCCTCCTGACTTGGTACAACATTTTGGCAATAGCAAAACATTCCAGCCGTTCCCCCTCCAAATCCCCAACATATCCCAGAAGCATCACTATTGGGTCTATTGGAATCTGCACCTCATACACTCTCCCCACTAACTCTGACATCTCCCCCCACAAGTTCCCCAGAGCCCCGCAGGACCAAAACATGTGATAAATGTCCGCCTTTTCCTCCAGACACCGAGGACACTTGGCATCTGTTCTTAATCCCATACATTTCAGAACCCAGGGGGTCCTATATACCCTGTGTATCAAAAAGAGTTGGAATCTTCTTTGCGCCACATTAGTCGACAGAAGACTCGGCGATGCCAGTATATCCCCCCGGTGATCTTTGGGAATAGATCCCACATCACGTTCCCATTTAGCTTTAACAGGCGCCCCCAGATGTTCGGACAACAACCTGCGATTTACCAAAGAGATCAACCCCTTGATGTAGCTGCTTTCGCAATATATTCCAACACTCCCAATGTGTATATCTCCAGGTCTACCCTGGTAGCTTGCGTCTGTAAGGCATGGCAAATTTATTGATAGAACAGATGTGGATTCAGCTCAAACCCATCCCTCAGTTGCTGAAAGGATTTGAGGGTATCCCCCTCATACAGCTGACTCAGTCTTACAATGCCCTGTTGTTCCCAACCCTGCATCCCCTCCAATTGGTACAATTCCAACAAATATGGATTCTTCCAAAGCAGAGTATATTTATTACAGTCCCCTATCCCCAACAATTTCTTACATTGCCACCACACTTTATGTACGAGAAGCAAGGTGGGTCCATTCCTCGCTAGCCTCTTATACATGTGTGCTTCCAGTCCTGCCAACGGATTTTCCCCTACCCCCAAATATGATAAAATATGTGCACAGGAACTCCATTTTTCTTCATGTTCCCACCCCCAAAAATACTGGCATTGAGCAGCCAAGTAATACACCCACGCATTTGGCAGAGCTAGGCCCCCCTCGTCCTTAGGCAATTGCAGCTTCTCCAGTTTGATTCTGGGCACTCCCCGATTCCACACTAGATCTCGAAAAAGGTTATGCAGCCTCCTAAAACAGTGTTTGGGGATCCACATAGGGGAGTTATGGATAACATATAGCACCTGAGGCATGAGAATCATTTTCATCAGATTAGTTCTACCGAAAGCAGAAAGTGGGAGCTTGTTCCAAGACTCCACTTTGGCCTTTATCTTTGGCAACAATGGTATAATAATAATAATAATAATCTTTATTTATATAGCGCCAACATATTAACCCCTTCCCGCACCTTGGCGTAACTGTACGTCCAGATAAGCAGTAACTTCGCGCACCTGGGCGTACAGTTACGTCCGCGCTTTAAAAGTTAACCGCCGCGCGGCGCTACAACGCAGTGGCGGTTAACTGTGCAGGGTGTCAGCCCTGCTCTCCCCGTTGCCGATCAGCGGCCTGTCGCCGCTGAAATCGGCAATTAACCCCTTCGATGCGGTGGTCGATTGCGATCACCACATCGAAGAGGTTTACAGCGGATCGGCAGCCCCCCACATGTATTTGCGGGGGCTGGCGATCCTTATCATGGCAACCAGAGGCCAAACAATGACCTCCGGGTTGCCATGTACGGAAGCCTCGGAGGATCAGCCTCCGGCCGTTCCTCCTCTGCTTCCTGTCAGTGTGACTGTCACGTCACAATGACAGTTAGAACACATTACACTACGTGTGTAGTGTAATGTGTTCCAGCAGCGATCAGAGCTGCCAGTCTAAGTGTCCCCTAGTGGGACAAGTAAAAAAAGTTAAAAAAAGATAATAAAAATGTTTTGAAAAAGTGTCAAAATCAAAGTTAGAAGTGACATAAACAAAGAATGCTTTTTTTCCTATAATAAGTCTTTTATTATAGGAAAAAAATTAACACGTTAAAAAAAGTACACATATTTAGTATCGCCGCGTTCGTAACGACCCCAACTATAAAACTGTAATATTATTTTTCCCGCACGGTGAACACCGCGAAAAAAATAAACGAAAAACAGTGCCCGAATCACAATTTTTTGGTTACCAACCCTCCCAAAATATACAATAAAAAGTGATCAAAAAGTCGCACGTACGCCAAAATGGTACCAATACAAACTACATCCCGTCCCGCAAAAAACAAGCCCTTACACCGCTTTTTTGACTGAAAAATAAAAACGTTACGGCTCTAAGAATATGGTGACACAAAAATTAATTTATTTAATAAATAAGTGATTTTATTGCACAAACGCTGCAAAACATAAAAAAATTATATACATCTGGTATCGCCGTAATCGTATCGACCCGCAGAATAAAGTATAATGGTCATTTATAGCCCAGGGTGAAGGCCATAAAAAAAACAAATAAAAAACATTGTCAGAATTGATGGTTTTTGGTCACCTTGCTTGCCAAAAAATGGAATAAAACGTGATCAAAAAAATTTCTGGTACCCCAAAATGGTACCAATGAAAACTACAGATTGTCCCGCAAAGAATAAACCCTCACACGGCTCCGGTGGAGAAAAAATAAAACCGTTCTGGCTCTCAGAATATGGCGATGCAAAATGTGTAGTGTCCAAAAGCGGATAAGATCGGGCACCATTTATAAGTGCGACACCGGCCACATATCTGCGGATTATTATTTATTTACTGCATTATTATACCATGATGTACCCCGCACAGATAACATGTACCCTGATGTACTCCGCACAGATAACATGTACCCTGATGTACTCCGCACAGATTACATATGCCCCCACATTATAAACTGAAACACCAGTAAAACCCCAAACAGAACAACTACCAAGCAAACTCTGTGCCCCAAAAGCCAAATGGCGTCCCTCCCTTCTGAGCCCTGCAGCGTGCCTAAACACCAATTTACGTCCACAGATATGGCATCGCCATACCCGGGAGAACCCGGTTAATATTTTCAGTTATTTGTCTTCAGTGGCACAAACTGGGCATAACATATAATGCACTAAAATGGCATATGAGTGGAAAATTGTAATTTTCACTCCGCACCATGCGCTGCGCATTAACCCCTGCGCGCACCATGACATAGCATGTCGTAGTGTGGGGGGTGATGTATGGAGCGTCTCACGTAAAAAATAAAGAATTTAGAACGGCAAAATCGCTGTTTTTTTGGTCACCTTGGCTCTACCTAAAAATGTAATAAAAAGTGCTCAAAAAGTTGTATGTACCAAAAAGTTGCACCAATAAAAACGACCGCTCGTCCCTCAATAAATAAGCCCTCATACCGCTCTATTGACTGAAAAATAAAAAAGTTGTGGCTCTTGGAACGCGGGGAGGAAAAAACTAAGAAGGAAAAGAAAAAAATGGATCACTCCAGAAAGGGTTAATTACTTTCTAATGAAAAACCATTTATGACCACACGTGGGGTACAGCCGTACTCGGGAGAAATTGCTTTACAAATGTTGGGGTGCTTTTTCCCCCTTTATCCTTTGTGAAATTGAAAAAAATGCAACATTTTAGTGGAAGAAATGTCGATATTCATTTTCACGGCCTAATTCTAATAAATCCTGCAAAAGACTTGTGGGGTCTAAATGCCCACTATATCCCTAGATAGATTCTTTAAGTGGTGTAATTTCCACTTTTGGGGGGTTTCCCCTGTTTTGGCCTCTCAGGGGCTTTGCAAATGCGACATGGCACCCAAAAACCATTTCAGCTAAATTTGAGCTCCAAAAGCCAAATAGCGCTCCTTCCCTTCTAAGCCTTGCTGTGGGTCCAAACAGAAGTTTATTACTACATATGGCATATTTCCGTAATCGGGAGAAATTGTTTTACAAATGTTGGGGTGCTTTTTCTCCTTTATTCCTTGTAAAAATTAAAAATGGCTACCTTTTTTCAGAAAAAAAGTCGATTTTTACCTTTACAGAATAATTTCAATGAATTCAGCAAAACAACCGTGGTGTCAAAATGCTAACTTTACCCCTAGAAAAATTCCTTGAGGGGTGTAGTTTCCAAAATGGGGTCACTTTCCAGGGGTTTCCACTATTTTGTTCCCTCCAGTGCATTTCAAACGCGACAAGGCACTGAAAACCATTCCAGCAAAATCAGAATTTCAAAATCCAAATGGTGCTCCTTTCCTTCTGAGTCCTGCTGTGGGTCCAAACAGCAGTTTATTACCACATATGGGGTATTGCTATAATCAGGAGAAATTGCTTTACATATGTTGGGGTGTTTTTTCTCTTTTATACCTTGAAAAAATTAAAAATTTCTACGTTTTTTCAGAAAAAAGTAGATTTTCATCTTCACAAACTAATTCAAATAAATTTAGCAAAAAAACTGTGGGTTCAAAATGCTAACTATACCCCTAGATAAATTCCCTGAGGGGTGTAGTTTCCAAAATGAGGTCACTTTTGGGGGTCTTTATTGTTTTGGCCCCACAAGACCTCTTCAAACCTGACATGGTACCTAAAATATATGCTAAAAAAAGAAGGCCCCAAAATCCACTAGGTGCTCCTTTGCTTCTGAGGCCTGTGTTTCAGTCCATGACCGAACTAGGGCCACATGTGGGGTATTTCTAAAAACTGCAGAATCTGGGCAATAAATAATAAGTTAAATTTTTTGGGAAAAACCTTCTGTGGTACAGAAAAAAATGTATTACAAATGAATTTTGTATAAAAAAAATGAAATTTGTAACTTTCACCTCTACTTTGCTTTAATTCCTGTGAAACGCCTAAAGGGTTAATACACTTTCTGAATGCTGTTTTGAATACTTTGAGGGGTGCAGTTTTCAAAATGGGTGATTTATGGGGACTTTCTAATATACAAGACTCTCAAAGCCACTTCAGAACTGAACTTGTCCTTGTAAAAATCGCCTTTTGAAATTTTCTTGAAAATATGAGAAATTGCTGCTAAAGTTCTAAGCCTTGTAACGTCCTAGAAAAATAAAATAATGTTCAAAAAACGATGCCAAACTAAAGTAGACATGTGGGGGATGGTAACTAGTAACTATTTTGTGTGGTATTACTATCGGTTTTACAAGCAGATACATTTAAATTTAGAAAAATGCTAATTTTTGCAATTTTTCGCTAAATTTTGGTGTTTTTCACAATTAAATACTGAATCTATCGGGCAAATTTTGCCAGTAACATAAAGTCCAATGTGTCACGAGAAAACAATCTCAGAATCGCTTGGATAGGTAAAAGCATTCCGGAGTTATTACCACATAAAGTGACACATGTCAGATTTTAAAAATCGGCTTCGTCCTGAAGGCCAAAACAGGCTCAGTCCTGAAGGGGTTAAGCAGCACTTTACAATTTAGAGGGAACATGAAACAAACAATATCAGACATTACATAGTGACAAAGTTCATTTACAATTCAAACCTGGGGAGTGAGGACCCTGCTCGCAAGAGCTTACAATCTATGAGGAAATAAGGGAGACACAAAGTGTAACCGTGTTTGTTCTGTACAATGGTCCGGCCATTTTTATACACATGCGGTGGTAACATAAAGCTGCATGAGCCGGTCACCAGCCAGTATCCGTGTATGACGGACATGAAGAGAAGGAGTGTGAGGGAATCTTAAGGGGCATGTAATCCGTCACTCTCGCCATTACCCTAATCCCCAGGTATTTAAATTCAGTGACAGCTGGTATCGTTACCTCAACCTCCCCAGTCGGGAGAACCACCGGATCTATTAACAGAAGAGCCGATTTCGACCAATTTATTGTTAATCTTGAATATATCCCAAAGCGTTTAATAAGGTCCATAACTAACGGCAGGGTGTGCTCGGTATCCGCCATAAACAACAGCATATCCTCAGCATATGATGCAATACGCTCCTCCACCGCCCCATATCTGAACCCCAGTATGTCCACATGTTGGCGGACTATGCACGCCAATGGCTCCACTACTAGAGCGAACAATAACGGTGACAAGGTACGTCCCTGACGCGTCTCCCTAGCCAACGAAAAAGGATCAGAGAGCACACCGTTCGCCCTTATCCTTGCAGTTGGTGCCACATATAACCGCTTAATCCATTGTACATAGTTAGGACCGATCCCGATTCTGTCCAGGACCGACCACAAATATCCCCACTCCACACAATCGAAAGCTTTAGCAGCATCCAACGAAAGAATGGCTCGTCCAATAGAATTATCTCGGATCACCTGTAAGTTCAAACACGATCGTCTCAGGTTCACCGCCGTCGATTTAGACGGCATGAAGCCTGACTGGTCCCCATGTACAACCCCATCCACTACTCTAGAGAGCCGCAGTGCCAAGACCTTCACCAGAATTTTAATATCTGCCGTCAACCGGGACACCGGACTATAGGATTCTGGCAGTTGAATATCTTTTCCCTCCGTAGGCAGAACCACTATGTTGGCCTCATACATTGAGTCCGGAAGCCGTCCCCTATCATAACTACAGAGCAAGCGCCTCCCCATATTTCTGTGCCATTTTGGCTAGCAACCATCCTGTTGTTTCCTCTTCCTCATAATATTGTTGTTTAAGAAATATTGTCTTATCTGCCCTTTCCAACTGATGCTTTTTTAGTAACTTCTGTGCCTCCACCCAATTCCTCAAAGTATCTGGCGACACCGGCCACATATGAATGAATTATTTATTTACCGCATTATTATACCCTCTTATTATGCCCTGATGTACCCCGCACAGCCTACATATGCCCCCACATTATAAACTGAAATACCAGCAAGACCCCAAACAGAGCTACTACCAAGCAAAATCTGCACTCCAAAAGCAAAATAGCATCCCTCCTTTCTGAGCCCTGCAGCGTGCCCAAACAGCAGTTTGCGCCCAAGAGAACCCGCTTAAAGTTTTGAGGTATTTGTCTTCAGTGGCACAAACTGGGCACGACATATTATGCACTAAAATGGCATATCCGTGGAAAATTGCAATATTCACACCATCCGCTGTGCATTAACCCCTTTACGCACTGTGACTTAATAGCACGTCATGGTGCGGGGGTTGATTGTATGGAGCGGGCTCACATGCTGAGCCCGCTTCATACGCTGCGGGTGTTGGCTGTGTATTACACCTGACACCCAGGACTAACGGACAGGAACAGCGATCGTGCAGTTACAGAAGCCTGTAAAAATAACAATATACTGCAATACATTAGTATTGCAGTATATTATACCAGCGATCGCTGGTTCAAGTCCCCTAAGGGGACTAATAAAATGTGTGTAATAATTAAAGTTTTTAGTAGTGAGAGAGAAAAAAGTTTAAAGTTAAAAAAAAACCTTTACCCATTTTTCTTCTAAAGTAATGTCAAAAAATAAAATTGGTATCACTACGTCCGTAAAAGGCCGAGCTATTACATTATACCATTATCTAACTCGCACACCGTCAAAAAAACGTAAATAATTTAAACTGCCAAAATCTTTTTTTTTTTTTTTTTTTTCCCTTTACTCTCCAAAAAAATGAAATACAACATTTTGATCACTTTTTATGTACGAAAAAATTGTACTAATAAAAACTGCAGCTCGTCCCGCAAAAAATAAGACCTCCCACTGCTCGATCAACCGAAAAATAAAAAAGTTACGGCTCTCCGAATGTGGTGAAACAAAACAATTTTTGTTTTAACAATGAGATTTTTCTTTGTAAAATTAGTATAATATAGAAAAACTATACAAATTTGGTATCCCCGTAATTGTATTGAGCCGCAGAATAAAGTAACGTTTTTGTTTTTACCGCTTGGCGAAAGCTGTAAAAACGTAAACCCCAAAAATTGGAATCAGATTTTTTTCTTATATCAACCCGCAAATAATTTTTTTTCAGTTTCCCAGTACATTTTATGGCACTTTAAATGGTGTCAATAGAAACTACAGCTCCTCCTGCAAGAAATAAAGAGGCTCTGTCACCAGATAAGTGCCCTATCTTCTACATAATCTGATCGGCGCTGTAATGTAGATAACCGCAGAGGTTTTTATTTTGAAAAACTGTCATTTTTTAGCAAGTTATGAGCAATTTTCGATTTATGCTAATTAGTTTCTTAATAGACAACTGGGCGTTGTACAGAGGAGTGTATGACGCTGACCAATCAGTGACCAATCAGCGACCAATCGGCATCATACACTTCTCATTGTTCCAGCCCATTGTTAGTGTGATTGTGCAGTGAAAGAATCTGGGCTGGAACAATGAGAAGTGTATGATGCTCATTGGTCACTGATTGGTCAGCATCATACACTCCTCTGTACAACGCCCAGTTGGTAAAAAGTAAAAACACGCCCAGTTGTCTATTAAGAAACTAATTATCATAAATCTAAAATTGCTCATAATTTGCTAAAAAATGATCGTTTTTCAAAATAAAAACCACTGTTATCTACATTACAGCGCAAATCAGATTATGTAGGAGATAGGGCATTTATAATCTGGTGACAGAGCCTCTGAAGCCCTCACACCGCTGTATTGACGGAAATAGAAAAAAGTTATGTGGGGAGTGAAAAACGAAAATAAGAAAGCAAAATATGGATCAGTCCTGAAAGGGTTAATTCATTTTTAATGAAAAAATGTATGACCCCATGTGGGGTATTTCCATACTCGGGAGAAATTGCTTTACAAAAATTGGTTGTTTTTTTCTCCTTTATCCCTTGTGAAAATGAGAAAATGCAACATTTTAGTTGAAAAAAATGGTGATATTCATTTTCGCGGCCTAATTCTAATAAATTCTGCAAAAGACCCGTGGTGTCTAAATGCTTACTATGCCCCTAGAAAATTTCAAAAATGGGGTCACTTTTGGGGTGTTTCCACTGTTTTGGCACCACAAGACCTCTTCAAACCTGACAAGGTGCCTAAAATATAGTCTAAAAAAAAAGGAGGCCCAAAATCCACTGGATGCTCCTTTTTGCTTCTGAGGCCTGTGTTTCAGTCCATTAGCGCACTAGGGCTACATGTGGGATATTTCTAAAAACTGCAGAATCTGGGTAATAAAATATTGAGTTGCATTTCTAAACCTTCTGTGTTACAAAAAAAATGCATTAGAAATGAATTTTGGCAAAAAAAAATAATTTGTAAATTTCACCTCTACTTTGCTTTAATTCCTGTGAAACGCCTAAAGGGTTAAAACACTTTGTGAATGCTGATTCGAATGCCTTGAGGGGTGCAGTTTTCAAATAGGATGACTTCTGGGGATTTTCTAATATAAAAGGCACTCAAAGCCACTTCAGAACTGAACTGGTCCCTGAAAAATTGATGCTAAAGTTCTAAGCCTAGAAAAATAAAAGAACGTTCAAAAAACGATGCAAACATAAAGTAGACATATGGGAAATGTTAACTAGTAACTATTTTGCGTGGTATTATTATCTGTTTTACAAGCAGATACGTTTAAATGTAGGAAAATGCAAATTTTTGCTAATTTTTTTCAAAATTTTGGTTTTTATCAGAACTAAATACTGAAATTATCGATCACATTTTCTTCTAACATAAAGTACAACATGTCACGAGAAAACAATCTCAGAATCGCTTGGATAGGTAAAAGCATTCCGATGTTTTTACCACATAAAGTAACACATGTCCGATTTGAAAAAATCAGGCTGGGTCCTGAAGGGGTTAAAGACTGTATGTTTTTCCTCAGCCTTATAGAAATATTATAAATGTGTCTACTTTGTGATTTGAAAAAAATAAAAATTAACTTAATCCATTTTTAATCCTAACAGAAAATCCCAGTAAAAACTCAGAGGGGAAGTTCATGTTATCGCTAAATTATAAAGTAGAAGATGAAGATATCATGCAACAGTCTTCAGGAGAAAACCCCATTACCCTTAATGTACATCCAGGACTTCACAGTACAGATCTATCATATAATTTCCCTAATCACGAGGAACCTTCTCCTGACCAATCACAGATTGTTACCACAAGTACATCTCAGAAAGGGGGTAAAAGATTTAAATGTGATAAAAAGTTTACAAAAGGCCCAAGTCGTTTTACCAACCGAAGAAGTCGCACAAGGGAGAAGCCATACTCCTGTTCAGAATGTGGGAAATGCTTTACACATCAATCAATTCTTGCTGTACATTTGAGAAGTCACACAGGGGAGAAGCCATATTCATGTTCAGAATGTGGAAAGTGCTTTACACATCAATCAAGTCTTGCTGTACATAAGAGAAGTCACACAGGAGAGAAGCCATATTCATGTTCAGAATGTGGGAAATGTTTTACAAATCAATCACATCTTGCTAGACATGTGAGAAGTCACACAGGAGAGAAGCCGTATTCATGTTCAGAATGTGAGAAATGTTTTACACAAAAATCAGGTCTTGTTAGACATCAGAGAAGTCACACTAGGAGAAGCCTTTTTGATGCTCAGAATGTGGGAAATGTTTTATTACTAAAGGCAAACGTTGGGATCATCAAAGAATTCACACTGGGTGATAGCCATTTTAATGTTCTATATGTAAAAAATGTCTTATAAGGAAATAAAATGTTGAAACTCATCAGAGAATTCATATAGAGAAGAATCCATACTCTCGTTTGGAATGTACTAGCCAATAAGAGTGTTTGTTTTTTTAGTGGAAGTAGAAGCTTTTCCTGGGATCCATGGATGAAAATTATTGTGGATTTAAACAAGAAGAGGAAAACCTTGTTTACTTTCAAAGCAGAGAGGCTGAATTGTCACCGTGAACCTTGCTTCTTATTACTGTATTCATAAATTCCCCCACACTACAGGAGAATCCAGAGTGACAGTATGGACACCCCATGTAAATATTTTAGTTTTTTTAAATATTTGATCATATTCGTATGTGATCTTCATTCAAAAAGTATAAAAAGATAATGATCGAATTAAAAAAAAAACACTAATACATTTTGCAATAGTTTATAAACTCCTTCCCGACATCCGCCGTACTGTGCAAAAGTTTTAGGCAGTTGTGAAAGAATGTTGTAAAGTAAGAATGCTTTAAAATATAGAAGGGTTAATTGTATGTTTTCAAACCCCTATCTCCTATTGCAGCAGATCGGCGCTGCAATGTAGATAACAGTAAAGTTTTTGTTTTTTTCAAAAACAAGCATTTTTGGCCAAGTTATGACCATTTTTATATTTATGCAAATGAGCCTTTCTTAAGTATAACTGGGCGTGTTTAAAGTTATGTCCAAGTGGGCGTGTATTGTGTGTGTGTACATCTGGGCGTTTTTACTTCTTTTACTAGCTGGGCGTTGTGAATAGAAGTGTATGATGCTGACGAATCAGCATCATCCACTTCTCTTCGTTACCACCAAGGTTCTGGAAGTTCAGACACACAGCGTGTCCTCGCTCATCCGACGTGATGAAGTTCCTGTGGGAGGAAGTGAGTGACGTCACAGCGTGATCTCGCGAGGACACGCTGTGTGTCTGTGCACTGCCAGAAGCTGGGTGGTAACGAAGAGAAATGGATGATGCTGATTCATCATGGAAACAAGGCCAAGCGACTTGACTATGCACAAAACATAGCAACTGGGATGCAGAAAAATGGCAGCATGTGTGCTGGACTGATGAGTCAAAATTTGAAATATTTGGCTGTAACAGAAAGCCGTTTGTTTGCAGACAGGCTGGAGAGCGGTACAAAAATGAGTGTCTGCAGGCAACAGTGAAGCATGGTGGAGGTTCCTTGCAAGTTTGGGGCTGCATTTCAGCAAATGGAGTTGGGGATTTGGTTAGGATTAAAGGGGTTTTCCAGCCACTAAAAATTGATGGCCTATCCTCATGATCAGTGCATAGAACCAGAGCTGCAGTTACCGATTATGTGGATAGGTCATCAGTATAAAATACATACTTAAACCTAGAAAATTCTAAATGTGGCCTGGATACAGAGTGCTGTTTAGCGTTTAATAAACATTCTCAATAGCTCATACTTATCACACTTCTGTGGGGATGTCCGGTCCTCCCAGACCTCCTCCCATAGGCGCTGGGTTGCAGTGTGGTCTGCGTGTAGGTGATCAGACTGGTCCCACAGCAGCGGACGAGCCTCCATCAGTTGGTTGAGGAGTTCACCGTTGATATAGATTTGATAATCCTCTTCCTCCTCATCTTCCCTGATGGGCCGTGTGGAACCCTAGAGAATGAAAAAAAAAATTATTGAGCAGCAAACAATGTGAATACAGCATACATGGCTTTGTTCCCTTTATAACATTAGACATGGTAAAATATTTTTAAAAGATAATGCCTGAATATGGGAGATTAATGACATTAGGGGTAAATGTTTTTTAAACTACGGTACAAAAGGGTATGATAACACAAGCATTAATGCATAGTAGAAGTTTTGACCTTCAAAAAAATGTTAATTGTAAGAATTTAAATTATGAAATGTTCTTAAAAATACAAGTCTGTGACTGCCACGCTGCACTGGAACGGTCCTGGGAGAACCTGACTGGTGGGTGTTTCCTGTAAACAAATTGAATATAGATTTTAATATTTTTTATTTATTTGCATTTTTTAGCATAATATTACAATATTTACATTTGGTGAAGCCACCTCGTGTATATTGCGCCCTTCTCTTGCAACAGTTTGGGATGGCTGCTCAACACCCACCTGAAAAATGTATATGAAAAAATTATTAATCTTGAAATAGTTTTTTTTTTTTTTAATATAACACAGCTTCTGCAACACCGTGATTTTCATCACTTTCGGATGATGAAGCTTCCCACGGCAAAAAAAAAACAAAAACATGTAGAGCACATTTTTCATTTATTATTTTAAAACATAAAGAGCAATACTTACAACTATTTGCGGTCTTGATCTTCGAGGGAAAAAAAATCACAACTAGAAGACATCCATTGAAGAAATATAATAATTATTTCGTAAATAATAAATTTAAATGGAATAGAAAATGCATTTCATACAAACACAATCATTTATTACCTTTTTCCCTTCTGTATTAAAAATTGTTATTGAATAAATATTTATTTGGTACCTCTTCAATGTCAGAGGGCAGTGAGGTTTATCTTCTGGATTGAATAAATAGTTCAAAAAGATGGATGTTTAGTACAATTGCATTTCAAAAGAAAAACAGGCAAAACATAAAAAAATAAATATTGCAAACAACATGAAAAGTTCAGAACACTGATCATACCACTGACATATCTGATAATTATGTATTTGGATTGATTAATGAATAAAATAATTACGCTCCTAAAAGCATACCCAAGATGCACCACAAACTGACATAAAACACGTCAAATTGACCCTACTGCAGACATCCCCCTAGATCAAATTTGATGTGACTACACAAAGACATAACATAAAAAACAAACCTGATCACACTTTATACTGTATATGTAGACCAGCTCAGCATAGCACTCTTCAGACGCTCTTCTGGAAAAAACACTTCCAAAATGGTGGCTCAGTTTGACCATGTGACTAGGTGGGGCGGAATTTAATGTAGTCAGTCACTAGAGATCTTTCTTTGATTTTTAAAGGGAGTCTGTCACCCACATGTCTGTATTGAACTACCAACAGGTTATTATAGATTAGGCTAACCTGATTCTGAAGTGTATTATATTTTTTCACAGAGTGCCTCCTTTGAAGAGGAAAAGTTTATATTACATTTATGCAAATTAGCATTGTGGAGCAACTAGGACGTCATCGTTGCTCCAGAATGCTTGTTCGTCAGTTCAACCCCCCTCCGTCCCTGCTTCCTTCGATTGACAGGGGCCAGGCAGCGTACTAGGCGAGTTCACGCATTGCCCCATAGTGTAGTGAAGGCGTGTGCGTCCCTACATCCTAATCGAGACATGACACTTTTGTCATAAAAGTATCACTTTGAAGACCGATTTCTTTGTAAAGTGACCATGAGAATGAAGAAACATACCCCAAAATCTATCACCCTGTTTCTCCTGTTTTCAAAAATACCCCCAATGTGGCCTTAATGCGCTGCCTGGACACACGGCAGGGCCAAAAACGAAACGAGCACCCTTCAGGACAAATGCTTTGCTTGAAAATGTTTTAGGCCAAACAACACATTTGGAGAGGCATTGAGCTGCTAGAACGATAGAACCTCCCCATAAATGACCCTATTTAGAAAATTAGACCCCCTTAAGGTATTTATCTAGGGGTGTAGTGAGTATTTTGCTAAATTTAATTCATAGCAGGTGGAAAAATAAAAATCACTTTTGTCATAAAAATATCACTTTGAAGACCGATTTCTTTGTAAAGCGACCATGAGAATGAAGAAAAACCCCCAAAATCTATAACCCTGTTTCTCCTGTGTTCAAAAATGCCTCAACTTAGGACGTAATCCATTGCCTGGCTGCATGGTGGGGCACGAAATGACTGGAACCCCTCTATGGTTTTCAGGACATAATTTTAGCTTAAATGACTTATAGGCCTAACTCCTTCTTTACAAAGGATTTGAGCTTTCAGAACGATGTAACACCCCCAAAAGTGACCCCATTTTGAAAACTACATTCCCTAAGGTATTCATCTAGGGGTGTAGTGAGAATTTTTTTTTTGGGTGTGGGATATTTCCTTAATGGTATTTATCTAGACGAATTGTACAGCGTACAGGAATGTGGCTGCTGCTGTCTGGGTGAATCGATTTAAGCATCAGGACATCCCTCTTGTCACGGAATTTGACAAGCAGCAAGTCCTCATTACAAAGTCCCCTGATTTCCCCAGCTTTTAATTTTTGGTTTACTAGGGACTTTGGCAGGCCTTTTTGATTTTGGCGTATGGTGCGACAGGCCACTGTTTTTTTTGCAGACAGGCACCTGAAGAGGGGTACACTAGTGTAGAAATTATCCACATACAAATTGTACCCCTTATCCAAAAGAGGATGCAAAAGCTCCAAGACAATTTTTCCACTGCTGTTGAGTGAAGGGGGGCATTCTGGAGGGACAATTTGGGAGTATTTCCCTTCATACGGACACGAAGGGTCTGTGGGCCGTACCGCCTTGACGGTATGGCAGCTGGCCAACAGTGTGCAGGTCAATGTCTATAGTTCGTATAGGGTACCTGTGGCAGCTCGGACAGTAGCAAGGCAGGCTCGGCTGAAACTAGGCAGCAGGCAGATGTAAGGCATGGTGAAGTAGGTCAGGCGTGGTATACAGTATTCGACCAGGATAGTACGGAATGCAAGGAACAGGAACACACTAGGTGGCCATCACATAGACAAACTTAGGAAACAACAACGCTCAGGCATCGAAGCAGGGGGCTGGACCCCTCTTAAAGTCCCGGCTACTCACGTCCTGATGTTCATCAAAGTCCGGTGCGCGCTGCCCCTTTAAGAGCAAGCACGAGCATGCACACGCACCCTTCGGGATCCGGCTGAGGTGAGTGGAAGCGAGCGCTGGCGTCTCCTGAGGAGGAGGCTGGGGCCAGCGCTTGCCGACTCGTGGCTGCGGCTGTTAGGAGGAGATTGGAGCTGACGGCCCGCAGCCACGGACATGACAGTATCACCCTTTCTTACTCCCCCTCTTGGGACCAGAGCGAGAGAGAAACTTTTTCAGAAGAGTAGGAGCATTGAGGTTCTCCTCTGGCTCCCAGGACCTCTCCAGGACCAAACCCCCTCCAATCCACCAAATAAAAGTCTTTCCTCTCACTTTTTTGGTGTCCAAGATCTCCTTAACCATAAAGGTGTCTGAAGGACCGCTGGAGGCAACCGCAGGGCTACGAGTCTTGGTATAGCAGTTCAGAACCACCGGCTTCAGGAGGGAGACATGGAAGGAGTTGGGGATCTTGAGGGTAGGCGACAGGATATTCCTAGAAGACAGCCAGACCTTCGTGTCAGGGAGAAATTGAAGAGGTTCTCCTCTCCTTGTGTCAGTCTTCCATTTCATGCGGTCGACTGCCATTAGGATGTATGATCGAGTCTCCTACCAGATCTGCAGGAAGTCTCTAAAAGCGGAGTCAGCCGCAGGTACCTCGGAAGTATCGGGCACAGGGAGAAAAATTTGTGGGTGTTGGCCGTAGACAATGAAGAACGGTGTATTCCTTGTGGACTCACTGGTGTAATTATTATATGAGAACTCAGCCCACAGAAGCAGCTGCACCCAGTCATCATGCTGCTTGGAGATGAAGTGGCGTAGGTAGTTCTCCAAGATCTGATTGATCCTCTCGACCTGACCATTGGACTGAGGATAGTAGGCTGAGGAAAAGTCCAACTTCACACCGAGAAGTCCGCAGAGGGCTCTCCAGAACTTTGAGGTAAACTGAACCCCCCGATCAGACACAATATGCTGCGGCAAGCCGTGCAGGCGGAAAATGTGTTGGATGAACAGCTTGTCCAGCTGAGGAGCAGAAGGAAGACCGGTCAGAGGAACGAAGTGGGCCATCTTCGAAAATCGATCCAACACTGCCCAGAAAGTACTGCATCCGGCAGAGAGAGGCAGGTCCGTAATAAAGTCCATAGCTGTATGCTGCCAGGGAGCATTGGGCACAGGCAATGGCTGGAGCAGACCAGCAGGTCTGGAGTGAGCGACCTTGTTGGTTACACATACAGAACAGGAACAAACAAAGTCCATAATGTCCTTGGGGAGCGTGGGCCACCAGAAATGACGAGCAATCAGATCCCGGGTCTTACGGACCCCCGCATGACCTGCCAGTGTCCCCAGCGGAGGATTCTTCCACGATCAGCCAGCCGCACAAAAGTCCTCCGTGGAGGAATGTCCCCAACTTGCAGGGGATTGACAGAGATAATGCAAGACGGATCAATAATGTTCTGTGGAATCTTCATGGTATCTTCCATCTCGAAAGACCTGGACAAGGCATCTGCCCTCACATTTTTGTCGCCGGCCGATAATGGAGCTCAAACTGGAACCTGGCAAACAACAGTGACCACCTGGCCTGACGAGGGTTCAGCCGTTGGGCTGTCTGGAGGTAGGTCAGATTCTTGTGGTCTGTAAAAATTAGGATCGGATGAGCTGCGCCCTCTAGTAGATGTCTCCACTCTTCCAGAACCAATTTGATGGCCAGTAACTCCCGATCCCCAATCGAGTAGTTGCGGTCTGCGGAAGAGAAGAGCTTAGAGAAATACCCACATACCATTGACTTGCCCTTGGGACCTCTCTGGAACAGGAGTGCACCAGCACCGACAGAGGATGCGTCCACCTCCAACGAGTACTGCAGAGAGACATCCGGATGATGGAGGATAGAGGCTGACTTGAATGCGGACTCTGCCTCAGGAGTCCACACCTTGGCGTTCATGCCCTTCTTAGTGAGTTTAGAGATAGGAGAAGTCAGTGAGGAGAAGTTGGGAATAAACTGTCTGTAAAAATTGGCGAATCCCAAAAAGCGCTGTATGGCCCTCAAGCCTTGAGGACGTGGCCATTCCAGGACAGACTTTACCTTCTCAGGATCCATTTCGATTCGAGACGATGTAGCCCAGGAAGGGTAGAGCATCTCTGTCAAACACGCACTTCTCCAACTTGGCGTACAGACGATTCTCCCTTAACCGTAGCAGAATTTGACGGACATGTCTCTGATGCATCATAGGATCTGGAGAAAAAATCAAGATGTCATCAAGGCAGACTACTACACAAATATAGAGGCGGTCACGGAAAATGTAATTCACAAACTCCTGGAAGACCGCGGGAGGCATTCCACAGGCCGAAGGGCATTACTAGATACTCATAGTGTCCATCACGGGTGTTAAATGCAGTCTTCCATTCATCACCCTGGCGAATCCAGACTAGGTTGTAAGCCCCACACAGGTCTAGTTTAGAAAAAATCTTGGCACCACGTATACGATCAAACAGTTCAGAGACCAGTGGCAACGGATATTTATTCTTCACCGTGATCTGGTTGAGACCTCGGTAGTCGATACAAGGACGAAGAGAACCATCTTTCTTTTTGACAAAGAAGAACTCGGCTACTGCCGAGGAGGAAGACTTTCATATGAAGCCCCTCTCCAAGTCCTGCCAATGACCGAGGCAGAGAAGGCTGAACCGAACAAATCTGCACCAGGCAACGGCTTTGGCACTTAGGGCCCCACTGGAGAACCTCCCCAGAATTCCAGTCCAGGACTGGGGCATGCAGTCGGAGCCAAGGCAGGCCCAGCAACACAGGGTTAACAGCTTTGGATAGGACATAGAATGACAGAAGTTCAGAGTGAAGAGCCCCTACCCTTAGCGGCTTGGTCACAGCTATAACTGGGTCTGGCAGAGGTAGTCCATTTACTGAAGCAACTGTCAATGGGCTCTCCAGAGGGGTGGTGGGTAGTTGAAGAAGATCCATCAGGTCTCTACGGATGAAATTAGCAGCAGACCCAGAGTCCAGATACGCAGAGACCTGATACGTTCTCTCACCGGACACTATGGTCACAGGTATGGACAATTTAGACGGAAGTCCTCTCTTACCCAAGGTTGTCACTCCAAGCAACCCTAGGCTTTGAGATCTTTCTGGGCACAGGCGCACTAGATGGCCACCGAGGCCGCAATAAAGACAGAGTCCAGAACTGCGTCTGCGTTGTCTCTCCTGGGTGGATAGCTTACACTCGTCAATTATCACAGACTCCTTAGGAGGATCGATATCTGAGGACAGCAGGGGTTGCTGCAAAGTAGGAGCCAGACTAGGAAGAACTCCCACCCGACGAACCTCTTGGAGGCGTTCTCGGATCCGTATATCAATCCGGGTGGACAGAAGAATGAGGTCATCCAGGGTAGACGGCAGATCTTGAGCGGCAAGTTCGTCCTTAATTTTAGGAGCCAGTCCATGCCAGAATGCAGCCACCAGGGCCTCATTGTTCCATAAGAGCTCTCCCGCCAGGGTGCGGAAGTGGATGGCGTACTCACTCACAGAGGTTTCTCCTTGGCGTAGGTTAATCAAAGAGGCCGCTGCAGATGAGACCCAACCAGGCTCATCAAACACCATACGAAAAGTCCAGAGGAAGGCTTGGAAGTCACGGGCCTCTGGTCCTTGTCTCTCCCAGATAGGGTTCGCCCATGTAAGAGCCTTGCCAGTGAGGAGAGAGATGATGAAAGCGACCCTTGCGCCATCAGATGAAAATGTCCTACTGTACAGGCTGAAGTGGATCTGGCACTGATTCAGAAATCCACGACCGGTACTTGCATCTCCATCATAGCGGCCAGGAAGTGGCAAAGAAACATGCGGGTCAACACTGCCAAGAGGTTTAGTCTGAGGATCAACACTGCCAGGAAGTGTAGTAGGAAGAACGGCAGCTTGTGCCTCCTGCCGATGTGCAAGAATGTTCAACGCCTGGAGAAGTTGGTCCTGTCGAGAACGGAGGTCTAGCATATCCGCCCGCATCTCTTGAGATGTCGTCATGGTCTTGAATCGACCCGCGGGGTCCATGGCCTGAGCGTACTGTCACGAAGGGTCTGTGGACGCACTGGGCCGTACCACATTGACGGTATGGCAGCTGGCCAACAGGGCACAGGTCAATGTCTATAGTTCGGATAGGGTACCTGTGGCAGCTCGGACAGTAGCAAGGCAGGCTCGGCTGGAGCTAGGCAGCAGGCAGATGTCAGGCGTGGTGAAGCAGGTCAGGCGTGATATACAGCACGGCACGACTTTGGCTCAGCACAGTACTCGACCAGGATAGAATGCAGCGAACAGGAACACACTAGGAGGCCATCACATAGACAAAATTAGGAAACAACAACAACGCTCAGGCATCGAAGCAGGGGGCTGGACCCCTCTAATAGTCCAGGGTACTCACGGCCTGATGTTCATCAAAGTCCGGTGCACGCGCTGCCCCTGTTAGAGCGGGCACAAGCATGCACGCGCACCCTATGGGATCTGGCTGAGGTGAGTGGAAGCGAGCGCTGGCGTCTCCTGAGTAGGAGGCTGGGGCCAGCGTTTGCCAACTCATGGCTGCGGCTGTCAGGAGGAGATTGGAGCTGACGGCCCGCAGCTACGGACATGACACATGCACTCTGAATTTATGAGTGTAACCCGAGTCGCTTTCACACAGCTTATACATTTTTAACCCAGATCGGGCCCTCTTGTTTGGCAAATATTGCCTGAATTGTAGGCGGCCTTTGAAAAGGACCAGAGACTCATCCACGACATTATTTTTTTCAGGGGTATATGTCTCCGCAAACTTTCCATTTAAAATATTTATTAAGTACAGTGAAGTTTACCGCTCAGACGGCACTGGTAACAGTCCAATATCATTCAGTATGGGCTCTCTCCCAGAAAAATGCAGTGGACAGTCCGCAATCCAAAATTTCTAGGCGGCACGCCAAACACTCTCGCCCGACCCTGGGTTTCGCCCTTCCGGCTTCCTCTGATGCCCCAGAGGAAGACGGAAGGGCGAAAGCCAGGGTCGGGCGAGAGTGTTTGGCGTGCCGCCTAGAAATTTTAAAGATTTTTACTTACCTTGATGCTTTTATTTCTTGTTACTTCTGTGAGTATGGATTAAACTTGGCGTGGAGCAATCTTTTTGCAGAGGGTGTTGCACTATGTTTCTTCCTTTTTCCATCTATTAGAGACATAAGATCCTTTTCCTACCAGGAGTTCTTTGAATGTGGAGAGAGACGATAAGGAGCTTGGTGGAACTACAAGGATAAGAATTACCATCCACACCCTCATTGGATTGCGGACTGTCCACTGCATTTTTCTGGGAGTGAGCCCATACTGAATGATATTGGACTGTTACCAGTGCCGTCTGAGCGGTAAACTTCACTGTACTTTATATATGTTATTTAGGGTATTTGTTGGATCATACCCAATTTAGTTTTGCCTGCTCCGGTCTGAGAGAGATTTTGTGGGTATTTGAGCCAAGAGAAACCACCATTATATTTAAATTATTTATTAGTGACCTAATTTTAAAAATCCAGTCATGGCTGGGGTTACTGCTGGGTGGGCAAAGCGTGTTATCAACAGAATGAAGGAAGCGCAGTATGTTCTCAAAGTGCTGCCTCATCGTTACTTCTGTGTAGATAGGGGTGTCGTACAGGACATCAGATGTGGGGTGACGCGATAAATTGAACAGCATATAAATTGTTCTGCTCAACCATCAGGAATAATAACTCCTCTGAAAAGAAGATTTAAAAATAGTCCTCCTCCCTAAACCCCTCGGCTGATTTGGATGCCCGTCACAGAACTAAATTCTGGAACACATGGGGTGTACGTTTCCGTGGGAACCTAATCCGTGTCAATGGCACTAGTGTCTATTCGGACAATCGTGCCTGCGGCGCCTTGGCTGTGGCTCCTCATCACTAGAGCTAGTGGGTGATGACAAAATAAAAAATTGCTCATCAGTCTCACTTGCGCTTTCTGTATCCGAGCAGATCATGGCATAGGCCTCTTCTGCCGAATATAGACGCTGAGCCATTTTATTACTATAAACATAACACTGACCCTAACTAACTATTTCTAACTATTTGCCCCCTAACTAACGCCCTACACCTAACTTACCCTACCTAATGCCCTATGCCTAACACTAAGTAACGATAATGAACCCTACTAAACCCCAACTAAATGCTACACTATCATTTTTTTCATTTTTTTTTATATATAAAACGCTAAAACGTCCCTACTACACTAACCCTATAAACCTATGTTCCCTAACACTAGCCCTAACTAACTGTCTAACTAATTGACCCCTAACTAACGCCCTACACCTAACTTACGCTACCTAATGCCTAACACTAACTAAATGCTTAACGCTATATATATATATATATATATATATATATATATATTGAAATTTTAAACTATAATACAGAACAAAGGTGGGGGGAGGGGGTGAATGGGGTACAGGGGGTGATCAGTATCTTTTTTTTTTTTCACTTTTTGCAGGATCATTGTTCTCCTCAACGATCTGACAGGAATGGTGAGAACAGCTGTTTGCCCTGCCTCACAGCCTTTGACTGACCAATCACAGCAATCGCTGGACGGGGACCACTGTCATTGGTCCCTCGACAGCTCCCTGTGACACTCAGCTGTCTATGATAGCTGTTGCCAGGGACTTGTCACCGTGTAAACACACACGGTGACAGTTTAAGTGCAGGACGGATATATTTGTCCTCCTGCGCGAACTAGTAGCTGCAGAGGACGGATATATCCGTCCTTCGGCGTTAAGAGGTTTGTGTATTTCCATAGCATCCCGCTGTTTTTTTCTTACCTCTGTGGAGAGTTCCTTTGATCCCTAGTATGTTTTATTTGTCCAGAATCTGCCTCTCCTCACTTTCCTCATGTGGCCCTTTGTTTAAATGCCGTAACTCGGGTGTCCCTCTCGCCGTTTATATAATTGTTACACACATATACAGTATAAAATCCGTTCTTCATGCTATTGTGACTTTGATCGCTGTAAGTACCCTGTATTTTATATTGATCTGCATTTATTATGATTTTGTTTATTTTTTTAAATGTTTGTCTGACCCAGTTTCTTTGTATTACTCTGACCCCACATGACGTCAGTGCTGTGCTTTGACTTGTGTTCTGGTGGTTTATTAAGTGATTTACATAATGTAGCACACTATATAAAAAGTGGCCCTGTTGGTCCTCTGGCCATAGAAGATGCTAGTTCAGCGTTGAAACACGAAGCCTCAATAAATTATTATTCCATCCCCTGACTTGGATTCCATTTATCAAAGCAGCACCTCTTCAAGGTCCATTGTTTGAACTCAAAAATTGCGTTACATAACTGTACATGACAGTGATGGAGCAGGGTCAGAAGCTGGGCAACTGGTGTCCACTGTATATTACAGCTGACGCTCTGCTGTAATGGTAGGAACCGAACCAATGTCCGATACCCAACGATTAACCCCATTAGATACTGCTGTCCATTGCCACCACTGCATCTAGGTGGTTTGTAGCCGTTCGGCACCACTGCGACGAGATCACGGGTGTGCCGATTATTGCTATGGCAACTGGAGGCCTAACAATGGCCTCCTAGCTGCCAAGTATGGAAGCCTTTTAAGCCCTGTCCATAAGCGGTACATTATAGGCTTACTGTCAGTGTATAACAGAACAGCTATAATATATTGCACTACTTAGGTAGTGCAGTGTATTAGAATAGTGATCAAGGCTTCATGCCTTCACGTCCCCTAGTTGGACAAAAAAAAAAAGCTAATAAAAATTTTGTAGAAAAATTAAAAAAATTTAAATTTTTTAGTTAAAAAAACAAAAAACGCCCTTTTTTCACATAATAAGTATTTTATTATAGAAAAAAACTGAAAACATTAATCAAAGTATACATATTTGGTATTACCGCATCTGTAGCGACCCGAACTATAAAACTATAATCAAAACCACCAAAAAGGCCACCTAGTAGGTATGGCCTTTTTGGTGGTTTTGATGATATCTATGTCCCATTTTTTCTGTTTGTGTGTATAAAACTATAATGTTATTTTCCTCGTACGGTAAACGGCATAAAAAAAATACACATATCCCCTGATGTACTCCTCACAGATTACATATACCCTAATGTACTCCTCACAATTTACATATATTCTGATGTACTCCTCACAGTTTACATATACCCTGATGTACTCCTCACAGATTACATATACCCTGATGTACTCCTCACAATTTACATATATTCTGATGTACTCCTCACAGATTACATATACCCTGATGTACTCCGCATAGATTACATATACCCTGATGTACTTCTCACAGATTACATATACCCTGATGTACTCCTCACAGATTACATATATCCTGATGTACTCCTCACAGATTACATATGCCCTGATGTACTCCTCACAGTTTACATATACCCTGATGTACTCCTCACAGATTACATATACCCTGATGTACTCCTCACAGATTACATATACCCTGATGTACTCCTCACAATTTACATATATTCTGATGTAATCCTCACAGTTTACATATACCCTGATGTACTCCCCACAGATTACATATACCCTGATGTACTCTGCATAGATTACATATACCCTGATGTACTCCTCACAGATTACATATACCCTGATGTACTCCTCACAGATTACATATATCCTGATGTACTCCTCACATATTACATATACCCTGATGTACTCCTCACTGATTACATATGCCCTGATGTACTCCTCACAGATTACATATGCCCTGATGTACTCCTCACAGTTTACATATACCCTGATGTACTCCTCACAGATTACATATACCCTGATGTACTCCTCACAATTTACATATATTCTGATGTACTCCTCACAGATTACATATACCCTGATGTACTCCGCATAGATTACATATACCCTGATGTACTTCTCACAGATTACATATACCCTGATGTACTCCTCACAGATTACATATATCCTGATGTACTCCTCACAGATTACATATGCCCTGATGTACTCCTCACAGTTTACATATACCCTGATGTACTCCTCACAGATTACATATACCCTGATGTACTCCTCACAGATTACATATACCCTGATGTACTCCTCACAATTTACATATATTCTGATGTAATCCTCACAGTTTACATATACCCTGATGTACTCCCCACAGATTACATATACCCTGATGTACTCTGCATAGATTACATATACCCTGATGTACTCCTCACAGATTACATATACCCTGATGTACTCCTCACAGATTACATATATCCTGATGTACTCCTCACATATTACATATACCCTGATGTACTCCTCACTGATTACATATGCCCTGATGTACTCCTCACAGATTACATATGCCCTGATGTACTCCTCACAGTTTACATATACCCTGATGTACTCCTCACAGATTACATATACCCTGTTGTACTCCGCACAGATTACATATATCCTGATGTACTCCTCACAGCTTACATATATCCTGATGTACTCCTCACAGATTACATATATCCTTATGTACTCCTCACAGTTTACATATGCCCTGATGTACTCCTCACAGCTTACATATACCCTGATGTACTCCTCACATATTACAAATATCCTGATGTACTCCTCACAGATTACATATACCCTGATGTACTCCTCACAGATTACATATACCCTGATGTACTCCTCATAGTTTACATATATCCTGATGTACTCCGCACATCTTATATATACACGCTGATGTAGTCCTCACATATTACATATACCCTGATGTACTCCTCACATATTACATATACCCTAATGTACTCCTCACACATATAAAAAAAGAAACCTCACAAATATCCAGGCTTCTTGTGGCCTGTGCACAGCATGTAAAATTCTTGAAAAGAAAAATGGCTTTACAAATGGAATGGGACAATATTATAAAATCCAAGAACACATTACTTGTGCCACCAAAGGGGTAATATACATACTTAAATGTACATGTGACTTATATTATGTGGGAAAGACCAAAATAGAACTCAAAACCAGAATAAGGGAACACATTGGCAGCATTAAAAATTATGATAAACTGGAAGCGTCGACTAAAAGACCGAATAAATTATTCCAACCAACTCCGGTTGCCAGACATTTTAAATTCTATCATAATCTTAATCTAAAAGAACTTTCAGGCTGGGCCATATGCCACCTCACTACAGGAATCAGAGGTGGCGATATAGACTCCCTCTTATTGAAAGAGGAGAGTAAGTGGATTTACAAAATGAACTCAGTGAGTCCTAGTGGATTAAATGAGTCTTTTAACTTTGGCTGTTTTCTCTAAATAGGTGAAATACCTATCTTGTTTCCCACTATAATGAGAAAATGTATCGTTACCTAAACAACACATAACCTCTCTAATTCTTCTGCCCATATATAACAAACTATGCAGACCATGTTAC
Source organism: Rhinoderma darwinii (assembly GCF_050947455.1). Classification (NCBI taxonomy): domain Eukaryota; kingdom Metazoa; phylum Chordata; class Amphibia; order Anura; family Rhinodermatidae; genus Rhinoderma; species Rhinoderma darwinii. The sequence continues at coordinate 290,516 of NW_027461645.1, forward strand.
TCTGTATAAAATTGGTTAGGTTCTCCCATAAAGTATGAGACAATTAATGCACAAAGTAATTAAAAATAATGAAAAATAATGAAACATCCCATGAGCCACTAAAAGAATGACAACTATCATCTTGACAAATGATTAAGAATGTCGGTTACACTACCAATACAATTTGGACAAATTGGGATACAATGTGTATCTTATTTAACCCCTATCCGCACCAGGACGTAACTGTCCGTCGTTGCGGGAGGTTACTTCCCGCACGAGGACGTACAGTTACTGAGTTAATCCCGGTGCACACTGTCGGCGACAGTGTGCACCGGGAACCGGGAGGTCAGCTGTCGCCGACAGCTGACACTCCCCTCTTGCCGGCCAGCGGTCCTTTGCCGCTGATTTCGGCGCATTAACCCCTTAAATTCGGCAATCGGGTGCAATCGCCGAATTTTAGGGGTTTCTAACATATCGGCAGACCCCCGTCCGAAATCGCGGCTTCCTTGTCTGCCATGGACGGAAGCCCATCAGGACCAACCTTCGGCTGGTCCTGATATGCTTCCTGTCAGAGTGACAGAAAGTCACTGTGCCGTTCCCGATGCACACTGTCGGCGACAGTGTGCATTGGGAACTTGGAGATCAGCTGTCCCCGACAGCTGACACTCTCCAGTGTTGCCGATCAGCGGCTCATCGCCGCTGATTTTGGCAATTAACCCGTTACATGCGGGGCTCGATTGCGATCTCCGCATGTAGCGGGTTTGTAGCGCATCAGCAGCCCCCATGCAATCGTGGGGGCTTCTGATGCTTGTGATGGCACCCGGGGGCCAGACAACGGCCCCCAAGTCTGCCATGTATGTCAGCCTTTGAGGATCAGCCTCTGCTGATCCTCGTAGACCAACTGTCAAAGTGACTGTGACGTCACACTGACAGTTGGAATACATTACACTACCTAGGTAGTGTAATGTATTCTAGCAGCGATCAGAGCTGCAGGTCAAAAAAAGAAAGTGTAAAAAGTAAAAAAAAAGTCAATAAACAAAAATATAAAGTGTAAAAAGTAAAAAAAAGTAAATAAAAATGTTTTATAAAAGTGTAAAAATAAAAGGTTTTGTTTTCCTATAATAAGTCATTTATTATAGGGAAAAAATGAAAACGTTAAAAAAAAGTAAACATATTTGGTATCACCGTGTTCGTAACGACCCAATCTATGAAACTATAATGTTAATTTTTCCGCAATGTGAACGCCGCAAACAAAATAAACGGAAAACTGTCAGCATCGCTATTTTTTGGTCACCACCCCTCCCAAGATATAGAATAAAAAGTGATCAAAAAGTCGCATTTACCCCAAAATGGTACCAATAAAAACTACAACCCGTCCCGCAAAAAACAAGACCTCCCACAGCTTTTTTGACGAAAAAATGAAAAAGTTACGGCTCAGAATAGCGTGTCTCCGAAAATAAATTATTTTATAGAAACTTAATTTTATTGTGCAAACGCTGCAAAACTTAAGAAAAACTATACACATATGGTATCGGCGTAATCGTACCGACCGGCAGAATAAATTAAAACGTAATTTATTGCGCACGGTGAACGCTGTAATAAATAAAGAATTTAAAGCGCCAAAATCGCTGTTTTTTGGTCACCTTAGCTCTAAAAAAGATCCTGAGGGGCCAAAATGCTCACTATACCCCTAGAAAAATTCCTTGTGGGGTGTAGATTCCAAAATGGGGTCACTTTTGGGGGGTTTCCACTGTTTTGGTCCCTCCGGGGCGTTGCAAACCCGACATGGCACTGAAAACCAATCCAGCAAAATCTGCGCTCCAAAATCCAAAAGGCGCTCCCTCCCTTCTGAGCTTTGCTGTGGGTCCAAACATCAGTTTACGACCACATATGGGGTATTGCCGTAATCGGGAGAAATTGCTTTACAAATTTTGGGGTGCTTTTTCTCCTTTATTCCTTGTAAAAATGAAAAAATTCTATGTTTCCACAGAAAAATAGGTGATTTTCATCTTCACAGACTAATTCCACTAAATTCTGCAAAAAAAACTGTGGGGTCAATATGCTAACTATACCCCTAGAAAAATGTCTTGAGGGGTGTAGTTTCCAAAATGCGGTCACTTTGGGGGGGGGGGGGTTTCGACTGTTTAGGTACCACAAGACCTCTTCAAACCTGACATGGTGCCTAAAATATATTCCTAAGTAAAGGAGGCCCCGAAATCCACCAGGTGCTCCTTTGCTTCTGAGGCCGGTGCTTCAGTCCATTAGGACACTAGGGCCACATGTTGGATATTTCTAAAATCTGCAGAATCTGGGCAATAAATATTGAGTTGCGTTTCTCTGGTAAAACCTTCTGTGTTACAGATTTTTTTTTATTACAAATGAATTTCGGCAAAAAAAATGAAATTTGTAAATTTCACCTCTACTTTGCCTTCATTCCTGTGAAACGCCTAAAGGGTTAAAATATTTTCTGAATGTGGCTTTGAATACCTTGAGGGGTACAGTTTTCAAAATGGGGTGATTTATGGGGACTTTCTAATATATAAGGCCCTCAAAGCCACTTCAGAACTGAACTGGTCCCTGAAAAAATAGCCTTTTGAAATTTTATTGAAAATATGAGAAATTGCTGCTAAAGTTCTAAGCCTCGTAACGTCCTAGAAAAATAAAAGTACGTGAAAAAAAATGATGCAAACATAAAGTAGACATATGGGGGATGTTAACTAGTAACTATTTTGTGTGGTATAACAATCTGTTTCACAAGCAAATACATTTAAATTTAGAAAAATTCTAATTTTTGCAAATTTTTGCTAAAATTTGAAGTTTTTCACAAATAAATATTGAATTTATCGACCAAATTTTTTCACTAACATAAAGTACAATATGTCACGAGAAAACAATCTCAGAATCGCTTGGATAGGTAAAAGCATTCCGGAGTTATTACCACATAAAGTGACACATGTCAGATTTGAAAAAATCATCTGTGTCCACAAGGCCAAAACAGGCTGTGTCCTAAAGGGGTTAAAGAACTGATCCCTTATATTGACATCTGCAGTGTCTCTGCATATAAATATATGTACAACTCTCCCTTATAAATATTATGCAAAAATTATAATAATAAATAAGACAGAAAATGAGATAAAAATTAAATAAAGTAAAAATAAATAAAAAAACATAAATAAATATATAAAAAAATAAATATAAAAAATATATAAAAAAATTAAAATAAATAATAAAGACCCCAAAAATTAGATATAAAACCAATAAAAAACAAATAATTATTAGTATAAATTTGGAGAGCATATAAAAGGAGAGAGATGTATGAAACATAAAATTAACAAAACACTAAAAACAAATTAATCGATATCCTTAGACCCATTTAATTAATAACAAATAAATTGGATATACCTAATGCTGAAACTACAATATGAGATAGAAAGACATAATTTATAAATTATGGATTGCTTCTGTAAAAAACACACTCATGCATAGAATACAAATTGATGCAAAAGTCATTTGCTGATGTAACAAATTTCACACTCTTGTATTCTCTATGAGAGATACGTAATAATAAGTTACCCCCCCCCCTCTATTGTCCCGTACGTCGGGACAATACCGACCAGTTATCAGGGAAAGGAACACACAGGGAGAGATTAGGGCACTAAATTATTAAAATATCTGACTACTGGGCTCAAATCTGGACAGAGAGAGTGAGCGGCGATACTGTCTGCTTAAGCCGCGCGGTCGAGTTCCGATGACGTCACGCCACACGAGGCTGACACTTTGAGATTTATGTTCGGAATACTGCGGGCACAATACAGCTTGTGCTCGCGATCCCTCCGTTCGGTGGTGTGTGCCTGCGAACTGGTAGCTGTTCCTGCCTAAGCACAGTGACAGCTACAATCCCGGTCTCGCTGCTCAACTGACAGGTCCTGCAGCGATGATGCTGGGATTTTAAACACACAAAGTTCGGACACACACAACTACCTCTCCTGGTATACTGACATTGAATCTGCTTCTGCAGTGTTAAAGGAACAGTGTTACCACCAAATTTTTTTTAATATGTTAAAGATGTTAGTGCTTTATTAAAAACGTTTGGATTAATTTGTGTGTTTGTGTGTTACTTTTTCTTATTTTTACACTTTTTCTTCCCTATGGGGGCTGTCATTTTTTTTTCCATTTCTGTATGTGTCGATTAACGACACATACAGACATGGAATACGGCAGCTCCAGTCCCATAGGGACTGCGAACGGGACCCGTTCCATCCACTAACATGTACGCCGCTGTGTGGGAACGGCGCATGCGCCGCTCCCACACAGTTCAATTTGAAATGCGCGCCGTCCGGCGCCATTTTCCTGTGGACCGGAAGTCGCGGCCGGACAGTAAGACTACTACTTCCGGTCGCGGCTTCCGGACTTGTGCACATGGAGCAGCGGCAGCAGACGGAGCGGATGGACCGGAGGGAGCGGCGGCGACTGGAGCAGGTAAGGGATTTCTATGTATGTTTTTGTTCAGTGTGTGTTTACTACTGTATGTAAACCTTCTACACTGTGTGTTAGCTAAAAAAATGGCGACACACAGTGTAGGAGGTTAGACCGTTCAAACCCCTCGTTTCTCCCGGCACTAGCCAGGATAAAGGAGGGGGGATGCTGAGAGCTCACTAGAGCGAGGGCTTTTTACCCAATTTTGCAGCATTAAGCAATGTGGTTGCTTTACCACATGCAATGCTGCAATTTTGGGAATGGCTCCATCTAGTGACCAGCAATGGGAAATATTATAAATTAGAATCCAATTGAATCCAATTTATAATATTTCCTGACTCGTGAAAAAAAAAAAAAAAAATTAGAACAATGTTTAATCACTAGAGATGAGCGAACTTATGAAAAGTTCGGTTCGGCAAGTTCGCCGAATTTCGTGCAAAAGTTCGATTCGGACCGAACTAGTTCTGACCGAACCTGTAATACAAGAAAGCCCCTAAAAATCGTGTATAACACTGTTTTAAAGCCCTAGAAGCCCTGTATAACACTCTTAGGTCACCCATGAGTGTATCCAAGTACTTTTGAGCTGTCTTTAATGCAAAGTTGGTGTCAAAGTTACGCCAACATGTATGGCTCTAGGAAAACGGATGGGACACGGAGATAACTAACAGAAACCACTGCACTTGTGCATGTTGTATGCTTAATGCATTGTTAAAAAAGGTACAAAAATTTACCATTTTAGGCGGCTGATGCCTGCCAGGGTTCATACATATAAGGTGGTAAAAGAAGAAGCAATGGCTTTTGACAAGCCCTCCAAAAATTGACCCTTTTTATTGGCAGATGCCTGCCGGGGTTCATCCATACATGGATGTAAAAGCAACAAGCAATGGCTTTTCACAAGCCCTCCAAAAATTGACCCTTTTTATTGGCAGATGCCTGCCGAGGTTCTTCCATACATGGATGTAAAAGCAACAAGCAATGGCTTTTCACAAGCCCTCCAAAAATTGACCCTTTTTATTGGCAGATGCCTGCCGGGGTTCTTCCATACATTGATGTAAAAGCAACAAGCAATGGCTTTTGACAAGCCCTCCAAAAATTGACCCTTTTTATTGGCAGATGCCTGCCGGGGTTCTTCCATACATGGATGTAAAAGCATTAAAGCAACAAGCAATGGCTTTTCACAAGCCCTCCAAAAATTGACCCTTTTTATTGGCAGATGCCTGCCGGGGTTCTTCCATACATGGATGTAATAGCATTAAAGCAACAAGCAATGGCTTTTCACAAGCCCTCCAAAAATTGACCCTTTTTATTGGCAGATGCCTGCCGGGGTTCTTCCATACATGGATGTAAAAGCATTAAAGCAACAAGCAATGGCTTTTCACAAGCCCTCCAAAAATTGACCCTTTTTATTGGCAGATGCCTGCCGGGGTTCTTCCATACATGGATGTAAAAGCATTAAAGCAACAAGCAATGGCTTTTCACAAGCCCTCCAAAAATTGACCCTTTTTATTGGCAGATGCCTGCCGGGGTTCTTCCATACATTGATGTAAAAGCATTAAAGCAACAAGCAATGGCTTTTCACAAGCCCTCCAAAAATTGACCCTTTTTATTGGCAGATGCCTGCCGGGGTTCTTCCATACATGGATGTAAAAGCATTAAAGCAACAAGCAATGGCTTTTCACAAGCCCTCCAAAAATTGACCCTTTTTATTGCCAGATGCCTGCCGGGGTTCTTCCATACATGGATGTAAAAGCAACAAGCAATGGCTTTTCACAAGCCCTCCAAAAATTGACCCTTTTTATTGGCAAGGGTGAGTAGTAGCAGCACATTAAAAGACACTGGACGACAGTCACAGGACAAAGCCCTGTGGTGGGGCAGGCCTGCTTGTAGCAGACGGGCGGCAGTGGAGGTTTATTGGTGGTAGTAGTCGAGGTAGCCAACACAGACAGCAAGGGTGCAAGCAGTAGTAGCAGTAGTAGCAGCACATTAAAAAAAGAGACTGGACAGTCAGAGGAGGACAAAGCCCTGTGGTGGGGCAGGCCTCAGGCCTGCTTGTAGCAGACGGGCGGCAGTGGAGGTGTATTGGTGGTAGTAGTCGAGGTAGCCAACACAGACAGCAAGGGTGCAAGCAGTAGTAGCAGTAGTAGCAGCACATTAAAAAAAGAGACTGGACAGTCAGAGGAGGGCAAAGCCCTGTGGTGGGGCAGGCCTCAGGCCTGCTTGTAGCAGACGGCAGTGGAGGTGTATTGGTGGTAGTAGAGGTAGACTAGCCAACACAGACAGCAAGGGTGGTAGGACTGGTAGTAGCAGCAGCACATTAAAAAAAGAGACTGGACGACAGTCACAGGACATAGCCCTGTGGTGGGGTAGGCCTGCTTGTAGCAGACGGGCGGCAGTGTAGGTGTATTGGTGGTATTAGAGGTAGCCAACACAGACAGCAAGGGTGCAAGCAGTAGTAGCAGTAGTAGCAGCACATTAAAAAAAAGAGAGACTGGACAGTCACAGGAGGACAAAGCCCTGTGGTGGGGCAGGCCTCAGGCCTGCTTGTAGCAGACGGGCGGCAGTGGAGGTGTATTGGTGGTAGACTGGTAGTAGCCGAGGTAGCCAACACAGACAGCAAGGGTGCAAGCAGTAGTAGCAGTAGTAGCAGCACATTAAAAAAAGAGACTGGACAGTCAGAGGAGGGCAAAGCCCTGTGGTGGGGCAGGCCTCAGGCCTGCTTGTAGCAGACGGGCGGCAGTGGAGGTGTATTGGTGGTAGTAGTCGAGGTAGCCAACACAGACAGCAAGGGTGCAAGCAGTAGTAGCAGTAGTAGCAGCACATTAAAAAAAGAGACTGGACAGTCAGAGGAGGGCAAAGCCCTGTGGTGGGGCAGGCCTCAGGCCTGCTTGTAGCAGACGGGCGGCAGTGGAGGTGTATTGGTGGTAGTAGTCGAGGTAGCCAACACAGACAGCAAGGGTGCAAGCAGTAGTAGCAGTAGTAGCAGCACATTAAAAAAAGAGACTGGACAGTCAGAGGAGGGCAAAGCCCTGTGGTGGGGCAGGCCTCAGGCCTGCTTGTAGCAGACGGGCGGCAGTGGAGGTGTATTGGTGGTAGTAGTCGAGGTAGCCAACACAGACAGCAAGGGTGCAAGCAGTAGTAGCAGTAGTAGCAGCACATTAAAAAAAGAGACTGGACAGTCAGAGGAGGACAAAGCCCTGTGGTGGGGCAGGCCTCAGGCCTGCTTGTAGCAGACGGGCGGCAGTGGAGGTGTATTGGTGGTAGTAGTCGAGGTAGCCAACACAGACAGCAAGGGTGCAAGCAGTAGTAGCAGTAGTAGCAGCACATTAAAAAAAGAGACTGGACAGTCAGAGGAGGGCAAAGCCCTGTGGTGGGGCAGGCCTCAGGCCTGCTTGTAGCAGACGGGCGGCAGTGGAGGTGTATTGGTGGTAGTAGTCGAGGTAGCCAACACAGACAGCAAGGGTGCAAGCAGTAGTAGCAGTAGTAGCAGCACATTAAAAAAAGAGACTGGACAGTCACAGGAGGACAAAGCCCTGTAGTGGGGCAGGCCTCAGGCCTGCTTGTAGCAGATGGCAGTGTAGGTGTATTGGTGGTAGTAGAGGTACTAGCCAACACAGACAGCAAGGGTGCAAGCAGTAGTAGCAGTAGTAGCAGCACATTAAAAAAAGAGACTGGAGAGTCACAGGACAAAGCCCTCTGGTGGGGCAGGCCTGCTTGTAGCAGACGGCACTGGGGTGGATTGGTGGTAGAAGTAGTAGCAGCTGCAGCACCAACAGCGGCACATTAAAAAAAGAGTGGACAGGACAGAATCCCATAGTAGCAGGCGGCAGTAGCAGGCGGCAGCAGCAGCAGCAATGTAAGATCTAATCAGTGGCATCAGGCACAGGGGTTTTAAAATCCTCACCGATCCACGCTTGATTCATTTTCAGAAACGTGAGATTTTCCAAGCTGTTGGCGGACAATCTTGTTCGCTTAGGGGTGACGAAGCCCCCTGCTGCGCTGAATACCCTCTCTGACGCTACACTGGAGGGTGGACAAGACAGTACACCCATGGCAAACTGGGCCAGTTCTTGCCAATGATCCAATCTGCTGACCCAGAAGTCCATGGGGTCTGGGATCAGCATTTCTGACGGAGAAAGGGCACAGTCCAAGTACGAGTGAACCTGGTTGTTTAGGTGCTGCACCTGGAGATGGTGAACATCCCTTTGGTGACTAGTGCTACGATGTGTGTCAGGTCGGGGTATTGGATGTAAAAATGTTGTCATCATATTTTCCAAACTGAATTGGCTGCTGCTGCTGCTGCTGCTGCCGCTGCTGCCACGGCTGCCGCCTATTGCAGAGGTAGCTCTGCCAGAGGCGGTGGAACGATGAGACAGTGGGGAGCGGAGAGTGGCCCCCCGGTCAGACATGCTTGCAGCGGGTGTCTGCCGTTTGAAAGCCATGACAAGCTGGCTGCATAGCTTCTCTCTATAATAAGCCAATTTTGCCTCCCTCTCGGAAGGCGCAAAAAACTCCCCCATTCTGGCTTTATACCGAGGGTCTAAAAGTGTGGCTATCCAGTAGTCATCTCTTTGCTTCATGCTAACAATACGACAGTCAGCGCGCAAGTAACGAAGCATACAGCTCGCCATCCTGGCCAGCGTTTCAGAGGGCCCGGTTGGTTCCATCTCCGCCCCATACTGCCATGGTTGTCCATCATCAAGGTCGTCGTCAGACTCGTCATCACCACCATCACTGTCATGTTGTGCGGCTGCCTCGTCCCCTATCCCTTCCTGTGATTCCATCTCCAAATCCAGCTCCTCTTCAGGTCCTGTTTCCTCATCCTCCTCCTCCTCCTCAACATCCATAGCCAGATGTGATCCTTCCTCCATCCTTTGCTGAATCATCGCTGTGAGCGTTTGCTCCATAATGAATATCAGCGGCATAACATCGTTCATTCCGCTAGCGTCACGGCTCACAAATCGTGTGGCCTCTTCAAAGGGCCTCAAAACGCGACATGCGTCTCTAACCAGCTGCCAGTGCCTGAGCTCGAAATTACACTGGCTCCAAACGCTGCCCGTCTGCTGCATCAGGAAATCATTCACGGCTTTCCGCTGTTCGTACAGACGGTCCAACATGTGCAGGGTGGAATTCCATCGTGTTGGAACGTCGCAAATCAGGCTGTGTTCTGGGAGATTGTTTTGACGCTGCAAGTCCAGGAGGGCGTGCTTAAATGCATACGAACGTCTAAAGCGAACGCAAACCCTCCTGGACATGGCCAGCACACCCTTCAAACCAACATATGACTTTAAGAAGCGTGTTATGACCAGATTGATCACATGTGCCATGCAAGGAGCGTGTGTCAGGTGACCTAGACGCAGTGCAGCCACAACGTTCTTGCCGTTATCAGAGACAACATTGCCCAGTGTGAGTTTCAGAGGAGACAGCCAGCGTGCGATTTCCTCCTTGATGCACAGCAGCAGCTCCTGCCCTGTGTGGCTTTTCTCGCCCAGGCTCAGCAGGTGTAAGACAGCGTTGTGGCGCTTCACCTTGCACCTATGAAAAGAGGAGGGAGGAGGAGTGGAAGATACGCTGTGTCCTGTCGGGGACGGGAAGACCTCCAAGGAGGAAGGCAAGGAGGAGGAGGAGGAGTAGGAGGAGAAGGATGGTAGGCGCCTGGTGTCCGGAGTTGAACTAGAAACATACAAGCGTGGAGGTGGTAATGCCTGGCATTGCTGCGGTGGTGCATCGGACTGCAAAATATTGACCCAGTGGGCCGTGAAAGACATGTACTGTCCCTGCCCATAGTTGCTGCTCCACGTGTCGACGGTGGCATGTACCCTGCTGCACACGGATAATTGCAAGGACTTGGACACCTTTTCCTCCACATGCTTGTGCAAGGCAGGGACAGCTGTTTTGGAGAAGTAATGTCGGCTAGGTATTCGCCACCTAGGCTGAGCGCACGCCATCAATTGCTTGAAGCCGGCGGAGTCGACCAGGTGGTATGGCAGCGACTGCACCACCAACAACTTTGCCAGGTGTGAATTAAGCCGCACGACAAGTGGATGACTGGGTATATATTGTTGCTTATTGGACAACGATTCCGTAATGGATAACTGACGGGACATAGGAGGAGCACTAGATGACAGTGATGATGATGATGACAACGACATGGTGGATAAGGCCTGGCTACTACTTAGATGACAGGGACTCGGAGCAGCAGCAGCAGCGGAAGAGGGGTCTTCATTAGATGTACATGATGGTGGGGCATGTTGATTGTCCCACATGGCCTTGTGATGCCGTTCCATGTGTTTACGTAGAGCAGTAGTTCCTACATTGCTGCCCTGCCCACGCCTTACTTTCTGCTTGCAGATACGGCACTGTGCCATGTTTTCCTCCTCTGGGAAGGTACAGAAAAATTGCCACACGGCAGAGTACCGTAAAGAGGTAGTACCACGTCCACCACCACCACCACCACCACAACCACCCGAGCTTGCCCCTTGTCTGGCAGGCTTTTTTCGGGAACCTACACCAGCATCTGTGTCGCCGTCACCGGCTCCTGAGCTGACCCTACCGCTGCAACGTTTTGCAGATTGACTTCTGCCCCTACCTCGGCTTGGCTGTTTATCACATCCAGTGCCGCCACTACTACCCTCCTCCTCTGACGCCGTCATCACCTCGTCACCTGGTTCCCACGTCCTGTCTAAAACAACATCATCATCATAGCCTTCCTCATCATCCCCGCCACTTCTGTCACTGTGTTGTGAATGTGATGTGACATCATGGCGGGCTCCATGCCCCCCCTCATTACTGCGTCTGCCACCACGGCTACCACCACCAACACCCCCACTACCGCAGCTATGCGTCTCGGTCACCGCTTCCACCTCCACCACCGCCGCAACACACTCCGTTGGCTGACTCGCGGAAAACAAATCATCATCATCACTATGTTGTTCAGTATCTTCCTTCGCACCCGAGGAGATGTCTCTTAGGACTCTCAGGAAAGATGGCTTCCCGCTAGGAAGGGGGAGCGAAGACATAGATGATGGAATGGAAACGCTAGAAATACCTATATTACTACTGTCACCGTGCCAAGGAACTGTAGAGGATCTGGAATCCAACGAAACCTGGCTTGAAGCCAGATCGTCAGAGTCTTCCTGCTGAGATGACCGCGAGCCAGCCAACCAGTCCACAATGGCCGTATTGTCTAAAGTAACCCGCCCACCGGAGGAGATGGACAAGTCTGGCTTGCTGATACTACTACTAGCAGGCACATGGCAGCTGCTACTAGTGGAACTGGGCACATGTCTTGTGCCACAAATGCTGCTACTGGGTCTGGCACCAACAGATCCAACATTTGGACTGGAAGAGGAGACGGCATGGGTGTTTCTTCCTCTACCCCGTCCTTTCACAACCTTTTTTTTCCCAGACATTTCAGAGCCCCTTTTAAAAGCGTATTCACACACGGACACTGGCTTGGCAAATGGCAATGAATGAGAATTTCAATCAGCCTCGCTGCAGTGCACTCAGGGAATGCTGGGCCTTGTAGTACTACTAGGCTGCCTGTATGGCAAGTTGGATTGTTATTCCAGGGATGAGCCCCTTTTAAAAGCGTATTCACACACGGACACTGGCTTGGCAAATGGCAATGAATGAGAATTTCAATCAGCCTCGCTGCAGTGCACTCAGGGAATGCTGGGCGTTGTAGTACTTCTAGGCTGCCTGTATGGCAAGTTGGATTGTTATCCTGTTAATAACGGCCAGGGATGAGCCCCTTTTAAAAGCGTATTCACACACGGACACTGGCTTGGCAAATGGCAATGAATGAGAATTTCAATCAGCCTCGCTGCAGTGCACTCAGGGAATGCTGGGCCTTGTAGTACTACTACTACCACTACTACAAAGGCTGCCTGTATTGCAAGTTGGATGCAATGGGGATGAGCCCCTTCTAAAAGCGTATTCACACACGGACACTGGCTTGGCAAATGGCAATGAATGAGAATTTCAATCAGCCTCGCTGCAGTGCACTCAGGGAATGCTGGGCCTTGTAGTACTACTACTACCACTACTACAAAGGCTGCCTGTATTGCAAGTTGGATGCAATGGGGATGAGCCCCTTCTAAAAGCGTATTCACACACGGACACTGGCTTGGCAAATGGCAATGAATGAGAATTTCAATCAGCCTCGCTGCAGTGCACTCAGGGAATGCTGGGCCTTGTAGTACTACTAGGCTGCCTGTATGGCAAGTTGGATTGTTATTCCAGGGATGAGCCCCTTTTAAAAGCGTATTCACACACGGACACTGGCTTGGCAAATGGCAATGAATGAGAATTTCAATCAGCCTCGCTGCAGTGCACTCAGGGAATGCTGGGCCTTGTAGTACTACTAGGCTGCCTGTATGGCAAGTTGGATTGTTATTCCAGGGATGAGCCCCTTTTAAAAGCGTATTCACACACGGACACTGGCTTGGCAAATGGCAATGAATGAGAATTTCAATCAGCCTCGCTGCAGTGCACTCAGGGAATGCTGGGCGTTGTAGTACTTCTAGGCTGCCTGTATGGCAAGTTGGATTGTTATCCTGTTAATAACGGCCAGGGATGAGCCCCTTTTAAAAGCGTATTCACACACGGACACTGGCTTGGCAAATGGCAATGAATGAGAATTTCAATCAGCCTCGCTGCAGTGCACTCAGGGAATGCTGGGCCTTGTAGTACTACTACTACCACTACTACAAAGGCTGCCTGTATTGCAAGTTGGATGCAATGGGGATGAGCCCCTTCTAAAAGCGTATTCACACACGGACACTGGCTTGGCAAATGGCAATGAATGAGAATTTCAATCAGCCTCGCTGCAGTGCACTCAGGGAATGCTGGGCCTTGTAGTACTACTAGGCTGCCTGTATGGCAAGTTGGATTGTTATTCCAGGGATGAGCCCCTTTTAAAAGCGTATTCACACACGGACACTGGCTTGGCAAATGGCAATGAATGAGAATTTCAATCAGCCTCGCTGCAGTGCACTCAGGGAATGCTGGGCCTTGTAGTACTACTACTACCACTACTACAAAGGCTGCCTGTATTGCAAGTTGGATGCAATGGGGATGAGCCCCTTCTAAAAGCGTATTCACACACGGACACTGGCTTGGCAAATGGCAATGAATGAGAATTTCAATCAGCCTCGCTGCAGTGCACTCAGGGAATGCTGGGCCTTGTAGTACTACTAGGCTGCCTGTATGGCAAGTTGGATTGTTATTCCAGGGATGAGCCCCTTTTAAAAGCGTATTCACACACGGACACTGGCTTGGCAAATGGCAATGAATGAGAATTTCAATCAGCCTCGCTGCAGTGCACTCAGGGAATGCTGGGCCTTGTAGTACTACTACTACCACTACTACAAAGGCTGCCTGTATTGCAAGTTGGATGCAATGGGGATGAGCCCCTTCTAAAAGCGTATTCACACACGGACACTGGCTTGGCAAATGGCAATGAATGAGAATTTCAATCAGCCTCGCTGCAGTGCACTCAGGGAATGCTGGGCCTTGTAGTACTACTACCACTACTACAAAGGCTGCCTGTATTGCAAGTTGGATGCAATGGGGATGAGCCCCTTCTAAAAGCGTATTCACACACGGACACTGGCTTGGCAAATGGCAATGAATGAGAATTTCAATCAGCCTCGCTGCAGTGCACTCAGGGAATGCTGGGCCTTGTAGTACTACTAGGCTGCCTGTATGGCAAGTTGGATTGTTATTCCAGGGATGAGCCCCTTTTAAAAGCGTATTCACACACGGACACTGGCTTGGCAAATGGCAATGAATGAGAATTTCAATCAGCCTCGCTGCAGTGCACTCAGGGAATGCTGGGCCTTGTAGTACTACTAGGCTGCCTGTATGGCAAGTTGGATTGTTATTCCAGGGATGAGCCCCTTTTAAAAGCGTATTCACACACGGACACTGGCTTGGCAAATGGCAATGAATGAGAATTTCAATCAGCCTCGCTGCAGTGCACTCAGGGAATGCTGGGCCTTGTAGTACTACTACTACCACTACTACAAAGGCTGCCTGTATTGCAAGTTGGATGCAATGGGGATGAGCCCCTTCTAAAAGCGTATTCACACACGGACACTGGCTTGGCAAATGGCAATGAATGAGAATTTCAATCAGCCTCGCTGCAGTGCACTCAGGGAATGCTGGGCGTTGTAGTACTTCTAGGCTGCCTGTATGGCAAGTTGGATTGTTATCCTGTTAATAACGGCCAGGGATGAGCCCCTTTTAAAAGCGTATTCACACACGGACACTGGCTTGGCAAATGGCAATGAATGAGAATTTCAATCAGCCTCGCTGCAGTGCACTCAGGGAATGCTGGGCCTTGTAGTACTACTACTACCACTACTACAAAGGCTGCCTGTATTGCAAGTTGGATGCAATGGGGATGAGCCCCTTCTAAAAGCGTATTCACACACGGACACTGGCTTGGCAAATGGCAATGAATGAGAATTTCAATCAGCCTCGCTGCAGTGCACTCAGGGAATGCTGGGCCTTGTAGTACTACTAGGCTGCCTGTATGGCAAGTTGGATTGTTATTCCAGGGATGAGCCCCTTTTAAAAGCGTATTCACACACGGACACTGGCTTGGCAAATGGCAATGAATGAGAATTTCAATCAGCCTCGCTGCAGTGCACTCAGGGAATGCTGGGCGTTGTAGTACTTCTAGGCTGCCTGTATGGCAAGTTGGATTGTTATTCCAGGGATGAGCCCCTTTTAAAAGCGTATTCACACACGGACACTGGCTTGGCAAATGGCAATGAATGAGAATTTCAATCAGCCTCGCTGCAGTGCACTCAGGGAATGCTGGGCGTTGTAGTACTTCTAGGCTGCCTGTATGGCAAGTTGGATTGTTATCCTGTTAATAACGGCCAGGGATGAGCCCCTTTTAAAAGCGTATTCACACACGGACACTGGCTTGGCAAATGGCAATGAATGAGAATTTCAATCAGCCTCGCTGCAGTGCACTCAGGGAATGCTGGGCCTTGTAGTACTACTACTACCACTACTACAAAGGCTGCCTGTATTGCAAGTTGGATGCAATGGGGATGAGCCCCTTCTAAAAGCGTATTCACACACGGACACTGGCTTGGCAAATGGCAATGAATGAGAATTTCAATCAGCCTCGCTGCAGTGCACTCAGGGAATGCTGGGCGTTGTAGTACTTCTAGGCTGCCTGTATGGCAAGTTGGATTGTTATTCCAGGGATGAGCCCCTTTTAAAAGCGTATTCACACACGGACACTGGCTTGGCAAATGGCAATGAATGAGAATTTCAATCAGCCTCGCTGCAGTGCACTCAGGGAATGCTGGGCCTTATAGTACTACTAGGCTGCCTGTATTGCAAGTTGGATGCAACGGGGATGAGCCCCTTATAAAAGCGTATTCACACACTGGCTGAGTAGTGAGTAGTGGATGAGCCCCTTCGATTTCTGAATTCCTGCCTTTTAGATTCCTAAAGCTTTCCCTTACTGCACAGAGATGCTATTCCTACAGCTCCTGTCTGTAAAATGGCCGCTGAGCTCCGTGCATAGACTTTTATTGCAGGCTTGAGCCCGCCCCTATGCTGCCTCCCGATAGGCTGGGAGAGCCGTTTGCAAGGCATTATGGGGTAGCCTGATGTCAGGTGATCTTCTGTAATCCTCCATTTTAGATGTAACATGTGGCAGGCGCCAAAATGTAGCCGGGTTCGGTCAAAACGGGTTCGGCCGAACCCGGTAAAGTTCGGATTCGCTGCGAACCGAACTTTTCCTGAAGTTCGGACCGAAACCGGGTTCGGTTGTCCCGGTTCGCTCATCTCTATTAATCACCTATACACTAATTGTTTAACTAAAAAAAAAAAAATCATGTTTTGCTGGCAACACATTCACTTTAAAAGCTATTAAAGATCGTGATTTATACGAACATAAACCAGGAGACTTACTTTCTCCAGGTATATCAGCTGATTGCCTGATACTGTCTGCAGTGCTAACAGCTATAAAAGATCGAGATTTACATGGTCATAAACCAGGAGACTTACTCTCTCCTGGTATACCAGCTGATTGCTTAATACTGGCTGCAGTTTCAGTATTATGTTGTGTAAATCATGAACTAAGTCACAGTTATAATACTAAGCCCAGCACTCCCTTCTTTTTCCCATTGACCAAAATTGTCAAAGGGATCTGAACAAAGTAAATAATACTTGCTATGCATAAAGCAATAAAAGCACAAAAAATAATAAAATTTAAAAATACCATAAAAAACAAAATAAAATTAATTCAAATAGTAATTGTGCAATCAAGGAAAAGGGGACTTTGCACAATTAAATCCTTTCCCTACAACAGTCGGTATCAATAACAAAATAATTCAAGGCGACCTTGACCAGTCCTGCTCTATTTCCCTCTCTTCCCATACCCACAACATTTATGAATTCAATAGGTGGTGCACACCAGAGCAGGAACGGCCACTAGAATTTTTAAACAAAAATTTTTTTTTTTAATACAAAATAAAATAGGAGGCTCATCCTTCCTCATCTCTCCTCACACATTACATATACCCTGATGTACTCCTCACAGTTTACATATACCCTGATGTACTCCTCACAGTTTACATATACCCTGATGTACTCCTCACATATTACATATACCCTGATGTACTCCACACATATTACATATACCCTGATGTACTCCTCACATATTACATATACCCTGATGTACTACTCACATATTACATATACCCTGATGTACTCCTCACAGATTACATATACCCTGATGTACTCCTCACAGTTTACATATACCCTGATGTACTCCTCACATATTACATATACCCTGATGTACTCCACACATATTACATATACCCTGATGTACTCCTCACATATTACATATACCCTGATGTACTACTCACATATTACATATACCCTGATGTACTCCTCACAGCTTACATATACCCAGATGTACTCCTCACATATTACATATACCCTGATGTACTCCTCACATCTTACATATAACCTGATGTACTCCTCACATATTACATATACCCTGATGTACTACGCACAGCTTACTTATACCCTGATGTACTCCTCACATATTACATATACCCTGATGTACTCCTCACAGTTTACATATATTCTGATGTACTCCTCACATAATACATATACCCTGATGTACTCCTCACAGTTTACATATACCCTGATGTACTCCTCACATATTACATATACCCTGATGTACTCCTCACATCTTACATATAACCTGATGTACTCCTCACATATTACATATACCCTGATGTACTACGCACAGCTTACTTATACCCTGATGTACTCCTCACATATTACATATACCCTGATGTACTCCTCACAGTTTACATATATTCTGATGTACTCCTCACATAATACATATACCCTGATGTACTCCTCACAGTTTACATATACCCTGATGTACTCCTCACATATTACATATACCCTGATGTACTCCTCACATCTTACATATAACCTGATGTACTCCTCACATATTACATATACCCTGATGTACTACGCACAGCTTACTTATACCCTGATGTACTCCTCACAGATTACATATACCCTGATGTACTCCTCACATATTACATATACCCTGATGTACTCCTCACATCTTACATATAACCTGATGTACTCCTCACAGCTTACATATACCCTGATGTACTCCTCACATATTACATATACCCTGATGTACTCCGCACAGATTACATATACCCTAATGTACTCCTCACATATTACATATACCCTGATGTACTCCTCACAGATTACATATACCCTGATGCACTCCTCACATATTACATATACCCTGATGTACTCCTCACATATTACATATACCCTGATGTACTCCTCACAGCTTACATATACCCTGATGTACTCCTCACATATTACATATACCCTGATGTACTCTGCACAGATTACATATACCCTGATGTACTCCTCACACATTACATATACCCTGATGTACTCCTCACAGTTTACATATACCCTGATGTACTCCTCACATATTACATATACCCTGATGTACTCCTCACAGATTACATATACCCTGATGTACTCCGCACAGATTACATATATCCTGATGTACTCCTCACAGATTACATATACCCTGATGTACTCCTCACATTTTACATATATCCTGATGTACTCCTCACAGCTTACATATACCCTGATGTACTCCTCACATCTTACATATAACCTGATGTACTCCTCACATATTACATATACCCTGATGTACTACGCACAGCTTACTTATACCCTGATGTACTCCTCACATATTACATATACCCTGATGTACTCCTCACATCTTACATAGAACCTGATGTACTCCTCACAGCTTACATATACCCTGATGTACTCCTCACATATTACATATACCCTGATGTACTCCGCACAGATTACATATACCCTGATGTACTCCTCACATATTACATATACCCTGATGTACTCCTCACAGATTACATATACCCTGATGCACTCCTCACATATTACATATACCCTGATGTACTCCTCACAGATTACATATACCCTGATGTACTCCTCACATATTACATATACCCTGATGTACTCCTCACAGCTTTCATATATCCTGATGTACTCCTCACAGTTTACATATACCCTGATGTACTCCTCACATATTACATATAACCTGATGTACTCCTCACAGCTTACATATACCCTGATGTACTCCTCACATATTACATATATTCTGATGTACTCTGCACAGATTTCATATACCCTGATGTACTCCTCACATATTACATATACCCTGATGTACTCCTCACAGCTTACATATATCCTGATGTACTTCTCACAGTTTACATATACCCTGATGTACTCCTCACATCTTACATATACCCTGATGTACTCCTCACATCTTACATATACCCTTATGTACTCCTCACACATTACATATGCCCTGATGTACTCCTCACAGTTTACATATATTCTGATGTACTCCTCACAAATTACATATACCCTGATGTACTCCTCACACATTACATATACCCTGATGTACTCCTCACATATTACATATACCCTGATGTACTACTCACAGATTACACATACCCTGATGTACTCCTCACATATTACATATACCCTGATGTACTCCTCACAGCTTACATATACCCTGATGTACTCCTCAGATTACATATACCCTGATGTACTCCTCACAGATTACATATAACCTGATGTACTCCTCACCGCTTACATATACCCTGATGTACTCCTCACATATTACATATACGCTGATGTACTCCGCACAGCTTACATATACCCTGATGTACTCCTCACATATTACATATACCCTGATGTACTCCTCACATATTACATATATTCTGATGTACTCCTCACAGATTACATATACCCTAATGTACTCTTCACACATTACATATACCCTGGTGTACTCCTCACAGTTTACATATATTCTGATGTACTCCTCACAGTTTACATATACAAGGATGTACTCCTCACAGATTACATATACCCCAATGTACTGCTCACAGATTACATATACCCTGATGTACGCCTCACAGATTACATATGCCCTGATGTACTACTTGTCACATTGGGAACGTGGACCCACTGGGCCGTACCGCCTTGACGGTATGGCAGCTGGCCAACAGGACAGAGTCTATAGTTCAATAGGTGTACCTGTGGTAACTTTCAGACAGTAGCTGGACAGGCACAGACAGGACTTTGGCAGCAGGCAGGAACCAGGCTTGGTGTAGCGGAGCAGGCGTAGAATCAGCGCAGCATGACTCCAAAACTATACGGCAATTGGACCAGGATAACACGGGATACAGGTTACAGGAAGCAGGAACAGGAACACTGGGAACTGGAAGCCACTTAAGGGACCATTGGCATATACAAACGTAGATAACGACAACAAAGCTCAGGCAAGGCAGAAAGGGGCAGAGCCCTTCTTATAGTCCAGGATCATGGGCTAATTAATTAACAGATTCAGGTGCGCGCGCTGGCCCTTTAAGACCGGGCACGAGCGTGCGCGCGCACCCTTCGGGACACCGCAGAGCGAAGTGGAAGGGAGCACTGGCATCTCCTGAGGAGGAGATTCAGGCCAGTGCTCACAGGACCATGGCTGCGGCCTTCAGGGGGTGAGTAAACCTGATGGTCCGCGGCCATGGATGTTACAGTATCGCCTCTCTTACGCCCCCTCCTCTTAGGGCCAGAGTGGGAGAGAAACTTATTCAGGAGAGTAGGATCATTGAGGTTCTCTTCTCCTTGTGTCTACCTTCCGTTTCATGCGGTCGACCGCCAGCAGAATGGAGGATCGAGTCTGCTGCAAGATCTGCAGGAAGTCCCTAAAAGCAGAATCAGCTGCTGGTACCTCGGACATAACGGACACCGGGAGAGGAATTTGTGGGTGTTGGCCGTAAACAATGAAGAACGGTGTGGTTCTTGTGGACTCGCTAGTCTAATTATTGTATGAGAACTCTGCCCACGGAAGAAGCTGCACCCAGTCGTCATGCCGCTTGGATATGAAATGTCATAGGTAGTTCTCCAAGATCTGATTGATCGTCTCGACTTGACCATTGGACTGAGGATGGTAGGCTGAGGAAAAGTCCAATCTTACATTGAGGAGTTCACAGAGGGCTCTCCAGAACCTAGAGGTTAACTGGAACCCCCCGATCAGACACAATATGCCGCGGTAAGCCATGTAGGCGGAGGATGGGTTGGATGACAGGTTGGCCAGTCGAGGAGCAGAAGGAAGGCCAGCGGAACGAAGTGGGCTATCTTCGAAAATCGGTCCACCACCACCCAGACAGTACTGCAACCCGCAGGGGGGCAGATCCGTAACAAAGTCCATTGCCATATGCTGCCAGGGAGCATCAGGCACAGGCAGCGGTTGGAGCAAGCCAGCAGCTTTGGATTGAGCGACCTTGTTAGCTGCACACACCGAGCAAGAAGAAACAAAGTCCATGATGTCTTTGGGCATCGTTGGCCACCAGAAATGACGGGCAATTAAGTCTCGGGTCGTGACCTGCCAGTCTCGAGGAATGTCCCCAGCGGAGTATTCTCCCTCTGTAAGCTAGGCGCACAAAGGTCCTCCCCGGAAGAATGTCCCTAACTTGCAGGGGGTTGACAGAGACAATACAAGACGGATCAATAATATTCTGTGGAGACTCCACGGTGTCCTCCGTTTCGAATGACCTGGACAAGGCATCGGCCCTCGAATTCTTGTCAGCCGGGCGATAATGGATCTCAAACTAGAACCTGGCAAAGAACAGCGACCACATGGCCTGACGAGTGTTCAGCCATTGGGCCCTGGGGTGGGATTCAAATTTTTAACAACAGGTTCCCAGGTTTTTGGCCGAAGAAATGCGGGGGGGGGGGGGGATGGGTTCACAGTGTTTTGCTGTGTATCGCACATAAAAAATTATGATGTTCCAAATACCCCCTACATTAAAGTGGACTCTAAATAAAGAAATTCCCTGTCCAGAATGTTTTAGTGTGGATTGCCAAACTATTTATATAATTACATAAGCGTACAGACCTACCCACACGT